>NC_135498.1:97457393-97769038 GCF_052857255.1 Amblyomma americanum
CTTTCTCAGGAGCTTTCCAGTCGTTGTGTTGCTAAGTCTTCGTATTTGTGCCTTGAGCTGGCATTCTCTTAATTCTTGGAAGGTGTTGGTGATTCTGAGTTGCATGAGCTTGTCGTTGGATGTATTTCTTGGGAGATGAAGAGCTGTTTTGTATGCCCTCCGGAGTATTGTCTCCGCTTGCTCCTTCTGTGCTTTGATAGTCACATGGTACGGTAATGAATATGTTACCCGGCTGACCACTAGGCTGTTGACTAGCCTGAGTGTGTCCTCCTCCTTCATGCCATACCTCTTGTGCGCTACTCTGCTGATCATCCGGCTTACTTGTCCTGCCGCTTTGCTTAGCAGGCTGAGTGTATGACTGCACTTCCGGCTTCCTTGCAGCCACATGCCGAGGATTCTGATCATCTTTTGTTCCGGGATGTTCTGGCCCTCTAGTTTTATTTCGAGTGGAGCATCCGTAGGGTGCCTACCCACTCTGAGGAGCTCAGATTTTTCCGTTGAGCATTTAAGTCCTCTTTGTTTTGTGTATTCTTCAATGCAGGTGGCAGCCTCTTGTAGCGCCTCCTGCTTCTCCCCCAGTGAGCCGTGGGTGGTCCAGATGGTGATATAGTCAGCGTACATTGCATGACTAATCCCCTGGACTTGGCTGAGTTTCTTGGCGAGGTCGACCATCGCTATGTTAAAAAGTATTGGCGAGATTACTGAGCCTTGCGGAGTGCCCTTGCATGGCTTTCGAAAGGTGTCACGCCACAGATCTCCTAGGCCTACCGTCGCTGTTCTGTCCGTGAGGAAGCTTCTAACGTAGTCATGGACCTTCTTCCCGCAGTTGGTGGTGTAAAGTCCTTCCATAATTGCGGAATGGGATACGTTGTCAAAGGCCCCTTTAATCTCGATGGCCATGACAACGTTCTCCCCGTTCTTTGGCATTGTTTCGAGTACCTCTTCTTTTAGTGCACGTCGACAGAGGTAACTTGGAAAAGAATACGTAAGGAAAACCGCCCCGTTGCGAAAGTTCACCGCGCACGAGTTATACAAGCTGCGACGAGGTATTACAAGTAATCATGAAACTCTTCAATCGTTGCCGTTAGCACGGTCATCCCATTGCTATGCATGGCTCGCTGCTGGAGCCAGGAGTGGTTTTTCAGTTTTCTATCGCTGTCCGGAAAGCGCTAACGTTGGCGCAATGTTCTGACTTACTCGCAGATTTGCGTCACGGGGACCGCTGACTTTGTAGTGCCCCTTCGAGTTGAGTACCATCCTGCCATGCCTGTCTAGCCCTAGATGCCTTGCGACCAGGACGGGAATGCGACAGCGCCGTATAGTTAGACGTCATTCTGCGCTGGGGGTCGACCTTCGACTTGCCAGCGAGACAGACCGTTCAAAAATAAAGACAAGTAGCCGCCTTCTATCAAGATAGCACATGCACGCACGGGCTGGAGAAAGTCGTCTTTGAGTATTGGGAAAGACCACAAGGCTGGTTTCATGTGCTTCTCCTCGTTCTGCAATACAGCATGCTTCAGCTTAAAATGCATTATTAGTTAATTATGTATGCCAACAGTCAGTGACACAATGGAAAGCATAGCCGATGGTCCTTATTTATTTTGTGCTTTTGATAAATGAGTGATTTGTAGGGCAAATACTTATATATGAAAGACAAGTGAGCTTAAAGTAAGAAGAGAAAGGCACTCACTTGTCGCCGGTAACAGCGGAATCCGCGGCCTCAGCATTTCGCGTGCAGTGCTCCAGCCACTGCGCCACGGCGGCTGCTGTCACACCTATTATTTTGGAGATTCCGTTGAGAGCAGCGTATCCTGAATTGTATTCACTAGCGCCACATTCGGCCATAGGAGTGGGCGCGGAACTTGCTGTTACACCGTATTGTCATTAGGAAAGTGATAGAACAGACTGCTGCAGCTAGTGGGAGAACCTTTTTACGTAACTTATAACCTTAAGATTGGCTGAACGCTGTCGCGCTTTGAGATACTATGTAGATAAGTGTGGGGATGTGAGCATACGTAAATATGGACGCCAAACATCACTACAGCCAAGTAAAGCTTTGGCAACTATGGTAGTATCAGGTGCCACTTTCAACGCTTCAACAAATTGCATGCGAGAAATGCAGAACTACCGGAAGTTCGACGTTCTCCGCTGTGTTGGAAGGCGGCGCTGATTAACACTACTCAGGATGTGATATACACAACTTATGCTAGAAAGTGAATTGTTGGACAGCCAGAGCCATAACTCATTTGCTATTCAAGAGTACTAGAAAATCGTAGATTTTGGGCCCTGACACACCTCGCAGCTATACCGTTCTCTTTTTTACTACTTTCTAAGCAGTAATATCTCCAGTGTGCACTCATTTCACTACAAATTTTTTATTTATGAACATTACAAAATACAAAAATATCCCAATGCTTTGCTGGTTTCAGTGATTCTGGTGTGAGTTATACTGTTGCCTTAACGTCCTGTATCGAACAGTACGAACACTGACAGGCACACCAGACGACGAAACAGATGAACTCAGCGCTGACTACCAACTGTTGATGGTGAGCTCTGTGTTCGTCTGTTTTCTTCTCTTGAGCTCGTCTGTGTTCGCGCTGCTCGATCCAGGATGCTTAACCAACTTCCCCGACAATAAGTTCTGCTTCCTTAATTTGGCCCTCAAGTCACCATCCTTATACACATAAGGACATTCACAATAATGTGCCTTAAATGCAGCATACCGACACTAGGGGCTAGAGTGATCTCTCATAAAAAAAGAAGGCACCTGACCACATGCTCGTGTGCACATACTGTGCACTTAAACCCTCTGCCTTTAATGAAATACCGGATGTGTCATGCTCCGAATAAAGCTGCAAGCCAGCCTTCCGGCAGGTTTGCAGCTGCAGTCGACAAAACCGACACGACCAAACCGGATGGCGCTTCCTCTGACTCCCTATTCTGTGGGCACGTGTTACCTCAGAGGTGCCCCTCATCCGCTGTCGGCATCCGCTCGGCTAATCAGATACTGATTTCATTGCTTTAGCATTACAACCCCGATGTCACGAAAAACATTCGTAGGCGTCCGTGAAGGCACAGGCGAAGTGCATTTCCAATGAAAATATAATACTTATATCCTTGCGACGGAGGCGAACCCACGGTGACGCTAATAACCAGTTTAGGTCGGCGCTTCTTTATTCCTCAACAGCATCGTCACAGTTTTTCTTACTGTATTTGAATGTGAAAACTGCCCAAAAAGAAAAACTCAGGCCAAATCGTATCTCAAATCACCGGGCTGCTTAGTGCGAGACCGGCTTGCCATCGCTCTTCAACGTCATCGTAAACATAAACATTCTGAAACGCACACGCACGCATCAAGATAGGGTTGCCACCTATAGAGGTTCTTTGTAGCGCAGCGCAAACTCCCCGCAGCAATGAGTACGGGTCTCTGGACACAGACTCAGGTGATCGTGATTATTATCCATTGAGGTCCATGATACGGCTCGTCAAGGGTGGATAGTCCTGTAGCGGCGCCGTTGCTCGCGCTGGTGCTAGCTGCTGGAGCCACGCGCCAGGGAGAATGAAGAAATAGCTAACCACTAGCACTCAGCCTATTCGCATCGTCTGCGTCCACCATATCCAGGTCAC
Source organism: Amblyomma americanum (assembly GCF_052857255.1). Taxonomy (NCBI): domain Eukaryota; kingdom Metazoa; phylum Arthropoda; class Arachnida; order Ixodida; family Ixodidae; genus Amblyomma; species Amblyomma americanum. The sequence continues at coordinate 97,461,021 of NC_135498.1, forward strand.
CGTACTTAAAAGAGCCGGAGACTTGGTCCCGTTCAAGCTATACAGGGCGCGACGCTGACGCGGGGAATATGCGAAATACCATGTTGTAAATTACCTTATTAAAATGCCTGCCGCGGGGCTCTAGCAGACGTCGCGAGCGTGTGTCGCTAGCAAACGCTGCGCTGCTCAAATGAAGGCGATAGCAGTGCTACCGTCCCATCGACACTAGGAGATCACAAGTCCATTTTCTTCAACAAACAAACATACGAGAGAGTTCATCAATTATATTGTGCGATTTTTAAAAATAGCTTTTTTTTGCGCTAGAAGAGCTCTTTTTACGAAATTGCACTGTCAGCTGTGTAGTGCATCAGATTACTACTGAAACATGCTAAATAGTACGACGGTTAACTAATAATGAATAGTTCACTGCTTAACTATTACTAGCAGATTGCTTAGTTACTGAGAGGCGTGTACCTCCCCCTAAGTAATATCTTTATGAGGTTATAGAACTTTTAAAGTGCAGTTATCCCCAGCACTGTGCCCAAACAAATTTTTGCTATTTCCTTTACTTATGCGCACCGGAGGGGTTGCTTGCGCTGCAAGATTCCCGAAATATCTTGTATTTTCCCACAACACAATCCAAACCTGTTTGGCCACAGCGCCGAGCATGACTGCGATTTCGGAATTCTAAAAATTGAAGTGGATATTATTTACATCGGGCTGCACACCGCTCTTTAAGTAAGGATACTTATAGCAATAGTTAAAGAGTTATCCATGTATATTAGTTAACCAGCTGCTAGTTAGTACGTAAAAACAGTTTTATGATGCGCTACACCGCAGGGAATGCTTTGCTGAAAAATAGCTCTTTTAACTCACAGAGCGTGTGTTTGAATTTCACATAAGATCTTAGCTGAAACACCAGGTGTATCAAAATAAGGCGGAATGTGAGCCTCCTTTTTTAGCGTTTATTGTAAGATGTTCCAGAACAACACGGCACTAACGTAGAGAATAATACATTGATCAATTATCTCTGGCGTAGGTGGGAATTCTTTGTCTATGGCAGAGCCATCACCTTAGCCTGAAGTCGTGCATTGAGAGTCACTGTCGATGTGCACATTTTGAAGATGTACGGTTTTGCATCACATTCAATGCACAGTCGTTTAACATTGTTTAAACGTAACTGACTGCAAGAAACACCATTGAAGAGTGTCAATAGCACCGTAAAGTGGACAACTCAGTACGATCGTGAGTTCTTCCTTCCGAAGAGGTCATACAGGTAATTTAAAGAAAAGCGAATTGTGAAGAATTTGATGGTTTTAGCAGGTTTCCTAAGAAACACCTTTAGAGTCCTATCATGAGGCCCCCACTCGGTCCAAATAGGTAAGGCAAATGAGCACAGCGAAGGCTAACAAGCACAGCTTTGAAAAGTGATTTAGATTATGATTTAAAAAAGAAACATACAAGCTCCGCCTTGTATTTACAGACTCTAGAAGCCCTTATGCCATTGCCGGCACAGTGGTGTTGCGGTTAAGTGGGGCCACACTGCCCTGCGATGGCAGGTGCTGCAACCTGTGGAGCTGCTGAGACAAAAGTTGCTCTTCCCGAGTAGCCTCTCGCGACCAATCACTAACTGCCAGTTGGCAGGGCGGCAAGTTTGCTCACAATTGGGTGGGCCGGTTGTGATGTAGCCACAACGTCAATTGATGTAGGATGACAACGGAGTTATTATTCAATGGCATCCAAGCGCAGACATACGTCTAATAAAAGAAAGCTATCCAGTTTTTACAGAACCTTCGTAGTGAAATAAAAATTCTACCTGGTCCGTGGCTCAAACCCGGGACCACCGCTTAACTGGAGCAGTCGCTCTACTAACTGGGCCAGCCAGGGCGGTGAGTTTATGGTACGGCGATGGTGAGTCGATCATTAGCACGAAGTGGGAACAGAGCTGGTCCTATGTTCGGGCAAATCCCCCAAGATGGAGTAGATTTGAAGTAAAGGAGTAATTCTACAATAATAATAACAAGAAAGGTAACCAAGCTTACTTAGATTTGTATTAGCGCAGAATGTGCTGTGAATAACATTGTTATAAGCATTTAAATGACACAAATGGTACACAGAATAAGACTTAATAAACATATACTTTGATGTCAGGAGCAGTATCGTAGCACAGATCTGAGAAGGCACTCAACAAATGATGTTCGGTGCCAGGTTTTATGACTCGCTGTCGAAATGAAGAAGGTTAAGGCTTTGAAAGCAAAGTATTTGACGACTGTAATAGGACGCAAAGGGTTGTACCTACCAGATGTCGCAGCTTTATGTTGTATAACATTTATTTCTGGTTTGCAGGTTAGCCAAACGACCAAAAAAAGGAGTCGTGATTTTTCCGGTTTTTTTCATGACGTTAATTTGGCACTGAATTGTATAGCTCTATAACATGTTATTTTCAATGATGAAAAAAAAATATTGGGTACGAGCATAAAACGGAACATTTGCACTTTTTCGGACGGCCATTCAAGCATTTTATGCAATCTACGTGTGTTTGAAGATGTTGTTGTGTCTCATAACAAGTGGGAACAGGAAAGGTTAGAAAGAAATACAGCGTTATAAAACAAAGTTTCGATAGTAAGTGGCAATGCGCAAGAATTCATCATGGTTTGGCATGGAAGCACCTTCCTCCGTTAAAGGAAATGTCGTCAACGACACCACTGAACGCATCTCAGATGGTGTCATGTGGTTATTTCTATTTCTTTCCTCTTGATTTTTTTGTTGATGCGAGTTGAGGTGCTGGTGAGCTTCTGCGGTGTTAAAAGATATACCGCCACGTAATGCCAGGAGGACATTAACAGCAAGTTGGTAGCCATTCTATGCACTCCCGGCGAAACCGCACGTCCCGACCCACTGCACGGTCCTTCCTCCAAATCTCCCGTCTGCCTTCTTTTGCAAGAAAGAAACGCAAAGAATTTTGTCCGCAACTTTGTCTTGCAAAACAGTAGCTGAGTATTGTCCCGTACTTATTACCTTAGCAGTTCGGCTACCATTTCCCAAAGGGTGAAGCTGGGGCCTGTCCTTTTGTTGTTTGCGCAGGCACAGAACTCCTGTAATTCTGACCTATAAGCGCGTGCTGATTGTAATTTTTGCTGTCGAAAAAAGTTTAAAGTTGTGTTTACGAGATTTTATTTTTCGGGCCGTGAGAAAGGTTATTGCTATGGGCCCTAATAATCTTTTTTCTTCCAATGCAAATAAACTTGTACCCTTTCCCTCCCCTCTCTCCCCGATAACACTGCGACCCATGTTTATGACTGCTGGCCTTCACCTTGTTATTACTTTTCTACCACAGACCATAACCAGCTGTTTTTTGTGTTCCTTGCGAAAAATCTATGAGACGTTCTGAAATCATCGAAGAACAGCTTTTGTAAACTGATAGCAGAGAAATAAAATTAGAGCAGAGATTTAACTTTTCCCTTAAATATTTGACGCCATAACGTAATGGGTTAATTAATTCTGGTATATGAAGAACATCCTTCTCTACTTGAATTTCATAGATTCGCAGCAGTCGATATAGCCCTGCTGGGGTAGTACTGCCGCGTTTTAGCTATGCGCCAGTGCCCTGCGACGGCAGGTGCTCCAAGAGGTGGGTATTGCCCGGCTCATGTGTATCTTGCTGAGCGACTAATCGTTTATTTAACGGCCACTTGCCAAGTTGAGCAGTTTGTTCACTATCTAGTAGCCAGGTAGGGACCACGCCGCAAGATCATGTGACATATAGGTGGCCAACCTGCTGCCTACGTTGCTCTCTGGGGACCTATTAGAGCCATGGCCGTGATTTTTGCGCTCACAACGCCGACGCCAAAAACGCAGGCACTGAGGTTTCTGGTGGAAAATAATTATAACGCTATCGCTGTATTATTTTCCTACTGCTCGTTATTATTTCATAGTTGTTCCTTACAAACATCGGTGTGTTGTTTTAGTGATCTTTTCTTGGACTTCCGTCCACACAGTCAATAACATGGCAACAAAATGGCCATACACTTTATTGTTGACAAATTCTTGCATCGTGGCACGCCTTTTTGTTGACCACCTTATGAAATCTGTAGAGTTGATAAGTTGTCGTTTTGTTGACGCACACAGAAAGAGGATCTTGTTGATTCCCAGTTCAACGGTTCTTGAGCTGAGAAGTTGTAGTCATTTTATTTGTGCACGCAGAGAAGGTAGGCAGTCCTGCAGGAAGGGCATACATGCGAATGCAATTTGTGGCACAAGTACCTGCATGTACATCAAGACATACAGGGAAAAAAATGTTTAAATTTTTTTTATTCTCAAAACATCACCGGTGCCTGAGCAGAGCCGAAAAAAGTTACAATGAAAAAAAGAACTAATTGGCAGTTATACGTCACAAGAGGTGAATGTTGCTGCCGGTCCATTACAGTAGAACCCCGCTGTTACGTTCCCCTCACTGCTGCTTTTTCCCGGTTGTTACGTCGTTTTCATCCGGTCCCAGCATAATCTCCCGCAGGATCCAATGTATTGAGAACCCGGCTGTTATGTAATAGCTGTGAAAACATTCCAGATTAATACGTCACAACCTGGCACCCCAGACCAGCCCGGGCAACGCGCGCCAAACGCAATTTTTTACTTTTGACGAGTCTTCGCCAGGCTTGGCTACGCGACTGGCTGCAAGAAGTCGCCGAAGAGCTGGAGAGGTCGCATTAGATCGCCATCGATCCGCCTTGTGAACACCGAACTTGTAACTGCGATTTTTGTCCTCCTTTGAAGGCGTTGCGAAAGCGAAAGGCGCTTCCGCTGGAGCAAAAACTGGACGTACTAAACAGGGTCGACAGGCAGCCAGCGTGGAAAAGAGTCCACATTGTCAAGACCTTGGTCTGCCTACCTCGACGCTTAGCAACATCATCTCGAAGCGTGCCAATAGAAGAGAATGCAGCGCTCTTTGGCTCGGAAGCTAAGCAGGCTCGTGGTGCCAAGTATCGACGACTACGTCGGCGTGGATGCTGCCGCAGTGATGTCAGAGTGCCAAAGCACCACCGGAATCTTTGCGAACTCGGTCGGGAGTGAAGCCGCTGACTGCGATGATGATGAACACCACGAGACGCACGATTCCTGGGAGTTGGCAGATATGAGCTTTGGAGAAGCCGCCGCGGCCCTGGACCACCTACGAAGGGCCTTCACACCTCAAAGTGACGCTGACAGGAATGCGGCCTTCCAGGCTATTGAGAAACGCGTGGTGCTTTCCAGCAAGCAAAAGAAACAGCAATCCACCGTTCTCAATTTTTTAAAAAAGACCGACATAAGCTCCCTTTACGGAAATAAATATCTTTGAAGTGAAAGCTCCACTGTTCTATTTTATTTTATTTTCGGAGCTTTCCTCACTGTTGCAGTTTCCCGGCTGTTACGTTTCTCTTTCCCGGTCCGGTGAAAAACGTATGAACGGGGTTACATGTAATGAGGCGTGCCAGGTAGCGCACGAGGCTATTTTTCACATGGCCCGCTCTGGCGCTGCCGCTACCGGCCGATTGTTGAGGCGAGCCAGGTAGCACGCCAGGCTATTCTTGATGTGGCCTGCACCGGCATCAGGAAACTTCCTGCATGTAAAGCCTGAAAACAAATATAGCAAAATGACGTTGAACATGTAAAAAAATCTTGTGATAAAGCACTTTATGCGTGTATCACTCTCACGTTTCTGCAACATTCATATATGCCTTTGCCAAATAGACTCGTCCTTTCCTTATCTTAATTGTACAGTAACTCTCATTTGCGGCATAAAACTATAAGCAATTATATATTAATTCCAGCCATATCCCTCTCAACTGTGCAATGTGAAGCTGCTTCTAACAAAGGCAGATATAAATAAGTTACTTCAGGAAGCCTTAACTGACACGTGTCACAATAGTGGGAGAAGTATTTTTGTATGCGTGCATGCAATCTGCAATTCATCAGCTGCTTTGTTTTAACATGCATGACAATTCTCATTCTGTTCTATTCTGTTCTTTTTTTACATACAATTTGATTTATGGTTAATGAGGGCTTAATGTCCCAAAGCGAGACAGGCTATGAGAGACGCTGCAGTGAAGGAATTTAGAAATTTTTACCACCCGTAGTTTTTTAACGTACAATGACATCGCACAGTACACGGGCCTCTATATTTTGGCTCCATCGAAAATAGACCGAAACAGCCAGGATCAAACCCGCGTATTTCGGGTCAATAGCCGAACACCATGACCACTGAGCCTTTGCGGCGGACCTAAAAGAAAATCTGGAACGAGTCAAATAATGTATTTTGGAAATTATTCGAGATAAATTGAGCTGGTTATGAACTTCTGAACACTTTTTGAACAATTGGCATAATGTTTAAATAAGGCTTGGCATGGTATATTTCCTCGATGAGTGCTCTTTCAAGGAAAAGGACACACACTGATGCTGCGCACCATCCTGCGGTGATCAAAATCTGCGCGATGAAGTTACCAGTGCCACTACATAGTCCATTTGTGTGGCAACATTTGCAATGCTCATACATGGCCTCTAAGACGCGACAACACTGCAGGGCTTCCGCAAGTTCAGCAGCCATGGAGGCCTCGGCTCATATATGCTTTCGCCCCTCTCATGACCTTAGCTGTGGCTCTAGTTTATTCTGTAACGTTATCAATAAGAAATTAATTTTTGTACATGCATACCTTGACGTTCATAGAGTTAATTTAATTTATTCGCGTTGCGGCCCATTAGTGAGTGTTGCGTAATTTAACATCTATACATTTATCTCCATAAGTTAGCATCGTACTGCAGCGCCACCACTATCACATCAATGTTTAGCACTATTCTTCCGTTTTGTACGATTATTTGCAAAAGTAGAAAATATTGGCACTAATATTCTATTCGTATTCAACTCAGTAGGCCAGTTACACTGCTCATGTTCAATTTAAAAAGTACTATCCGTACACCTCTAGTTTGCATTCCTGTTTTGTTTGTAAAAAAATCTCATGTCCTTTCAACCTAGCATATTGAATTTTTGTGACTCTCAGCAATAGGAGTTCTAAATGAGCAGTTTGGATTTGTAAGAAGTATTTTAGGTGGCTACCTACATAAATATATGTCGGAAAAAGACACCAATTACTGCCGAGAACTTCTCTTGGTCCAGAGTTCCGCATTTTGAGTGCGTACTTGTGTTCCGCTGGTCAAAGAGAGAGAGCTGCCCTGCAGCTCTTCAGGCGAAAACAGATGGCGGGCAGCACGCAGGCATATTTCCCAGGCCCGCTGTGTGAATGATTCAACAGCTTGATCACCGATTTGTCATCGAGCACACCACCACCAATATAAACCTGCAAAGACAAAGCATGATCCACCGTTGTAATAAAATCATTTGGAAGACAGAAAGGAGAAGTGAAAAAAAGTTTTACAGAAGGCCTTATTTTACAGTGACCAAACAGAAACTGCTACGTAATGAAATATGCTCCTGCTTTGGGGTTGTGCCGTAAGAGACAGTATAATTGATTTATTTACTTAAAATACTGTAATCTCAATACGAGACCATAGCAGGCGGGCAATAAGTGCAATACAAAGTTCAAAACAATGAAGAGAAATCTCTTCCTGCGGATTAAAAGAACAGGAACATTGAAAATAAATGTTATATAACTACTAGTAGGTAGGTTACCGTAGAATACGTTAAACATTCAGAACAGCAGAAAAAGAAAACAAGTAGAACAGCAGTCACTCTTCCTAGTAAGCATACTAGAAAAAGAATGTAACGGGTCACAGTCGTCCACGCAACCATCCGTAAAAACAACATATGAATGAATGGAAATAAGTAATGGCTGCGAAGTCATCTGGTAGAATGCAAGACTATGTCCACTTCAGTGAATTTTATTGGATTCTAATCTTAAGGTGAACGGAGATAATGACAGTGAGTATGCACTAGTAAACAATGGATTGAGTTCATTTCATTTGCTGATGACTAAAAGAAATAAGGAATGCTTGAGAATGATGGTTTGACATGAGTATTCAGTCAGCGTATGCGCAGGTTTGTGCCAGGATCGTAATGACTGTCAGAAGGATGCATATTTAGACACATATACACTATAGCTGTTGTGTAATAATTGGTATAAAAATTTCAGGCAAAATTATTTTGCCCTAGGTGATAGTGATGGAAGGCCAGATGATGTGGTAGTATCGGTAAGCGGAGTCAGAGGGTTTGTATTTGTTATGAATGAACCTTACAACTTTTCATTGCACTCTCTGAAGCCGAGTGACATTAGTGATTGATTGCGGGAACGAGAGCGTATTGTACAATCACTCCTACAAGAAAAGTGTAGGCAAAAAAGCTTGGTATTTTGAGGGGCTCAAGGCAAGCAACGTCTAAGGAAGAACGGCTTTTGCAAGGCGGAAGAATAAAAACATGGCGCAAAATATAAATAATCCAAATATCAATAACAAAAAAAAGAGTCCAACATGATGAACTGGTCATCACAAAAGCCTAATTTGCACCTATCGAATATGTAGCAAAGAGAAAACAAGTTTAGGAGCACCTTCCGAGGTAAAAGTAGCCCAAGAACAACAACGTACAAATGAAATGAGACAGTAGGAGCACTGATCTCCCATTTAAAGGCGTATGGCCAAAAAAGAACACTCAAAGTGATACATGACATCACCTCAAAACCATTTCAGCAAAAAAACAAAAAAACATGCCGAAGTGGTTCTATGGATAAGGTGCTCGTCTACTGAGCCGGAGTACTTTCATTCGAACCCGACCTTGGCGGCTACGTTTTGATAGAGGCAAAGGCGCTCATGTGCTGTGCGTTGCCAGTGCATTTTAAAGACACCCAGGTGGTACAAATTATTCCGGAGCCCTCCACTCTAGCACCTCTTTCTTCCTTTTTCAGTCCCTTCTTTATCCCTTCCCTGCCAGCACAGTTCAGAAGACGAGGGCTTAGTCACGTCAAGATGCAGAGACAAGAAAGACTAGACAGTAAAGCTTGGGGCAAGTACCCCTGCGATTTGATGTTTCCAAAACGGTGTGCATTTTGCAAGGCAAGTTGAATGCTTTTTACTACTACGCCGTTTTTCACTACGTCAACTGCTGCTAGGAGCATGAAAAAAGGGGCCATGTTATGAGTGTCTTTTTCCGGTTTGCTTTCCTTCTTTTTGTCTTTTCTATTTCTATGTATGTTGAATACAAGCCACATATTTTGGCGAACTGATAATGTAAACGGCCGAAAGTGCAGCATAGCATCAATGTCTCATGTAATGTTTTCTTTCAAGCTTTGTGTAACTATGACATCAGGTAGCATGCCGAAAGGCATTGTGAAACAGATCTCTACAAGCTCCTAATTTCCTATAAGTATATTTTAGCAAGTATATTGTTACGGTGTGGGATGCCATGGGGTGGCCACGGGCCCGCCCAGAGAAATATAGCAGCAGTACGGAGGAGAGCCGGCGAAGCACGACCGGCGGCGGCCAAGCTTTCTCGTTCTATCTCCCTCGTGCTAGAGCCGCGCGCTCGCCGCTCGCGCTCGCTCTCCGCCTCTTCTTTTATTCCCGTATCACCTTTCCACCGGGGGGGGGGGGGGGGGGGGCGGAGAAGTCAGGCCGTGCTTTGATGCAGGGTGTCCTGGGGCGATGCAATGTGGGCTCGCAGATAGGAAACGGTCACACTCTTCGTTGAATTCGAAGTGTGTGAGCTGGGCGAAGGTGTCTGCAGTCGCCGAAGAAGGTCCCACACCGGTTAGGCTAACTTCAGGGAGTTTTATGCATATTGAGCGGCGATCCGTTTATGGGTCTGCATTGCGTGGGGAAGGCATGGAGCCAGCAGGCGACGACGGCACTGATGAGGACCCAGTAGCTAAGTCGGAGTCACCGCAGGCGCCGTAGACATATCGCTTCATGTTTGAAACATGCTCTGGGAAAATGTGGTGCACACCGCATGGTCGATGCTCTGGCAGGTCTTCGAGGCGGTATGTCACGGGGCCGAGTCGGGCAACGACACGGTAAGGGCCGCGGTATCGGGGCAAGAGCTTTGCGGCACGGCCAGTCGCACGGATGGTGCGGCGAACGAGGACCAAGTCACCGGGCCGGAAGGGGGGATGTGGTGGTGCTGCCGCGTTGGCCGCTTGCACACGCGCGTGAGCCGTGAGGAGGTTGCGCTGGGCGTCGAGGCGGGCGGAATGAAGTCGTTGAGCAGATTCAGTTGGTGACGCAGTGGGATGGGGAAGGCCCAACTGCGCGTCGAGAGGGATGGAGGGCGTTCTGCCATAGACGACTGAGAACGGCGTCACATGCGTTGTTTCTTGCGCTGCAGTGTTGACTGCAAAAGCTGCAGCAGAAACAAAACGATCCCAGTTTGTGTGGGTCGGAGCGACGTAGGATGCGAGTATATCCGTGAGGGTACGGTTAACACGCTCCACGAGGCCACTGCACTGCGGATGATTGACGGATGTAGTGGAATGCGCAATGCCGAAGGAGCGGAGGGCTCGCTCGAATTCATGGGACATAAAGCAGCTCCCACGGTCCGTGATGAGGCGCCGGGGAACACCGTGCCGAAGAACGAGATGCTGTTCCACAAACGCGACGGCATGAGCGGACGACGTGTCTGGAACGGGCAGTGCTTCGACCCACTTGGAGAAGTAGTCGATCGCAACCAGAACATACCGGTTGCCGGCACGCGTCTTCGGAAACGGGCCCAAATGATCCAGTCCAACCAGCTCGAAAGGTGAACTTGGTGGCGAAAAAGCCTGCGGGGGTGGCTTGGTTACACCTGTGGACGGTTTTCTGTACTGGCATGTCTGGCAGGACGCCACGTGTTCCTTGACATCTCTGGACATATTAGGCCACCAAAACCGCTCCGACACTCGTGCGTAGGTCTTGCCGCGACCAAGGTGACCAGCCGTGGGAGCATCGTGTAAGCCGCGCAAGATTTGCGACCGCAGTGTTGCCGGCACAACTGGCAACCAGACGGGTGGTCGACCACGGAGCCGCTTCACATGACACAAGAGGTCGTCTTTCATTCGATAGACCCGGCGTAGTTGGCGGAGGCCTGCGCCGGCGGCGGTGCCAAGGGAGTGGATTATGGCAGCAATGGCGGGATCTTGCGTTTGTGCAGTCCTCAGGTCCGTCAAAGCCGTCACGGAACAAGGGTGGCGAGAAAGGAAATCGGCATCTTGATGGGCAGAGCCGCGCCGATGCACTATTGTGAAATTGTACTCTTGAAGTTGCAGGGACCAGCGTGCAATCTTGGCATTCAAATGTTTGGCGGACTGCAGCCAAGTGAGAGCGCTATTGTCCGTGACTATGGTGAAGTGACGGCCGTACAGGTAGGGACGGAACTTCTCGACGGCCCAGACAACGGCGAGGCACTCGAGTTCTGAAGAGTGGCGGCGGCGCTCAACGTCGGAAAGCTGGCGGCTGGCATAAGCTAGGACTTTGTGGTCACCAGACTCGTCTTCTTGCAGGACAGCGCCGAGCCCATCTTGGCTGGCATCCGTGTGGAGGACGATGGGGGCCGATTCGTCGTAATGGGCCAATGTAGGAGGCTCGAGGAGGGCGTGCTTGACGTCAAGAAACGCGAGCTGTTGGGCCTGCGTCCAACTCCACGGTGCATTCTTCTTCAGCAGGGCGGTCAATGGAGCGCTGCGCTTGGCAAAGTCCGGAATGAAACGACGGAAATACGAAGCAAATCCAAGGAAACTTTTGAGCTCCTTGGCGGTGGTGGGAGCTTCGTAAGCTGTAAGCGCTTTTAGCTTTTCAGGGTCGGGACGGATGCCATGCCGGCTCACAACGTGACCCAAGTACGTCACCTCCGCGAAACCGAAGAAACATTTTTTTGGTTTTAAGCGAAGCCCAGCAGAGGTAAGGGCTTCGAGGACGAGTTTGAGGCGTCTCTGGTGTTCTTCAAATGTAGCCGCGTAGACAATTACGTCATCCAGGTAGACCACCGCCATAGTCCACTTCAAATGGCCTAAGACTCGGTCCATGAGACGCTGGAAGGTGGCTGGAGCGTTCGAGAGACCGAAGGGCATACGGTTGAACTGGTAAAGGCCGTCGGGAGTCACGAAAGCCGTCTTTTCCGCATCATCGGGGTGAACAGGCACCTGCCAGTAGCCCGAGAGCAGATCTAGCGTGGAAAAATAACGGGCCCCCTTCAGGCGGTCAAGCGCATCGTCGAGGCGAGGCAGCGGGTACACGTCGCAATTAGTAATAGCATTTAGCTTCCGATAGTCAACGCAGAAGCGGAATGTTCCATCCTTCTTGCGCACAAGGACGACAGGGGAGGACCAAGGGCTACAAGAAGGGGCAATGATTCCCTGGTCAAGCATGTCGCACACGTGCTGCTGGATGACTCTCCGTTCGGCTGGCGCTACACGGCGAGGTTGGTGATGAACGGGCCCGCGGTTTTCGGTGTTGATCCGGTGTTGAGCCCAGGAAGTGCACCCGAGTTCATCGGCGCTGAGAGCAAGGCAACTGCGATGCTCGAGCAGCAAGGTCTTCAGAGAGGCGAGCTCCGCGCAGGTCAGGCTGGGTCCAAAGTATAATGCTTCCCATGATAGGATCGCCGGCGCTGGAGGGTGGCGAGGCGGGGCTTCAGGTTGCAGAGACGCCACTGGTGACCCGGGGTCCAAAACTGAGGCTGTACCTAATTGCGTGCCGGGAGTCAGCGCGAGAGGTACGCTGCTGATGTTGAGTATAAATACGTGGGCCTCTCCTTTGAGCACAGGCAGAAGGCTTCGAGGGGAGGTCATCTGACGGGCTGGAGCTGAACACCGGATGGGTTCGAACAGCACGTCTGCTGTGACCGGACTGTCAAGCTTGGCATACACCCACGTTGCCGCACCCGGTGGCAGGGTCACGGCGGACGCCACAGTCACGGTAGTGACGTCGAACGGCTTGACTCGACACGGCCACTTCGTCGCGAGGTCACGCAGAGATGCTGAGGCACGCTTGGTCGCCGACACCAGGGACTGCCAGAGGGCGACACCGAGGCTGGAAACCCGGCTAAGCCAGCCCGGCCCACAGAGAGTTCGGCTCGCCCGTGGTTTGGTTCTAGTAAAATTAAGGACGACACCGGCTTGCTGGCACCACCCGCACCCGAGGACCACTGGCCAAATAGGGCTGTCTGCGACAACAAACTCGGTGGAGATGGTATTTCCGAGTGCTGTCAGGTTGACGACGACACGTCCGACTTGCTCCACAGGGGTGCCGTTAAAAGCTAAGAGCCGGGTTTTGGCGGCTGGCAGAAGCAGGTGGGGCGCGTTAGCAACAAACGATTTGTGCAGTACATTGACAGCCGCTCCAGTGTCAACCAAGGCCTTTACGTGCCGGTCAAGCAGGGCGACGTCGACGAGCACGTAAGGAGCATCAGTGGTAATCGGAGCCGACGAAAGGAGGGGACGCGGAGAACGATGGAGTGTGGGGACGGAACGGTGCCCCCGGAGTTCCGCCAAATCGTTTCCCGACGTTGGAGGGCCGGCACAGTCCCTCGCGTAGTGTCCCCGCAGGCCGCAGCGGAAGCAGGTCATGCGGACGTCGTTACGCAGGCGTCGGATAGAGGCCGCAGTTGGGGCTGCGGACCGAGGAGCCTGCACCCGGACGCTGCGCTCGGCAGACGGTGGCGACCCCCGCGTGGCCAGCAAAGTCAATTCCGCTTCGATGGCGAGCGCCATGGCGGCGCGGACGGAATCAGGACGGCCAGAGCGGACCAAGCGCTGCACCTCGGGGAGTCGGATGGCGTCGACAAACGCCTCGGTGCCGACCAGGGCCACGGCGTTCTGAGGCGCTCCCGGCAGCGACTGCAGAGCCAGGCGCTCAATGGCGGCGGCGAGGTCCTGGTACGTCTCCCCGGGCTCTTGACGGCGGGCTCACAGGCGGTGGTACTGCACACGGGGTTGACCTGAGGCACCATAGTGGTCGGCGAGGAGGCCCGCCAGAACAGTGTAAGAGCCCAGCTGGTCGGGCGGCACGTTCTGCAGCAGCTCGGTGGCGCGGCCCCTCAGTTTTGCAACGAGCATCCATGCCTTCATTTGCTCGTCCCAGCCTCTCGCCGCCGCAATACCGTCCAGCTGGATGCGGTAAGCATCCCACGAGATGGTGCCGTCAAATGTGGGCAATTCCACAACGTCCAACGAACACTGCGGCGAGGACGCGCCCGCGCCGAGCACGCCATTGGCGGCCACGCCCGCAGGCCCAGCGACGGCAGAGCCGTAAACAGCGGCGGCGGGGACGCCCAAAGGCACCTGACCTGTGCTCGGCTCGGCTGGCACCAGGCGACGGAGTTCGCGCCGGAGAGCTTCCATCTCCCCAGCCTGGGCAGTCAGACGGGCCTCCCATGCGTCCATCCGTTGGGTGACTGTATCCAGGAGGCGCTCAACACCGGAGCCGGCTGCTGCGAAGAGCCGAGCCTCTCCGAGCGCCTAGGTCTAGCGGCGCCGGCCGCCGCGTCGTCGGCGCTATCGGCTGGTGGTGGACTCCTGTCGTCTGGCACGTCGGGTGCTTGATTCTGGGAGCGGGTGAGCGGCATGATCCCACCGCTGCCACCAAAATGTTACGGTGTGGGATGCCACGGGGTGGCCACGGGCCCGCCCAGAGAAATATAGCAGCAGTACGGAGGAGAGCCGGCGAAGCACGACCGGCGGCGGCCAAGCTTTCTCGTTCTATCTCCCTTGTGCTAGAGCCGCGCGCTCGCCGCTCGCGCTCGCTCTCCGCCTCTTCTTTTATTCCCGTATCAATATTCACTGAATTGGCACAGTGTCATCACCAAGCAAGTGAAATCGCAAACAGCAAAACTCACCAACAACGTTTTATGGTGAACATTCACCTTGTTTCACTCAGCACTTTTAGCTTTTTTGCGCATAGGCTATAACGAACTGATTCTGAAGTTGTTTGCAGTGGACGGTGCTTATTTTGCACTCAGACCTTGAGGCAGTAAAGATATTGCAACTACAGTGAGAGGCCGCAGAAGAGAGGCTTATAAGGGAAGCTTTCAGCAAAGGGAGTAGAATTAAGACTAGAAGTTCATTTAATATTTCATCTTTGAGGTGCATTCATAGCTGCACTATAGTACACCGTTCATATCTGTTTGACCAAGTGACTCAGCCGCCTTTTATGGAGCAGTCTTTGAGTAGTGCCACGTGACAACGGTATTTCAGCAGAAGGGTGACATGCTTATCTTTCTGTTATATTTGTGTGAGGAGTGCCATGTGCGATGGGTACTAGAGAAAAAAGGATAAAAACATTGTCCTCATGCTGTATTATCACTTAAAAATGCGGTCTCATGCAATGTCGCGAAGAGACCTTCGAGGGAATAAATGAATGAGTGAAAGGGGGTCTCTAGTGACTTGAGAGCAGCTGGCGAGAGAAATAGAGAGGGAGAGAGAAAATGGCTGTGCTGAGGCTGTGTCAGTGTGCTTGTTGTTGCTGTGTAGCCTAGGAGCTGAGTGGCCAGCTCTGTACTCGCTCGTGTTGTTAAGGTGCGGGTTTCCCTTTTTCTTCCACCCTTTTAGTTGTGCTGTGAACTTTGAATTTTTTCTGCACCTCGGATTTAAAAAAACGTGTTAATGATTCTTGCTAAAAATCACAGCGAAATTTTAGACATGACAAAAGAAATGATCTGACCACCACTAACAAGGGAAACACAATTCGTTGTTTCGTTCGGACTCATACACTCCCTACATTCTAGTACGGATGCACATATTCCTCATTAGTAGTGGTAGGGGTTCTAAGGCCAGCTGAGACCCCCCTGAGTTTAAGCACTGCTTCATACTGAGCATGAAAATGGCACTACCTGACGATGACCCACTGAGAATACACACTCATTATTTTCAATAAGGGAATGCCCACACATGCCATCAGCGTTCTGGTTCAAAGCCGACACTGCAGCACGCTGATCTCAACACAGAGGTGAAGAAGTTGGAGGACGCTTCAGCTTCGCCTGTAAGAGTGGAAAGCGTTAGCGTTATCGCACCCCGTTCGCACCGCCCACTCATTCGCTCGACATGCTCGAGTCACACAATGACGAGCCATGAAGGCTGACGCGATCACGGGGCTGACGCCTCGATGGTTTGGTTTGGTTTATATGGGTTTAACGTCCTAAAGCCACTCAGGTTATGAGAGACGCCGTAGTGAAGGGCTCCGGAGATTTCGACCACCTGGGGTTTTTTAACGTGCACTGACATCGCGTGCACGCAGGCCTCGAATTTCGCCTCCATCGAAATTCGACCGCCGCGGCCGGGATCGAACCCGCGTCTTTCGGGCCAGCAGCCGAGCGCCATAGCCACTCAGCCACCGCGGCGGCTTGACGCCCCGATGGGATCGTCCTCTATCTTGCTCGGAAGCACCACGCGGGAAGCATTACTCCTCGCCAGAAGCACGGCACACATCGCAGGGGACGCTTTTTCACCAGACGCGCTACGGCGCAGCTATCACGTCAGAGGCGTACCGCATCGGACGCTGCACATAGGAATCGCGCTGTGAGCGGAAAGAGGATCCGCATCGCCTAAACACGAGGTTTCGAGTGACGCATTCTTGGAAGTTGGAAAGGGAGAGAGCGAGAAACCTAATTAAACGCAAAGGTACTGGGGCATCCTCGCACCTGTCGCCGGACGGCCCCAATGCGCTCAAACGAGACGAAGGGAAGAAGCGGGCGATATGCGCGCCATCTTTCTGGGCAGCGCCGTACATTGCGAGGAGGGGGTCTTCTATGTTTGCCGCATGATGGCGCGGCGTGCGCGCCATCAAAATGGGTTTACATAGGTTCCAGAAAAAAAGGAGGTTGGAGGATAATTTCTTTTCATTGACGTAGTGTATAGAGATTGCTGAAAAGGAACATAGGCTCCTATGGCTATTATTCCTGGATATTAGGGGAGCCTACGAAAACGTTATTCAAGAGTGTTTGTCGGACATATTGGGCACAGTGGATGTTTAAGGTGGAGCAATTAATCTTTTAAAAGATATACGTAAAGTTAACAGAGTGCTTATAAAATGGGGAAAAAAATGCGTCAGGGCCTATAGAGATACAGGGGAGGCATAGGCAAGGATGTCCTCTGTCTCCTTTGTTGTTCATCTTGCACCTGCAAGGGTTGCAGACCAAACTAGAGAGGAGCGTACTAGGCCTCAACCTTTATTTTTTCAAGCAAGAGAATGGATTAAACATTCATTCCGGTATTCTATGCTGTATGCAATCTCAACTCTTGTATTCTTTGCTCGCCGCCCTCGTCATTAAATATCTTGACTGTAGATTTTTCCTTACTAAACTTGAAACCTAATCTATCTCCCTCTGTACCACAAATGTCTATAAACTTCTGCAAATCTTCCTTGTTGTCAGCCATTAGCACCATATCATCCACGTATATTAGTCCCAGTAATTACCATCCGTCCGTCCGTCCGTCCGTCCGTCCGTCCGTCCGTCCATCCATCCATCCATCCATCCATCCATCCATCCATCCATCCATCCATCCATCCATCCATCCATCCGTCCGTCCGTCCGTCCGTCCGTCCGTCCGTCCGAATTCGCTTCCGGGATTTTTCGCTCACGGCTCACGCCGGCGACACCGGTTTTTCTGCGACACGCGGCCCTTAAGACTGTCGCGTTAAAAACAGATTTTAGAAAACTCAATACATACTTGTGCATGCAATGTGCACTGAACGGGCACAGGCAAGAACAGCCCCAAATCTGACAAGTGAGACATCCTCTCCAATGAAGCTATTTTCAGAACTCTTCACACTGAACAGCAGGCAGTTCACCTGCATACCATAATAATTTCCCGCAGTGTTAACTTGCATCCACAATGCCTGGCACTTCCTGATATTTATTTGTATTGCTGTCATTTCACACAACCACGCTATAATGTTTAAGCAGCCAAATGTTAAATATATAACACCAATAGCTGACAATAGTTTTTATGATGAGCTCTGCACTACTTAGGTTATTCATAACCAAAAGAGCTATACAACTGTGGCTAGTTGGAAATGCATCCTTGAAGGTATTGGTGAGCGCTACCAAAACAAGTAATCGAACGAACACACAGGACAAGCGCTTGTCCTGTGTGTTCGTCCGTTTACGTGTTTTGGTAGCGCTCACCAATATCTTCAAGTATTCATAACCACTTAATTTGAAAGGGCGCTAAAGCGCTCCTTTTCTAGGGCTACTTTTTCAACATTCAGCAGTGATTCTTATCCACGGGAGCCTACAACTAAAAGAACTTTACAGCTGCAGGCAATGTTACCAATGTTACACAGGTAATCGATCAGGCAGTTTTCTTGTTGGGGTATCGCTGCGAGGCGTCGCTTAATTTACTCAGTCGCTTGCATGCCTTGACGCGTCACCCCCCTCGCACCCCCCTCGCACCCTTAGCTGCTGTAATCGGCTAGTAGAGGGGTGCTATAACCTTAAGACGCCACACCAATTTACTAACACAACGCTAAATAGACCGAGCAGCGATCGCTATCTGCAGTCCGCAATGGGCCGATAGTGGCGTCAGAAAGAACGCCTGCAGCCAGCGCACAATCACGTCGCATGTTGAATAATGAACAGGAAGTCGGGCAGCCACCTCAACGAAAGCCCGAAACATAGTCTAACGGTTCGCTGGGCCAGCGTCTTGCCGGGCGATATCAAATTGCCACTTTACATTAATTTAGGACTCATACGCGTACCTCGTATTTAGCAAACGCATCTTTGAACAGACCACGGCGTTCGCGTCGAAACGCATATATTGTGAACACTGACTGACCAGCATGTAGATTCGATGCGGAATGCACTTTGCTGCCGCGGAAACAAGTGAACCACGCGCAATGCCGAAGGGAAACGAACAGGACAGAGCCTCGTTCCTGCCCTTTCTTCTCTCCTTTGTGCTCGCTAGTTTATTTCCGAGGTTGCGAATTGCGCGCATTGCAGCGCTACACTATGCGTCTCACCTGATAACGAAGACTCGACGCCTTGCAGTAACGGATTTCTCCTCTTGCTTCGTGGCTGCGGCAAGAAAAAAGCTGCAGCGGCTTCCATGGTTGAAGTCAAACGTATTGTCAAGTTGAAACATCTCCATGCTTCTCAGCGTGGTCACTTTTTGACTAAGTACGCGAACGGCTGCTTGCTGACACGCGGCGCAAGCTACGATAAGCAGGAAACCCAAACGCGAATTCGAAGCAATGATTTTTAAATCAAAGACACAAACAGCCCTCGCACAACAGCAGCACGGACCATTGCACGGCGCGGCTTAAGGCCAAGCCGGATATTACGCCGGAGGCATTGCACGCCGGGATTCCCGGATGTCACGGAGGGAGGCGGTTGCTGCGTCCTGCAACGTGACCTGGTAGCCAGGGCGCTAGGCGTTGGTGCGTGGGTATCAACGTTGGGCGTGTCATTGCAAATAATTACTGCAAATTGTTACAAAACTGCAGTTAGACTAAAGAGAGTCGCATCTCAGTGTCTTCGAGTGACCTCAATCAGCCCCTTAAAGGCGCTCGATGTTGCATTGAAGCGTCATTTTAAATCGTTAGATATCCTAGAGAGACTGTGTAAACCGCCGTGATATTAGACATATAATTATGTTGATATAATGCAATTATTAATTTGTGGTGTGAAATAATTGTTTACATATCTATTTTATAATTATGCTGAGCTGCTCACGATCCACAGAGAATAAATTGGATTCTGTGGGCAGTGTTACATGCTCAAGAACACACCCTTTCTCTGATGTGCCCGATACAACACACCAGCGCTCGTATGTGCACTTCAGTCTGTTGGTCACACTAGACCACACCACCTCACCCTGGCGGGCACACCAAAACACACTAACACACTAGGATGTGTTCCCCAGTTTCCACTTTACCCCACGGAAATGTCTGGTGTGCACACTAGACTACACCAATCGACCCTGGCGTGCACATCACAGCACAGTAACACACTAGGATGTGTTCACCAGCACTTACCAAATCAGTCTGGTGTAAACAATACAACACACTAAAACTGTCTGCGTTTCCACCAGAACGCGTCTGGCCATCTGGCGTTCACAACAGAAAACACAGGGCCACAGAAAAGCATCCTGGTGTATTTTTCAACGGGATAGACAGACGGGAGTCTGCGCTCCGAGGACCCGGCCAAGCAAGCCATCGCCACAAGCCGGGCTGTCAGCGTCATGAGCCTTCGGGACATGAACGTTTGAGTGCAGTGGGGCCGTGCGGGGGCCCAAAGACCTGCGTGTCCTAAACTCACTTATGTCTATTAAAGTTTTCACCACCACCAGGCGGGAGTCATGGGACAAAGCAAGGTCTTTAAAGCCCGCCAAAGTCTTCCCGCCAACGCCTGCAAAGCCCGCCAATGTACCTACCTTCCGCGGCGCGAGGTGATCGCTGGAGCGATCAAAAGCGTAGAGGGCGCAGAGTGTAAGGGAGTGCTAGAGTTAATATATAGATGTATATAGCAAATGCTCGGTCGCATCAGTCGCGGCGCGGAGATAACACGCGTGGCGTCTGCTTCTGTGCCTCGTTTTGTGCGTTGGTTTCTGCCGAATCGCGTTGTTTTACGGTCGTGCGATCGTGCAACGTGTACTAAACAAAACTGCGGAGACACGGTAGACCAAGTGAGACGGGACGTTCTTGCTGCGTGCCGCTATAGCGCTTGCAGGCTGTGAAAAAAATCGCGATTCTTGTTTCGCACCGCTGGGAAGTGATCAACATGAAGCGTAGCGGTTGTACACCGAAAAAAGGAGATTGACAAATTCGTTCGGAATCGTTCGGCTGTGTACTGGTGATAACGATTCTACACCACCCTATTTTTTAGTTATACTAATGTTGCAAATTATCAAATAGCACCGAAAACAGTAGTTTTTACGTTTAAATTAAGCGTTATGATGTCGCTGTGTTTTTGAAAGTGATACCGATCAAGCCCCAACTATAAAACAACATTACAAAGATATCGCTAACATTAAGCCTCACAATGTTTCTCACTGTTCGAAAAGCAATTAAGTATTTCGACTAAACATTATGCAGTCACTCAGATGGTGACTGCCGAATAGAATTCATAAAAACAGTCTCAAAATTTTTTCAGAGAATTTTGTTTACCGTTCGCCAATAACATACATATGGCACACCCTTTGCAGCTAACACCGTGGCAGTTAGAAGGTGATTGTGAACTGCCTGTAGCAGTTAGACTGCATCGTACCGTGTGTTTCCCTCGTATCCGGCAGCCCGGCGCACGGAACCGGACGGCCCTCGTCGCCAGGTGATTTTGCCGATGAGACGAGCGCCGACAGAATGTTACAGCACCAATGACTTGAAAATCAGAAGAAGGGAGCGCAGCTTGAGGCGGGCTTTAGTTAGCGGGCGCGATGTGGGCCTTGTTTCTGCCGAATCGTGTTGTTTTGTTGTAGCGCCAGGGTGCAATGTGAACTGAAGGCAACGCCAGGGATACGACGGGACAGGACATATGGTTCGTATTTCGTTACAGAGAAAGCATAGCGCGGTAACTACAGTGAACGAGGCAGGGGGAGGACAAACGCTACAATCAACGAATGTTTATTGCAGTGCCGGAGCATACAGCATTGTGCATCTGTATCGTGAAGACATTTAAAAACTTTCTTGCCTCAACCGCTGTCTCGTTTAGACTGAAACCGCGCACAGAACTTGGGTATTGCGGAAACTTTAATCTCGTAGTACCTTTGCCAACAGTACTTATCTGGTTCAGCCGCGCATGATGGAAACTCGTAATCGTCGGCCTCGAAATCGACGAGCCAAAAGACGCAACTCAGGCTTTTCGACAAAGGGTGTTAACGGCGCCACCTGTTGTTTGCGTAAGAAAGCACCACGACGCGAGGGGCGCCGAGGCCAGCATTACAAGCTGTGCAGGTCATTGGCGCCACAGCAGCCCTTCGCGGCAATCCGGCTCTGGCTGCTTTCAGTTGGTCAATCACGGCGAGACGATTACAGAGTTGCATTATTCGCTGCTTAATCAACAAGTATGCACAATCCTGTATATATACCTC
The DNA here is from genome assembly GCF_052857255.1 of Amblyomma americanum. NCBI lineage: Eukaryota > Metazoa > Arthropoda > Arachnida > Ixodida > Ixodidae > Amblyomma > Amblyomma americanum. Next base: position 97,482,968 of record NC_135498.1, read on the forward strand.
TTGTTCGTAAGGGGAAATAAGGAAAAGGAAACGACAGAGGCAGCAGCAACAAGCGCATTGCATTACAGTGAAATTGCGTTGTGGTAACCGCGGCGGCTCCGTTTTTATGGAAGAAAAATGCTAAGGTGCCCGTGTGTTGTGCGATGTCAGTGCACGTTAAAGATCCCCAGGTGGTCTAAATTATTCCGGAGCCCTCCACTACGGCACCTCTCCTTCCTTTATTCTTGCACTCCCTCCTTTATCCCTTCCTTACGGCGCGGTTCAGGTGTCCAACGATATATGAGACAGATACTGCGCCATTTCCTTTCCACCGAAAACCAATTATTATTATTAATCCCTGTGGTCAGGCTTCAGGAAAGGAAGTATGCATGCCTCGGCTTTGGAGCAGTCGTGACGCTGGCACGAGAAAGCTGTTAGCTCGAGTAATGTAGTTTGCCAGCTTGTGTAGCTGCGCTTAGTTTTGAGCCGGTTTTTGTTCCTGAAAGTGGAGTCGCTACTATTTCGCCTGTGTTATCGCCTGTGTTTTGTATAGAGTTCAGTTCAGCTATTCGCCGAGTGTCACCGGCCTTCGTCTCCGTGTCAACTACTCGTCATCTGCCAAGACAGCGTGCACCTCGAAGAACCGATGTACAGGGAAATAAGAATTTCGATCGTTTACTGAGCAGTGCCAGCACTCGTGCAGCTGTGCCAGTGATTGCTGTTACAGCATGCGACAGGCGAGCGACTGCTTCATGGTGAGCAATTTACAATGTCCCATAAACGAGAATTCGGCAGATAACTTTGAGACGCATCCACTGACGTTTCCTATCACTCCAAATACCGTTTCGAACGCGCAGAAAATATGGCACACTGCCTGCAAGTCCTGGAGGATCCGAGCACCGTGATTCCGAGTGCAGGAGCGAAGGTTCAGGCAATGAACAGAGGGCTCTTGTGAACAATGTCTCCACTTAACCCTTATATTCCCAATATTTCAAATAAACAGCGTTGGTGAACTTCGTAAAAATTTTAATCTCTCATTATTTCTTACTTGGCTAGAAGACAGTTATACACAATGCAGCGACTAAAACAAAGCTCTGGGCACAAAAGATATATAGCTTTTAACTATATCGCCTGTAAAATACTTCTTGCATTTATTAATGTGCAAGGACCTTCTTTGGGTTTCTGTGATTTGACTGAATATATATTTACTTTCCACCTATGAAGAAAAGTACATTGAATTATACTTTAAAGCCAAGCAAGTTACATGCTCAAGGAGATATTTTGGGAAATTGCCTAATAAATTTCACACTTCCATGGTGCTTTTTTTACATGATGAATGATACCAACTCATCCTTTTCAAGAATCAGCAAGGAATTGATAGTCTTTCCCAAGTGAAAAGAACAGGCCTGTCTCAGTCTGCTTGAGTGCTAATAAAAGGCTTTTAATTATTAAGGCATTGATCCTTGAATACCTAAGTTAAATATATATTCATCTTAGTTTACCTATACTATGCCTCTGTAATTCAACGCGTGTTTAAAAGCACAGCTTTTGTCTAGGTAAATATAGATCTTCTTGACACTTGTTGATTTTTGATAGCAGCATTGACAATGCTGATAAAGTTGAGTATAAATTTTGTTGACACCCTACGAATGCAGTCACCAGCATCGACAGTGTTGACAAGCTTAAGCATCAATTTTGTTGACGCCCGTTCAATGCAGTTAACAATGTCAACTTTGTTGACAAGGTAAGCGTAAAACTTGTTGACAACAGTTGATTGCAGGCAATGGCGCTGACAGTGTTGGCTGTTTACTGTAAATTTTATTTACTGCTGTTGGCCATAAGCAACAAGCATTTTGTTTTTGTTGACTAGTTGTCGATTCTATAAGATGTCCACAGTTGCTCAATAAAATGGCGATGCTGATTTTGTAAGGGCTGTCCGTCTGAGAGAAAGGCCTGTCGAAACGTATCATTTAGTGGCTTATATTATTATTCGAGTGATTTTGTTTTGACGGTGTTATGAACTGTTTAGAATACCGTTATAAACATATTGATGAAAATGGTCTAATCTAGTCATGCGAAGCAATGTCTTGCTTTTAATGTTTGTCCTGCCCTGGTACCGAGTATTTAAAGCTGCGCCGCCGTGGTGGCCGAGTGGTTATGGCGCTCGGCTGCTGGCGAGAAAGACACGGGTTCGATCCCGGCCGCGGTGGTCGAATTTTGATGAAGGCGAAATTCTAGAAGCCCGTGTACTGTGCGATATCAGTGCACGTTAAAGAACCCCAGGTCGTCAAAATTTCCGGAGCCCTTCACTACGGCGTCTCTCATAGCCTGAGTCGCTTTGGGACGCTAAACCCCCATAAACCAAACCAGTATGTAACGCTGCCATAGAAAACCAAGGGGGTGCATTTTCACAACAAATAGCGGAAACCAACAAGCATCCAGACGAGGTATTATTGGATATTTTCATTGTTACGGTAGAATCTAATAATATTCGAATAAATTGCGCTCATATAAAACTTCCCCTAGAAAAAAAAATACCGCTGGTCTAGAATTTCAGGGTATGATTTCAGCGCCCAGGAGCGAAACATGGCAGTCATAGGAGATGCGTCATAGTCGTTGCTCATAAAAACACGCCGCTTCGTGTGCGCATGAAAAGAGAAAAGGAAAACATTGCAGCGGAGGCAGAAATATATCACATAGAAGAAAAATAAATAAATTGAGTGAAGTGGATAACGCACCTACGTCAGTGTGCAAGCGTTAGGTGCTCGTTATGCACCTACCCTTCTCCGCCTCTCATCCTGTTTTTTTGCAGCATTATCAATGCACCTGTTGAAAACGCGCACTGGAGTGTTCGGCTAGGGTATAAAGAGTCGCTGGAAGGCGATTAGAGCGCGGGTGTTTTGTATAGACAGCATTTCTCCCCCGGTCACGCTGTTTTTGACTGAAATGCGCACCGCATGCACAGATGGCATGGCCTGTTTGAACCGCATCATGACGACATAAATGTTATCGCATCTTTCGCGTGACGTATTTCTTTGTATATTTTCGCAAATGGCCCCGGGTTCTATAAAGTGACCGCTTTGTTACATTACATCGACATCATCATTATCTTCATCAGCCTGATTGCGCTCACTACGGGACAAATATATCTCCTGTGTCTCTTGAACGCTCTCCTCCGATAGCTGCGACCATCCTATCCACGCGAGGCTCTTAATCTCATTCGCCCACCTTTCTGCTGTTCCTGCTACGCTTCCCCACTCTTGCAATCCAATCCATTACCCTTAAGGGCCAGCGGTTATCTTGCCTTCGGATCACATGTCTCGCCCAAGCCCATTCCTTCCTCTTGATTTTGACTAGGATGTCATTAACCCGCATTTAATTCTTCATCCGCTCTATCCACTTCCGGTTTTTTAATGTTGCATCTTTCATTTTTCTTTCCATGGCTCGCTGCGTTGTCTTTAACTTAGGCTGAACTCTTTTTGTTAGCCTCCACATTTATGTCCCACAGGTAAGTACAGTTAAGATACAATGTGTTACGCGATAGCTTATACAGCTCGTTCGGTCGAATAGCTGTCGGCGTAGTCGCAATGCGTGTCGCAAATAAGGGGGGGGGGGGGGGGCTGCGAAATTTGTGGTTCTAGTGACCGATAATTCATTTGTGTGTGACACACAAAGAAGAGGGAATGAAACCATTGCAGATAATTGATTAAAAAAATAGACTAAGTTGGTTCAAAGGCGTAAAAAATGTTCAGAATTTAAGTCACTTCTCGATGATGCTAATTAGGAAAATTTACAATTAGTAATTTATCAATAAAATCGAATACAGCTGTAAAAAAATAAAAAATTCGTTCTAAAGAGTCAGAATGCTCACAATGGAAAACTTAACCTTCTAGGCTATCGTGCCATACCCTTAAGGCGGAGCTTAAGCGTTCTTTGCAATTTCTTGTACCATTTTCTCTTGAGACACTTTAGTAGACTGACATTCATGATCTGAGAGAACCTGCCGTATGTCTCCACACCCCTTCTTTTAGTCATTTCCCTCTCATAATACAGATCAGTGGTCACTGCCTGCCCTAAGCTGACGTGTTCCCTTACCACTTCCAGCCGCTCGCTTTCAATTGTGATCTGCTGTTCCTTTGCGAGATTGCTCAACATTACTTTGGTTTCCCACATGTTAGTTTTTAGACCCATCGTTCTGCTCTGCCTGTATAACTCATTGATCATGCTTTGCAGTTCATCTCCTGCATGACATATCAAGGCAATGCCATCAGTGAAGCACGAATTACTTAGGTGCTCTTCATTAGCTCTTATTCCCAATTTTCCGAATCCAGGCCTCGGAACACATTCTGTAAACAGGCGTTGAATAGCATTGGCGTGATTGTATCTGTCTGCCAACACCCTTTCTTATCGGAATTTTATTGTTTATAGAGGACTATGGTAGTTGTGCAATCGTTAGAGATATCTTCCAGGATTTTCGCATAATGCTTATCAACACCCTGATTGCACAATGTCTGCATGACTGCCGAGGTTTCCACTGAGTCAACCACTTTCTCATAACCAATGCAGGCTATAAATAGTGGTTTATTATATTCAGCACATTTCTCTAACACCTGGTTGATAAGGTGAATATGGTCTGTTGCAGAGTATCCTTTACGAAAGCGTGCGTGATATTTTGGTTCGTTGAAGTTTAAGGTTGCCCTGATTCTATTTTGCGATTACCTCAGTAAAGCCCGGGTTCATGCAATATTATCAGGTATATATTCGAAATCTCACCTTGCGACCATTATTTTCTTATCGTCCATCTTACTATATTTAGCCAGTTCTTTGCACATCTGGTGCAAGGTTTGCAGCTTAGACCTCGATAATTTTAAGTTTTTCACTGAAAAATAATTTCTCAACATTATTAGAGCTTGACTTGAGCACATTTTGCAAAGTCGGATGGGCACTGGCTACAGCTGAGATCTAGCTCGCTTCTTACCTTTTTTTTCACTTTTCACCTGCATCGACGATCTCTTTTTCAATAAACCGCAAAAGAGCGACACTTAGACTGACAGGACAATTGAGCAACTCATGTCGTCAAATCGTCTGACTCAAAGCTTTTAGCAATTTTTCAGACACCTACCATCGTGCAGCATTTCCTTGGGCCGCAAGGTTCTTCCACAAAACAGCTGTGCTTGGTGTTTTACTCCCAGACCTTTATTATACAGGGATCGGCATGGCTGATAACCATGCATGTGACATCTTTGGGCGCAATGAGACAATTTCTCATACTCTTTGTGAATGCCCAGCGCATACTTCTAATAGAAAAGACTTTCTCTACGTCATGCGCTGGACCGTAATCAGTCACGCCCGCTAACGGAGGTCACGATTCTTGGACACTGGCCACAGCGATCATGGCGATGCCCAGGTAGCACATGACAGCGGGCCAATATTAGAAAGCCACTGGCAAAGCGTGGCCCTAAGTAGGCCCAGAGTTGCCAATGAGGTTTCGATATTGGCTGTGCCATCAAAAAATCATGGCTATGATGGGCCATGTTAGCCAGAGTTCTCCCATTCCTTGCCAGAATTGGCTAAGCCATTTTCAAAGCCTGGCTATCATGGGCCATGTTAGCCAGAGTTCTCCCAATCTTTGCCAGAATTGGCTAAGCCATTTTTGAAACCTGGCTGTCATGGGCCACGTTAGCCAGAGTTATCCCACTCTTTGCCAGAATTGGCTAAGCCCTTTTCGAAACATGGCTATATTGGCCTTGGCTTGCCACCCCTTATCCAGTGTTAAAAGTATACTGGCAGGTGTTCCTTAACATTGCACCATCCATTATACTGGGTAGAAGATTGATTTTATAATTTATTATTTATAACAGTTTATAATTTTCAAACGCATTAAAAATCTTATGAGCTCCTGGGCTGCGCTTGGACGAGTTGAAGAATTTGAAGTTTTATTAATCTTTTTCTTACCGAACACTTTCGCGGTATATGTGTGGATTTGGATAAACAACGAATATTTTCCGACTGAGCAGTTGGAGATAGAGGCATAGTTACGACAAAAAACTCAATGAAACCAAATTAAGCTGTCAGCAGATCGCGCCGGCCAGAAGGAGCTCTCGCACAGGAGAAACTAAAGGAGGAGCGTGTCGACGCCGTCGAGGCGCGGCGCGGCGACGTCTGCCGCGGGCACCGCCGCTGATGAATTGTGTTCTAAGATGCTTACCAACAATTTCCAAACTCATTCCGAAGCATTCCAAACCCATTCGCTCACTGCAAGCTGCCATCGACTTTTGTTCGGTCCGTTCGCTGATTTTGAGTTGTGCAACGACGTGACGGCGACTTCGGTGGTGGTCAGTCGAGTGTGCATATTCCGCCACAGAGGAACCGCTCTGTCGCATAAGGCTCGTTTCACATGCTGCAATTAGAACGAAAAAAGTCGACCAAGCCGGTGACGCCGCAGTGCGATTTTCGGCCAGTGTTTTCACATGCAACTCCGCAGCTTATTCGGTCAAAGGGACAGTTAAGGTTGATGTTTGACAGTTGATGTTTGCAAAGGCAATCCATGACTAAACGCGACAGAAACGCTACACGAAATGTGTTGTTGATGTTATGACAAGTGTATTTTTGGACATGGGGCATGATTTCAATGTTTTGATGAGAATAAACAGTTTTGCTTGCACCGCGGCAACAGCTTACACGTGACCGCACGTCGCACGCAGTCTCGGCGCTCCCCATTGTTCAGTTGCTAAGCGAACACCGAAGCTGCGATTGAACACCAACCGGACGGAACTCGATTGCACGCCGTCTGCGACTAGACCGACGGCCCTCCCCAGTCGCATACTGACGGAGTTCGCAGTGTCGCAGGCGAAAATCGCATGCATGTGAAACTGGCCTAAGGCCGACGACGACACCATCCAGAAAGACAACAACGGATCTGTAGAATTCTATCGTTAATACTGGGAACTAGAAGTGGCTGCAACTAACCACTAAAATTCCTTTGAACAGTTGTGGTAAATTTAGTAATTAAGGAATATGCGCTGGCATGACCAATTTGTAATGATTCTTGTAACTGTATATGGCTTAGCCACGCCGTTTATAAAAAGAAATACTTTTTTGAGAAGTGCACAGACAGAGCTCGCGCTGTTGCCTTTGTCCGATTTCTGGGCATAATAACCCGCCTATTTATATGAACTTTATGTATTTTAAAGCGTGTTTGCACGCTCTGCTTGCGCGAGTATCTGAAAACCAGCGCAAGAGGGCTTCCTTCTAAAAAAAATCAAACGATTTTTATTTCATGATTTTTTTAGAAAAGCGCTTTTTTGCTTCTCTAGAGAATTCACTGCCACACTGCGCAGTGGGTGTCTGCTTAATAGAGATACTAAATCAAACGTAATAACTTAGAGCAAGTGCATTCTCTAAGCCGACTTTGCGCGCAATTTTAGCAACGTCCAGAAACGAAGCGTTGGCCTCGTATTTTACAATTATAAGTTGCACACGCGCGAAACATTAGGCCGCCGCTTCAACACGCAGCAAAAGATTCCTACGCTCTCGCACGTCGTTCCCTGTGATCGCGCCTTCCCCTGTGTTTTCCGATTTGGTTTTTCTTCCTTTTCTGGACATCGTAATGTTTAGAAATGTCGTTTTTTGTGCATCTTTTTGTCTTGTTGCGTATTTTGCAGTGAGGGCTACAGCTCTTGCAGATGTCTTTACTTATTTGCTCGCAAATTATTTTTTGTTCTTTCGATTATTACCTTTATTGATGAAAAGCATGTGAAATAGTTGCGAGCCACAGTTCAACACGATTTCGTTCTTTTTTAGCTTTTTGTATGAATTTTCCACACCAACAAAACGTTGGAGGATTATTCGACGACCAGCGAATAAATCTACTGACAAATGGTATTAGACGCATGTTAACCTAGCATGTCTGCCACATCTACCGTATGTAATACTATGAAAAAGTGCGAATTTGCTTGCATAATATTTAATTTATTGTTTTATGATATTGTTATTTCATGATATCATTTAAGCCATCCTGAACTAACACACGGCCCCACAGAATGCGCGAGTGTCTGAAGTCGTTTTGGCGAAGAGCATCTGGAGCCTCACATTTTTCGCTTCAAAGTTTTCGGTCGCCAGACTTTATGCTTTTCCAGCGGCTTTGCAAGAATACTTTGACGCTTCCACGTTTTCCACACCCTTACCTTCAATACTGCTTATGACTGATTCTCGGAGAATTCCAAGCCTCTTTCACACGTTTCGGCCCCCCTCCCCTCTCTCTTTTGATGTCTCCTATCTCCCCCAACTCATGTACCGGACGTGCTCTTTTCAAGGCAGCGCGCTACCCCCCCCCCAACCGATGCGCTTTTTTTACTCACTTTCTCCTAGCTGTTCTCCCACGCGCAGGAAAGCGCTGCGCCTCTCGTCCCCCCCAAGATTTCCTTTTGTCTACCTTTCAGCTCGAAACTTCTTTTGGGACCACAAAAGTTGTGTAAAAGAAAATGACTCCCCTCCTTGCTGCCCCTCCCTCCCATCACCGTCGTCTCCCCTGCCATTCGTCACAGCGCGATGCAACGCCACGACACATTCTCGGCCGGACGAGTCTTAACTTGCCTGGCACGGCGGCGCCCAACCGCACAGCCAACGCGACGAAACAGCATGCACACTCGAGCTGACTCCGTTCGTAGGCTGTGCAAGCGAAAACCAACATCCGATAGTATATGAGAGCTCCGACGCGGTTCACTACACTGGCTTGCAATACCTTGCTTGTAAGTACTACAAATATTTTATCTTGAGATACGTTCGGAAATCAATGTGATTTTGGGAGTAAGTGTTGCACTGACTACATGCGGCTTTATTTTTTCAAGCAGAAAAAAAGAACGAGACAAAGCACGAGGACGACTTCTTTGTATCTATACTCTCATTGCCAAATGTCTGGCTTGACTTCGTGCGCAGTGCAGATCTGCCCGAATGGTAAGAATTTTATTTTTCGTCTTTGGTGCAATGAATTCACCAAACACTCACTACTTCGTCGAACAGCGAGTTTGCATTCTTCTGACCTTTCATCCAATTCATTCAGGAATACGTTTGTCATGTAAAGCTTATGCAGGATACGAATCAGAACTGTTTTGTGTTCCACTACAGGCCAGTCTGTAAGAATATGTATACTACTTCTGCGCTCTTTCTCTGTGGTTAACACTCTTGCAGGTGCAATTGAAAATACGCAATTTAAGGCAAAAGCTTTTGCCAAGTTTTCTCTCAATAAAAAAAAGGATTCGTCTGGACTGTCACATGGGTGTTTTGTGCGGTTTTCAAGTCAGTTTCGAATGTGTATTACATGCATTGGAAGCGACTAAGATAAACTGTTGGATTTAAAAAAACAAAGGTGTTCTGATTTTCTTTCGTCCAGTGTATTTATTTTTAACCACATCCAAACAAACAAGCTTTGTTCAAAAGTGCTGTTTTGACGTCCATATGGAGGAGATGCTACAACCTGTGCATCATTTCCTGAATAAAAAATGCGCTCTGAATTCAGAGATACGTAGTTATGATAATGAAACAAAATAAAACGTTTGCTTCTTTTCAATACTACATTACTTTGTTATTTTTTCACATTGAATACCTTACTGGAGGTGCGAAACGGCGCAATTAACTAAAAATCACCAATTTGGGACAAGGCAAAAAAATTTCACTTTGTGCGAAAAATGCGGTGCTAGTTGTTACAAATTATCCTGTAAAATGTGTGTCGAGTGTTTTCACGCCGACTGTGCCTCACAAAATTCAGTGTTATTTAATCATTTCTGTTTTTGTCCTGTGACGGCCATATTTGGGTTATCATGACGTCATGCCTCTCTTTGCAGGCTCGACGCATTATGAGGTCATCGTGCAAGAGCTGGACAAGCAATTTGAGTGCAGTGGAAAAGTCCTTTTGCAAGAGGAGTGCAACGAGTACTTCAGATATGACTGATCAGTTCACAGGAGGACAGCTTCGTTAAGCACTTTATGGATCTCTTAGCCATGCTACAGCAGATTGCCGAGCTGTGTTGTCTAACCTGAATCATCGGCACGCAGCAAACATGAAAATAAATGTACCGCACCCCAAGTTCTGCCCAGGACCCCACCACAAGCCCGGCACCCCACTGCAGGTCTTGACCCGTGCCTGTGACCTGCCTATACCACCTCAAGTGCCTCACAGCTGCTTTGAATAAAGATCTTTTTTTTAATACTTTTGGTTGCCTCTTGCTCACCTTCCTGCGGGCTGGTAGGTGGAATACTATGTTTGCGAAAAGTAACCACGGTGCAAGGTTTGCATCTCCGTTGTTTAGGGCAGCCCTTTCCTAAAGACGAGTGTTGGATTGTGAGGACATCCTCGGGTTCTTATCCTTCACATATTTGTCGCTGCAAGCAAGAAGCCAGTTATGCAGCCTGGTTACTTTCGAAGACTAAACCGAAATTCTGGTCAGTAACCAGCAGCAGCGTTTGCATGTGCCGGTGTTCGAAAGCTGAATACCATTGCTCAAAAACTGGATGTCATGGTTCGAAAGCTGGATACCATTATTCGAAAGCTGGGTACCAATGTTTCAAAGTTGGATGCCAGTCCGAGACCTTTACTGGCCCATGTTGCATAAAGCTGGATGTCATTGTTCGAAAGACGGATACCAATGTTCGACGGCTGGATACCAATGTTAGAAGGCTGGATGCAAATGTTCGAAACCTGGATGCCGATGTTCGAAAGCCGAATGCCAACCTGAGACCTTTACTGGCCCATGTCGCAGAACGAACGCCAGGCCTACGTTGGCCCCTTGATCGGCCGCACATTGCCCTAAATTGGCATGAAAGTAGGGCTAATGTGTCAAAATGGTAGCACTCAGCGTAAATGCCAGTGTAGGACAAATGTTTGTGCCAATTTTTGCCAATGATAGCCCAACATTCGACCAATGCTGTTGTGCTGCCTGGGTGAGGGTCTGCCAGGCCCCCTGCGGTTATTAAAAATGTCGAACCAGACCGACAGGCTGCGACTTTGCCCAAGCCTTTTCGCCTTCTGCTTTTTCTTAGCACTCTCTTTTCTCCCTCATCCGTTTCCCCCATTGCAGGGTAGCAAGCTGATTTCATCTGGCGGTTAACCTCTCCGCCTTTCCTCCTCTTCTTCCTCCTCCCCTCCTAACTAACTTAAAGAGAAAGCCCAGCAAGCTAGGTTGCTCTAATGAAACCATGTTTAATTTATGGCTGTAGTTGCCTGCAGTTTTAAAATGTATATTTGTAGTGGATACGACCTATCGGAAGTACAGGCGGGGATGAATGGCGTCCGTTTTTTGTTTTGTACATGTTTGATGATTGTGGTAAAAGATGTTTTGATTCCGTGTCTCTGCATCTTCGAAACATTCACGTGGGTGAAGGTATGTGGTTGCTGCTCTTTTCCCAGTTTTCCTGACTGGAACAAGGTAATCTAGCTTAATCCTTGTTGACGTCACGGTTAGACATTGAGTGACCTTTAATTCCAATGCATGTGCCGCCAAAATATTCTACTATTCCCATAATGCTGCCACCAAGAAGGGACTGTATTTAATATATGCACCCTCGGCCGAATTGTTAGAAAAACGAGCCGCCGCTTCAAGCACTGCGCGTCAGAGCTGTCCAGCGTACTAGTCTGAGCCGACGCTTCCCTGTAAATTTTCGGCCGTGTAGTATCGGAGCCCCATGAGAACTTGCTCACTTTCCGTGAGCGATTCAGGCCTCCCACGCAGCTTCTGCTGTCGTGGTTTTTCGCTTAGCTTGTAGCGCAAGCAGCTCACAGACAAAATTGGTGTCGAAACCCTTCGACATTTGCCGCCACTAGAAGCGGTGGCCTAAGCTGCTGTTGCTAGTGCTGACGACACCGTGACAGTCTCAACATTAATCAGGAGGTTTTGAGCATTCATGAGTTTGGCTTGTGTTCGCACGTCGAATGAAACCATACCTCACATCCCGGACGCGGCGTGTTTTGTGCGTACATGTAATGATTGGCCTGGGTCCAATGTGCTTTCCTGCCCAGGTAAGCAGGCTGGCATTCATAAACAGTAATGACCATCAAATTATAACAGGTACAGCCGACGTCATTGCTAATGAATCTGAGAGCCACTATTGAAAACACGACGCGTCGAGTGTCGTTGGTTATTCATTTCCTACTGCGATGGCATGAAAACACTTTAGCCTGCAAACTGCTATTTGGGAACGTAGCAAACAGCAAAAAGCTGTCGGCACATCATTACATAGTATTGCAAGGCATTAGCCACAGGTGACGACGATCACGAAGCGGTGGGATGAAGCACGCACTAATCTCCAAGAGCATCGAATCACAGGACTCTGTTGGCTGGCATTCTCGCACTGCCGTCGAAAGAAAGTAAAGGGCTGGAGCTGGCGAAAGATTGCACCTCGTGTGCACTGTTCGCCTTCGACCGCGGATAGACATATCATGGCCGAAAGAGTTTACGCTCCTTTGACATTCCTGGGAAAAGGCAGGTCAGTCTGTGGATATATTACGGATTAGTAACGAGATTTCGACTTCACTTCTGCGTCGATGGCACAAAGCGGCACTGCCACTTTGCAATGTGCAGTTTCGGGCGTTCGAAACGTGGACGTGGCTCGCCTAGGGTTCGCTTCTGTTTGCATACGTGGCTTTATCTCGATATTTTATTGCCGGCTGGCTTTTGCGCGTTCTATGATATCTTTCTTCACTGACCACCAGGCGAATTCAGGGAGCAATCGGGTGGCGCCAAACCCAGGGTATCTTGAATACAGCCCAGACTATAAGAATTATTAGTTTGATAGCCGCACCAGACGAAAATGTAGTTGGAAAGTGTAGGCGATTGTAGCGCACAGAAAAGCAATGAACAACCTTTATTTGACTTCTTTTCACACGCGAAAGGAAGTGGACTCAGACGGTGTTTAATCAGACGAATACGCAGTTATCTGTGCAACAGAACTTTAAGTAGTTCTCCTGGCGTTCTCAATCAAATGTTGATTCGCAGCCGTTTCACTAAGGATTTTCTTGGTCTTCTGTGCCATTGCAACCAGCCAGTGATTTAAAGCGACTCATCAGTTGAGTCACGATATCCATGAACCAGTTGCCTGACGGCCCGTCATCTCCGGTCGGGATCTCCTGCGAGTTAGACTCAGGAGGCGTCGAAGTTGAGCCTTTGCTGACCGCTAAAAATGAAAAAAATTTAGGCATTCATTCAATAAATGCGCCAGATTGCATGCAAGAGAGGTAACAATCTCTAAATTTGAAGTACCCAAATAAAACTCGCCCCAAGACTAAAAATTCTCGTTCCTCAATTTATTGTCCACTTCGACTGTATGCTGTGCGCTTTCAGCGTATGTTAAAGAACATCAGGTATTTGAAAATCCGGAGCCGTTCACGGCGCTGTCTCTCACAGCTGACGTGCTCTTATCGGGCAGAATTACGGAACCCGCCATGCCTTACTACATACCATGCCTATTGGCTTTGTTACATGATAGCTGCGACAGATCGCTGTGCGCATCGTTTTAAGTACGTAATGTTTCTCTCCTCAATTCTCGCAAAATTCATAGCAGCAACGTTCAGAAGCCGGAGTGAACCTCAGTTAGATCATAAAGCGACAAGTGAACCCGCATTTCTCCGAAAACGTCTGAACTATTTCATGAAATTTGTGGCCAGTTGAAATCGAATAACCACCAGAGTCAAGTCACTTTCCAATGCTTTAGACAACTTTGGGACGACAGCAGCACCTCACAGCATGTTGTATATGGCAGCATCTTGTGAGTTCTGATCTCACATCGTGTACCTCATCTTTGGCCACTGCGTTCTCTGCCTCGAAACATTGAGGCCACAGTAGCACTGTGGAGGCTTTGGAATCGAGCCATTTTAGCAAACTGATATGACGTCTGGACTGTGTAGCCAATTACGGCTCTGAGCAGCCGCACAACGAAGTGACAAGGCAGCAAAGATGCTCAAACTTGTCGGTATGGGCTTTCAAGAGCAACCGACCACTGTCCACCTCCATAAGACAGTTTAAAACGGAGCGCTCCTCAATCCGAAAAAAGCAGCCAGGACCTGCTGCCCAGATCGAATAACACTCAGTGGGCGGAGCTGTGTCAGATCATGTTCAGAAACCCCATGTGGTGAAGATTACTTCGGAGCGCTCCAGTGTAACGTCTCTCATTCCCCTTTATAGGTTCAGGACGTCACTCCCTCTCTCCCTACCGTGACAACAGCACCTCCTTTATTCAATAATAGTCAGTGCCTGTTTGTAAGAAGCGATTACAATAGGACACCCTGGTACATGAAACAAAATACAGCGTCGCCTTATTTCAGGCTGCAAGTCCTAAACAGAGAGCGAAAAGTTCGAGAGGGTGACACATTGTTGAGAACGACGTCATTATGGCCACAGTGTAGATATGGGTATTGCGTCACATTGAGGAATTGTAGAGCCGCCCAATCGTATAATATTATACTGCTACCTTCGACCGCCTTGCACGCCATAGTAGAATGCGACGAAAATAAAAGCTGGCGAATGTTTGTGCCTGCGTTCAAAAACGAACTTCTTAAGCGAATGCCATATGCTTGACTGTTCTGTTTCGTGTGAACCATTCCATGCGCATCGCATCCGACGGCAGCGTTTTCCAAAGTTCGCCCTCTGTCCAATCAGCTGCGTCTGTGTGCCTCTTGTTTGATAATTGGTTGAAGTAAAGGTGCAGTAACTGTCTCACATTTCTAAGAACACATACATGCGCGCTGCGTAGCGGGCGCCACTGTGCCTAAGTTATGCCCGCGGTTGTCTCCAGAGAGGCTTCGCCTATGCTCCTAAGCGCCAGCATCCGAGGTATTTCATAGTTCTTTTTTAGTCCCAACTCTTTGTAAGGCGGAATCCACGAACAATCACGCGTAGCTCTCGCCTATCACGCTCAGTTCTGCGCCGCGATAAGGAGGCCCTCTTATTTGCGTGTGGCATGCCTCGTGCCAGCAGCACCTTTTCGAACTGGTTGGACTTGCTTTAGTAAGACGCTGCCAATACCTTTGGAATGACAGTCGGACAACCTGCGCCGCTATATATAAGAGAAAATTATCATAATCGCCTTCAGCTTTATTTCCTCCACTGCTGGAGAAAGGCCCCGTCTTATCGCTCCAGTTTATGCTGTCCTGTGCCCTCTATGGCCTCCTTAACCCCTACCAATTCCTAATCCCATCCACCCACCGAACTCACACCACCTCCTACGCTCACCTAGTCTGGGAATCACTTCATTAACTTAAAGGACCGTTGGCTATATCGTATTCGGAGTAGATACCCAATTTCTGTAGCTTTTTTCATGATTTCGACTAACATACAAATTCTTAACATATGTCGCCTGACGCCTTTTCAGCACATCCTGTCTCCCAGCGTTACACCTATCTTTTACCTTTTGATAGCTGCTGCGCTCTCCTAAAATTAGATTCAACACTGTTAATTTAGGTTCAACCAATATAGTATGAGATACTTTCCTACTGAGGTTTTGTGGTAAACAACTCTTCATCACCTGAGAGTACATATCAAATGTGAATAGCGTATTCTTACTCACCTAATTATTTTCTTTTCGTTACCTGAATCAGCCGTCCCTACCCCCGAGGTACAGAAATTGCTTTAAAATTTGCAATGTTTTGCCGCCTCTAGTAAACTGTTGTTCTCTTTCAAGGCTCTTGAACGTAATTTTATATTAGACGCACCGTTCAACTCAGCTTATCTTGGTCCGCAAGCATGCTTTGTATTTCGCAGTTCGGAATTCAATTTACCTTTCAAGCTAATGTCAAAAGCAAATCGAACATTACTACGGTCTTCGCCTTTAGCCTCGATCCCCAACGCTTCCCAATCCAGTTCTTTGAATTTCTGCTGTAAACTCGCGATGTATAGTATAAGACAGATCTTATATTCCCGCCTGACACCCTTCTTGATTTGTATTGTATCACTTTCCTGGTGAAGGACTATCGTAGCTGTGATATCAGTACTACGGCCGTCAGTAATAAATAAATGCAAGCTATGAATGCCTTACGTACTGTAACGCTTGTACCGTGGAGCATGTGCCGTAACGTGAAATACGAGATCATGTACGGCAATAGATAAGCGTTTGCAGAATAGCGTTTACGCCTCCTCTAGCTCAGTTTCGTGACCGATGCACAGCAATTATTCTTGTTTGTACGATGAAAACTGCTTTTTTACCCTATAGACCTGTTTTCGCAACTCTCTATTTCTCCCATGTCAGGTAAGATGCGCACCAGATTCAACGCAAAAATGCTCCATAGTCTTCCCGTTTTGGTGTTCATATTTGGGTTTGCGTAAAGTGATGAACTTAAGAGGAAGTACGCTCAAGTCGTTCGCTCTCTCCTATGATCATGGGAATATTCACTCTGTCAGGTCGTTTAAGAGCGAGAGATGTTATGACCTCAGATAATGAGATGTCCTTCGAGGTGGGTAAATGCTTGCTAAACCTCTGACATCATCACAGTTTCTGAAGCAGCCTCTACACCCCACGCTTAAAGAGGTGAAATAATCTAGCTCGCTCTCTGTGCACTGCGTCTTTTTCGCATGTTGTGTTTCTTTTTTGCAGCTGGCTCCTATTAACTGAGGTGCATTGGCGTTGCACATATGCTAATGTCAGATATCCGCTCTGCGGGGTCTTTTATTTTTGCAGGAAATGGCGATATGTATAAGAGAACCACCTAGTGTCTTCAAATTTTGACTTCATTTGCCGAAATCAACACGCACCTATTCATCACGATCATTGAAGTGCTCATTGAAAGCTCTTGCCCCTCATCAATAACACCCAAAAGTAGTTTAGTGTAGAAACCCGTAGTTCGAACTAAATGACTAGGAGGACGACTATATACAGTTCTGTTCCTAGTAAAACTAATTTTTTTTTGCTCTTTCTGTCCATGTTGTCGCTTGCCCTGCTGCAAAAGGGGCATTTGTTCCTGCCTTATTCGATTTAAAATTCTTTCTTTCTTTCTAATAAAGCAAGTGGCGCCTGCACCTAAATGTACTCCGTGATCGTCCTTTTGAACTGAACGGCTATGGAGCTTGGTATCAAGAATTTATACTTGTAAAATTTCATCCACAGTGAGCAGTTTAACCGCAAAATCAGCTAATGATGGCAAGCATGTTCTTCTTTTGTTCTCTTTTGTCTACTATTAGTTCCTAATGGCTCTCCATGTTGGCTGAAATGGTCATTTTTGTCGTTATAATGATATATTTTATTCATACGAGCAGGATTAAATTTATCGTCATTGTCCGATTAAAAGTCCGCCGAAAGTGTTCAGCGAATAAGGAGGTTCTCAAGCGCAACTGTACTTCACAGTAAAAATCCAGTGCAGCTATTCAAATGCAAATGAATGATTAGAATTCTTTTCTACTTTAGCTGTTTAATGGAACCGTTAAATCAAAAGAACAGTCGAATTGTTCTTCTAATTAATAGTGCTTGTTTATAACACCCCAATTTTTTCTGCGCTATGTTATTGTATCCTCTTTTTTGTACCGCATCAAGCACGTATCTTGAGAAGATAAGTACAGTGCAGAAAATTATTGTTCGAGCACGTTTTACCTTGATTTACAATGCCCACAGATCATACTTGTTTACAGAAACAAATATAATGCCCATGTTTAAACCTTATAATTACAAGTGAAGTCAAGCTTTCAAGCGGGAGGTAAAAGAAAATTTGAAGTTTCTTCATGAATTCTTCAATCTTACCACGAAAACATAATCTTACGCCACAAGATACACGGAACAGTAGAAGTTGGTGATTCCGCGAACCAATTATTCTACGCAATAAATATACACATTATCAACACTGTTAAATACATTTCAAAAATCAGGTCTTGATTTAAATACATCTCATGTACGAGCATTACGTGAACTTTTTGTCACTGTTTTTTTACCAAATAATTGAATAGCATTTTTAAGAAATTTGCGTTTTTTTGTCATTATATTTATGCATATTTAATTCGAAGTCAATTGCTGTGTATGTCTATTTTTTGTTCACGTTGCTTGCCTTGTCAAGGAGGCTGGGGACTCTAGTCAAGTCGCTTGCCTCTAAAGCGACTTTTACCCAGTCTCCTCTGTCACTGATGGAAATAAAGAATTTATAATTACTGTTATTATTTATTAACCAAGTCCTTGTTCAAGAGAGAACACTAGTGGTTCATTTTGTGTACGAGCGTAAGGACGGGCAATATTTTATACCCGCGCTCCAAAGACAAAGAAATCGTTATGGCAAGTGGTGCAAACAAATTTTCTACATTTTATTACAAAGCAGAAAATAATTTCAAAGCTACATTCAGCAACCCATTGGTATTCAATATTACCGGCCGTCTGGAGCCCCAATTTTCAGTCAGTTGAAATTTTTAAAATATATGACGCAATTGCCAAACTATAAAATTTGAACCTTTGGCACCTGTGCTTTGGAATCAAATTAGTAACGTTTCTTATAAATAACAAAGAGATACTGATGTGCGCGCGTGAGTTCAACACTCTATTGTAAAAACTATCGCACCCTGTGACAAAGAAACAGCAATTGAAGCGCACATTTGTGCCAAAACATCCGGGGAACTAGCTTCGCACTATTTACACAACTTTTTTTTCTTGTCATATTAACAACCATTAACCTTAACTTACAGCTAAAGGCACCAGACAGCGCCACCAAGATGACAAAACTCTTCAGGAACATGCTTTTTTGCCTGAAAGAAAAGAGAAGAATAGGATTGTTGCACTCAGCCTTTTAACGAAAGGTCAGTTGTTTCGAGAAGTAGAACTGCAATTATTTCGATTTTGAAAGTACTCAGAACCGCACTCAGTACTTTTCTTCGCGCGAGTACACAATACTATAGGGCCAGAAATGCTCTTTGTAATTGATGTGCATCAAAAAGTTATGCCCATATATTTCCGAAATAGTTACTTACTTTTTGTAACAAAATTTGTCGCACCCGCTCTATTTAAGGTCCTTTTTCACCATACCTTTTTTGTTTCGGCATACGCCAGTGAAATTGATGTGAAATTATGTTCATCGCCACCATATTCATGAGCCGAACTAAGTCTGCTCCAGGACAAAGGCCTCTCCCATAAACCTGCAATTAACGATCTGCTGTGCCAACTGCGCTCACCATATCCCCGCATACTTCCCAATCTTTTCCACACAACTGACCCTTCGGTGCTCCATGCTACTCTTGCTTTTTGTTGATATCCGCGGCGCTACCTTAAAGACCCATCGGTGATCTTGCGTTTCCATCGAATGCCTGCCCATGTCAGTTTCTTCTTGACTTCCTCTAGGATAATATTTACTCCAGCTTTTTTCCTCATAAATCTGGTCTCTTCCGATCTGTTAACTATGCCCACGGCATCGTCCTTTCCACAGCGCGCTGCGCTTTGTTGAATTCAGGCTTAAATCTGGGCATCACACTCCACCTTTCTATTTCATAGGAGAGTACTACTAAGAACCAGCTGTTTTATGATTTCGTCTTGAGGGAAGTTGGTAAACTGCTATTCACCACCTGAGAGTGCCTGGCAAATGCATAGCTGACCAATTTATTCTTTTAGTTGTATTGGCCTCGAGGTCCTCATCTGCTGTCACTACATGCCCTAAATAGATATATTCCCTTACTGTTTCTAATTCTTCGCTGCCTATCGTAAACTGTTCGGTTGAATTACTTTATATTCCAGCGAATTAATGTTTAGGCTTAGAGCTCAGCTTTGTGTACCTAAATCTTGCATGGATTGTGTTTTAAGGTAATATAATCAGAAATTCGCAGATTCATTTGATATTCTCGATAACGTTTATTCCCAACTCGCTGTCTCGTTCTCTGAATACTTTCTGTAAACACGCGGTGAATATTTTCGGAGAACTTTGTATATTTTGTCTTACTACCTTCCCGGCTGCTATTTTATCAAACTCCTTGTTGAGCGCGAATGGTCGCTGTGCAACAGGTATAGATATTTTCTGGTACCCTTACATATTTTTCGTCTCCGCACCATTGATACGCGGTGCCTGTAAGCTCATCAACATTTCAACTGAGTCAACTCCTTTTTCATAATTTATGAAAGGTACAGAGTCTGGTTATTTCCTGCACATATCTTTATCCCCTGTTATATTGTGTGAATATGTTATTTTGTTTAGTACCCTTCCGAAAGCCAGCCTGATCATTCGTTCACTGAAGTCCAAGGCTAAGCTTATTTTAATGAACATTACCTGAGTCAATGCGATGTAAATAATGGTCATTAAGATAATCGATCTGTCACTTTATATTATGAATTTGTTAGCATTGTTCCTAGATTGCTATACTGTCGACCTTGTGAGACACTGTGGATAAAGAGTGGCAAACAATTTTAGCACAACGCGACCACTACCCGTCAAGAATATTGAAGTTTCCTGATCATCAACCGCCGCTTTCTTCTTTGCATAGCATCTAAGGTTTTGATTGCTCTCTGTTTCGTAACCGACTTCTAGTCCACATCATCTCCATCATTTGCATCAAGATTAGCGTCCTGTGGAGATTTTATTACAATTCTACGGCTCTTTTAACTATACCTTATCAACATTGTGAATTATATTATCCTCTTAATCTATTACCAGCTATACCTGATTTTTTAATTCCTTACTTCTATTTTAACACTCTAAGCCTTCATCTTTTGTTTAAAGATCGCTCGATGCTGACGATATTTCGCTTTCTTTCATTGTTTGCCTTCACTTTTTATGAGCTTTGTCAAATCGGCCAGTTCCTTCCTGTGTATGGACTAAGACGCTTTCATGCCGCTTCTTATTCAAATCCCCCGCCTCCTGAGAGATCTCGCCAGTCTCCTCTCCTGATTTCATACTACTCACGTATATTACGCACTCTGTATTTATATTTGTGCGGATGTCATTCTAATGAGCACTGAGCTTCTTCTTTGAAGCGGTGTATTAATTCTTGAGAGAAACCCTGAATTCTTCTAATTTCTCTCTTGCCGCTAACTCAGTTATGTGCATATTGCTTGATAGCTCCTTTCGTTTCCTGCCGCAAATTTCAGCTAATATAGACCCGCCCATCATTCTTTGCTCACTTCGTATCAGCTTGTCGAGCATCTGCACATCTCGTACTCTGCCAGGATGTGCGCAGAACATGGTCTATTTTATCGTATACTCGCCATCAAAGTTACTCTAAGTTACATCTGGTTATACCGTTTGTAGAAGGACGTATCCGTGATACGTACGCTATTTCGTTCTGCGAGCTCTACTAATCACTCCTCCTTGATTTTGATAGAATCTAAGCCGATTTCCCTCACGGCCTGGTCTATTGTGTGCTTCTTGGCTACCATGGGATTGAAGTCGCCCATCAAGACCGTGTATTTTGCTTCGGTCGCATTCACTGGCAGTTAAACACAATTATAGAACCTTTGGTTGACCTCTTCATTACGACTGGGATTGATGCGTAAGTCTCGACAATTGTCTTGTTGCATTTCTAATCAAGCATTAATTTCCGTTCTTCACTGTATTGCGCATTGTGTCCTCCCTATCCTAGTAAGCCCTACGACATTCATTTTATTGTTTGCTACTTCCTCGATCAGCATTGCCTGGCCAGCATCACTAGGTAAGATTCTAGCGTTAAAAATAACTAGCTACGCTCTTCACTTGTGGTGTATTCGAAGGAAGAGATTCTTAACACCCTCCGCTGTGTCAGAGGTTTATCTGTGACTTAGTTGCTCTGCACCTGTGCAAGGGAACTGTTAATTGTTTTATGCATTCTAGAGGCGACCAAACCCTATTCTGAGGAGAGTATGTGCTGTCGGTTACTATCTCTGTGATCAGGCTGCCGTACAGGTTTGGTTAGTCATTTTCATAGACATTTGAATTTAGGCTGGATTGTGCTTTAGCCGTAGTACAATGTCGCTAATGAACTAGAAAAAGCTAACGAACTATAATACTGTAATTTCTGAAGCAGAAGGTTTCCTCTTTCCAGAAATACTTTTTTTTATCCATGCATATGCGATTGTATGCGCATATTGTTTTATTATTAAGCGTCCATGCTAGGTAATAACGAATCACTAAATGCCAACATGGCTTCAGGTTAAGCTAAGACCAGAGCCTGTATTAACTCTAGAGAGAATCAGTGCGGGTTACGGCTTGTTTGAACGAAATATTTTGCAGAATTCGATCGCAGCACTGTGGGGAAAAATTGTCAAGCTGTTTTCAGCGAACGAATAAGAGGATTCCCTATGAAAGTAAAGTAGGATATGCATTTTTTAAAAACTAACATATGTTGGAGTTACTTTCAATATTAACCGTGTTTACCTAATCATCACCTGCTCCGTCTAGCCTCTGCAAGAATAAGCCTCCTTTCACTGACTTCCTGATAAGCGCACTCCTGCATTCCGCAGCCACTGCCTCCAAGAAAAAGTTCTTACTCTCATCTCGGCTCTCTACATTCTCCTACAGAAGCCTATTGTATTTCTAATAACTCGTATTTGGTCGGTAATCAACGCTGCTCTCCTGTGGCTTCAGAAGTAATAATTGTTGGGCGAGTTCTTATTGTTTTTGTTGAATAAACAGTTAAGAGTCAGCGCTGTGTTCTTCCTTTCTGTTCTTCCTACTCTCTGTCGTTCTTTTGGCCTGGAGATATTGCGCTGTTATTATATGAATATCTCCCATCTCCTGTCGCCTTTAGTATTGTGCCGCTTTCATTCGTTTCAGTAGATCTCTGCGTTTCCTTTAGTATCACCTGCGACACTTGGATCATTGCTTTAGCCTTAAAATATCGAGCTCATGGCTTGGTGTCACAGAATCCAAGATTCAAATATTTTCGTCTGTTCGGTATCATTAACGAGCTGTCTGTGCCATGCACTGCCGAATACGCACCTCATACTAACTTTTATTTCATACTGACTCCTTTCTTATTATGAGGACCTGTTGCTCGGCTTTGCCCTAAGAAATGCACTGTCAGCTGCCATTAACACCTCCAGGCCTATTAAAACTGCTTCTTTCGTTTTTTTTTATTGTCGAACTGTTTTCTCATCCTCTCTTAAGTCCAGATTTATTCTACCTGTTTATTTTAATATCACTGCGCTTCAATACATTTTGTTAATTCCTAAACAAGATATAAGAATGACAAAATTTTCAGCTTCTCAAAAGCTTTTTATGTTCTGCGTTGCACTTGGATGTGCAATGTTCAGCAATGGTTATATTGCTTGTCCACAAGCTCAAATGAACATTATATAAATTTTGCCTTCATGTGTGATCGCCAAATAAGGTTAATGGTGATGTTCAGAGCTTGATAGGTGTTTGATAGATACTGAAGCTCTCTGCTGCGAATAGGGTAGGGCAATAAAAATTGATAATTTTTTCTCAATAAATTGGCCTCCCGTTATAACAAAATATGTGGCGTAAAAAACCCCAAGCATCTAAGATAGCTGAGACAAGCTGGTGATTACTTAATGAATTTCGTGAAAGAGAAGCTTTAGATGCATTGCGACTTTTTTCCTCTAAGCTATTAAAATATTGCCGCTTCTTTCTTTTTTGATGTACGCTGTTTTTTTAAATTAAGAGTGCTGTTTTTTTCACCGCCATATTTCTGGGCCAGTGGCTTTTCAAAGCTTTTCACAAACCTGCGCTTCAAAGACGGGTGCCCCATTCGAAGCCTCTACAGGAAAGCGTTGTGAACTCGCATGCTCGAAGCCAAGAATTAATGCCCTAATTCGCTAACAGCGCCTATGCCTGGTACTCCTTCAAACAAAGAAGGGCTATAGCAGCAACAAAGTAGTTACAGTAAATGCAGGACATATTTTATAGAATGGTGAGTGATATCTTCCTTCCTTAATGAAGCACCTACGATGGAGGTTTGCAGTTAAAAGACAAAGTATGAGCACTTCACAAGCTTTGCACATTAAGGCTAATATTAAAAAAGTGTTTTTTTTTTATGTACAGAATCTTACCGCATGGAAGAAAAGTCGCTGTAAAGTGATCATATTCAGCCTATACTTAATAAGCAAATTTTCATACAGGAATATTTAAGGGTTCTTCTTACAGCCAAGCATATGTCTTGGTTATCTTTATGAAAGTAAAAGTGGAGATAACATACCTGAATCTTCAATATCTCGCTTTGTTTAACAAAATGGTAATATCGCAGAAGAATGTTGCTTGTGCTGCTGTGAGGCCCAGCTGCTTAGGATGCCTCATGGAATGCGGTCTACATATTTATTCTGTCTCTGGGACTTTTTTATTTTTTGTAGTAGTGTTGCACCACTGAAAGCAACTAGCGCCAGCTGAATGTGCCATCTGATAATGTCCCGCATGTGGACTCTTCCAGAGCAGAAAACATGGCGTAACGTTTTGAGCGACGACCGTTGTACGCCACGAACCACAAATGCAGGCAGGCATCGCCTACGCATGAGCCAGTGAAGAGACGAGAAATTATTGCCGTGTGTTTGAGTCATGCGTACGTGTGTTTGTTCTCTTCTGTCCCGTTCTTTTGCGCTGTGTTCCTTCATAATGATGAATCACACAGAGAGAACGTTATACACATGTTCCACTTGCTTTCCAACGTTCTCCGAAACAGTGGTTGCGAAAAGCGGAGTCATCTTTTATGTATTTCAACGTTGTGCGCAGCACCCAGAGACAGGCTCGCCTGTATAAACCAGCTCCAACCTGTAGATTCTACAAGGCTGTATGGGTAGTTTGAACGATACTTGTAGGGGTGTTTACGATTCTAGTTGAGAATGCTCTTGTTCCGAGTAAGTATTGCAAATATTTAGAAAGATGTCCGGCACATGAATGTGCTATCCACCTGTCCCACCGCCAAAAATTTCCATGTCGTTTATACGCCTCGGTATTGTGGTCCGCCTCGACATTGTGGCCGCCTTTAGGCCCACAGCGGTCACTTCACTGGCTAATGTGCAATTATCCAAAGCTGATTTGTGCTGTTTAACGCGGTGGAAGATAATTATGGCGAACATATTTGTAATGAAACCACAATTATACATGATCGGCTGCCGCGTCAGCCTGCGCCGGATTTCCGACTCTTATCTGCTCTTCGCTCGGCATTGGGCTACGTTCGCTGCTGCTTGTAGGGGTGTGAGAAAAACGCTTTTTAAGGCGACTTGTGTTGCTGTTTGAAGCGAAAATCTTTACTACGCGAGCTTTTCGAGGCGTCAGCGGGGCCACAAATTTTCACCTTGAATATAGGTAGAGGTCAAACCATGAACGTAACTGCTGGTTGTCAGGTTCGACACCAAGGTGGTGCATATGGTCAAGGTCAAAGGTAAAAGTCGAGATAGTTGGTGTAACAGCCGCTGATGTCGGTGCTGTAGCTGACGTCACATAATAAAGACGCCTGGATCGATGGAGGGAGATGAACATCCTGCCGTAGCCGCGCGCCAAGTTGCCATGGTCGCGAAGTTTATGTCGTTTCGAAGAAAGCCAGATGTTTAACAAATAAAAAAATGTCTAATATTGTGTGTGGGTGTGAGTCAGCACACAAAATCATCTTTTTAAGCAGCAGTTCTTTTATGTAAAGTGATAGTTCTGAAATGTTCTTTAGATGCATAACATATATTATTAGTATTACCAGTTGAGAGAAAGTCCCCTGACCGAAAAGTCCTTATAGTAGATAATTTAAAGCTCGCATTTTGATATGGGTATTAGAACATTACTGCGCACAGTGATGCAGGATAGCAGCCACCGAAGATGAGTCATACTCGTGGGTCTTAGAAATAAACCTCCGTTTGTGCGCACAAAAGAAGAAAGAAAAAAACATTCGGTCAATTAGCACACGAACGCCGCTCTGCCCACACTTGCATTTCGTGGCATAGCAACCTTTCTCCCCCTTTGCTTTGCTGGTGCGCACCTGCAAGAGAATGCACACGTTGATAAACGGCACATTTAGTAGTGTTCGCCTGGTGATAAAAATTCCTGGAAAGTATTTTGAACACAGGTGTTCTGCATGCGCTGCGCTCTTCTCCCAGTCACGTGGTTTTAGACACACACCAGCCCTGTTTGTACAAATGACACGTCGTATTTCCACCGAATCAAAAATTACTGTATTTTCAAAACTCCTGCGGCATCGCATCGCAGAAACGAACGTTCAACTAATAAACGTCCGGCTTGTAATATTAAATGCTTCGTAAAATTGCTAGTGAAAATTCCACTGAGGCGCACTGTACAAATCACTACGCCGCTAGTCCGTTAAGGATCAACACAAAATTGATCTACCCTGCTGCTCCTAATAATGCAAAGTTAAAAAATTCAACCTTTTTTTATAGCGTCACCTGAACAAAACACAAGAAATACTCTGTTGCGATAACGTTCAAACTCGTATGTGAAATTTCTTTTTTTTTTTTGTAATATAGGGCGCACTTATTTTGCATTACATCTAAGGTCTGCTTTCTAAATTTCGCGTGGCAGCCGACCATCGACAAGTGAAATGGAATTTGCAGCCTGCTTAAAAACTGATTTCCTTGTCACAGTGCAACGATGAATGGCGTGGACGCGCTAATTTCTTGAAGTACATCGTACATTTTCAGCGTCGATTGTATATAAGGTAGAAACAATAGAAAGAATAAAAATACTGCGCCTAATACGACCTGCCAATTTAAAACCAGAACAAAAATTAAGACTACCCTACCTGTGTTCATATGGCCCACTGATGAGCCGGTGTCTTAAAGACGTCATATGACCTTAAATCCCCTAGTGGAGTGGTGTTCGAAGAAAGATGAGAACATATATAAAACAATATTAATCTGAGCTTCAGCACTTATTTTCCTTATGTGCTGACACCTGTATTGACAGCAGTCAACTAAGCAAGGCTGTTTCTTTATTAGCATGCGCATCATGCAGAATATATAGCTTGTAAACAACGTAGGTAAGTTTTGACGCCATATTCTCGGCACACGAAAGTAGAAAGCGAATTAAAGCAATTGTTGGTGCTGTATTCTCAGGTGCACACTACAAGGCTATGCCAAGAGAAATATTAGAAACATTTGCTTAATACTAGAGCTGCTTCAGCGATTGAAGAGCACGAGCCTCACCTAAAACGCCAATTGTTCAATTTGTGCCACATTGTAGATTTGTTTTATGCCGAAAATAAATTGCACTGCTTGCTACGCTCCTTAATATATAAAATTAAATAGAGGCTCAAGAGCAATTGCACAGTCTACTTCCTGATGTCGCTAGTGTGGTTGTGCCTTTAATTATAAGTGCACTTCAAACAGAGGTCTTTTGTAGGGTAGCTTCGATATCGAGACATAATGAAAGCCAGAATCCGAGAAGGAGTGTGGTTCATACCATTAGTTCAGAGAGTGAGGACGCCATAATTATACTAATTTGGTGCTGATTTGTATTTATGCCGCATTGCTGAGAGGTAGAAAGTTAAGTTCTCACCGGCAAGTAGAGCCAACAACTGGTTTTCTCACAGGGCTCCGAAGTTTTATTTTATATTGAACAATGAGAATGTAAAACACACGGAACTAAGATTTTTTTCTGGCAAAAGAGGAATTGTTATTTCGATTACTCTCTCTGCTTTGCTTGGATTATCAAAAGTAGAGTAGAACTTGTTACGGTAACCGAAGGTGTGGTGACACACTTGCTGTCATCAGCCATGGTGAGCGCCTCAAGGTCTTCCCGCTCTTTTTACCTTATATACTTCCCAGTCACATGTAAATGTACATGTAAATTCCAATTAAACAACCGTCATGTTAATTTTGATTGCATTGTTAGGGTTTTTTACATTTTTGCATTGCGTTTTAAAACTTCGGCGCTGATAAAAGAGATTATGCGCGCACGTCCGCAGCGTTATTCAGCCCGTACTATACATTATTACCATGCGCCAATTAAGTAAACCTCATTTACTTGCCTAGCCTGCTTTGCGTGCTTTTCAGGCTTTTTTTATTTAAACAGTTTCCCGATAAGAACAAGCCACCTCTCTCAGTAATTGGTCTCGGTGGACACTTTAGTTCCTTCTTTAAACCTTCAGATAGACGCTTTCTCAGGTAGTCTTGTAAATGCCTTTCTGGATGGCACTCTTCAACTTCGACAACTTCAACTTCTACAACCTCGCAAGGCCCTTTCCTCTGAACCTCGCAAGTCCCTTAACTTGCTACCTTTAAATGAAAGGAGCCACACCTCGGTAACGACTTGGCGCTACGACGCTTCAATGACCAAGAAATCTGGAGACTTTGCATCTCAGCAGCGCGTTGTTGAATCGGATACACAGCGTATAAGGGCGCAAGGGGTAGAAACGCAACACAAGGAGAGCTATAGTGGACAATACGTGTGAGAGGTAACAATGATTGAGCAATTCAAGGCCGTTTCTTGATGCTGGTTGCCATCCAAAGCTGCATTAACTGGCAACCAATCGTTGGTTAGTCAAATGTTCTTTGTTGATATATTTGCTCTATCATCCATCTGCTCTATTTTTGGCTGCCTTTGATCTTTCCTTTAGGGCTTCCTCAGTGGCGCCTGAGTTGGTGTCAAAACCTTAGCTCGTCCTTGTATTAGACTAGCCGTCAGTTCTCGTTGCTCAATTGGCCGCAGAAACTAACTTGAGCCAGCTCACGGGCCTGCTACAGACCTCGGCCTCCCTCGGTAGTATAGCGTGACATTATCGCACAGCACTCCGCAAGGAAAGTGCTTGCCGCTTTCGAGGAAGCAACATACGGAAGAGTGGAGACCATTGCCCGACCAGGAGGCTTATATGCCCTCTTCATGGCGAAGCTGTGAAGGGGCCGCCAGGAGAGGGGTGTACCGTTTCACCGAAGCGAGTTTTTACAAAACGGTATTCCAGCGTTTCAATGATTACGTAGGTGGCTGCAGTGGTCACCGAAACTTAGCACCATTCAGCATACATCAGGAAGCCGGGGCTTATACCGCTGCGATAACAATGTTGTCTCAGTATTGTCTCGCTACCTTTGTCAAGCATACGGGAGTACTGAGGGCCAGAGTGTGGGCAATTGTTTCGAGTTTTTGCGGATGTACACATAAAACGCAGACAATTCGCAATATATCGGAGGATAATTTGGCATTTTATGCGTCGGTCCCGTATTTATGTCTAACTTTCGTGCAGCCTACGGCACGATGATTTTAGCAGCGTAATTCCGAAGTCCTAGATCATGCCTCGCCAACAAATCCCTCCTCCGCCATGGCCAAACCGGACAAAAGTTAGGAAACAGCTAAAATTTACCGGCTTTTCAAACTGCTTTTAGCGCGATGCGCAGCAAGAGTAGGTTAAGGTGGCACCTAGATGTAGCGCAACCTGAACTGTGGGCGGCGGGTTAGCTTTGCATAAGACAACTATTTGCGAAGATTGCCTGGGAAAGGGCCACACAGCGTGCACCCTGGAAAGTCGAATAGTTAGATAAGATAATCTAAATGGGATGCGCTAACGGCCTTTCTCTTATCAGTGACGTTGATACAACTCTTGCCTATTAGCGCATGAACGAAAATTTGTTACTCGTTTAATAACACAGTTTTGAATTAGGAGTTTCGGATAATAGTTTTTCACTAAACTAACCTCGAAACGTTGAATGACAGATATTTTCGGCAGGTTGGCATTCTAAACAGGAATCCAACGGCAAACTGTTGGAAAAAGCCTATCCCGCAATATTCGAATTAACTCTGTCCTGCGGTCACCTGATCCTCCCAAATATCCTAATACCATCCGTCCACCTGCCTTTTTGCACCCCGCCGTTATGCTCACCTTCTCTTCGAATCATTTCCTCTGCCCTAAGGGCCCACCGGTTAACATGTCTTCCCATTACATGCCCTGCCCATGTACAACCTTTCTCTGTAAAGTTTCGAGGCTGATTTATTTTCTTCTCTAGAAATGATTCCCCCCAAAAAATGTTGGGGCGCATGTGTAGGGCCATCTTTTCGGGCTAACCTGAACTATTTATGGTAATTGCTGTGGCAGCTGCTAGATGACACTACATGTAGAAAAATACGTTGTCACTAGTCGTCTGCGCATTCCACTGCGCAGTGAATGTAGAGAGATGAACGTCCAACGCGAGCAGCGTGTAAACATAAAATGCTGTGTGAAGCTTGACAATACTGCCACACATACGTATGAGCTCCTTCAACTTAAAATTCACGCAAATTTTAAGTTGACGAAGCCAGACTCATGCTGGCTGACTTCGAGTCGGGTGTACATAGCGTTTGTCTTTTGTTGATTGTTTGTTATGTGCAATTTTCTGTGTCAAAGCCAGGCAAGAAAAAAAAAACGTATGAGCTCCTTCGTGACGCATATGGCAAGGAGACATTATCGCGGGCGCGAGTTCTCGAGTGGCACAAGAGGTTCGTTCGGGGAGAACGTCGGTGGAAGAAGACACAAGGCAGGGACGCCCTTAAACCTCACGGAATGAAAACAACGTGGCTCGGGTCAGGGAAATCGTACAGCAAGACCGCACCATTACAGTCCGCATGCTATGAGATTCTCTCGACATTAGTAAGACAACATGGGACCAAATTTTGCGTGAGAACATGGGAAAACGAAAGCTTAATGCCAGACTTGTGCTGCACTCCCTCACACAGGACCAGAAGAACACGCGGACATCAGTGAGCGCTGATTTGCTCTCCGAGGCAGCGAAGGTTGCTGCATTCGTCGACAGCATCATTGTTGAAGACCATACAAATAGGCAGAGCGCCGAATGACGGTCCACAAGCTCTCCAGCATCGAAAAAGGTGCGGCGACAGAACACCTAAACAAAGACGATGCTGATAGCTTTTTTCGTTGCCAGAGGTGTCATACACCAAGAGTTCATCTCAGAAGGGCAGACGGTGAATCAGGAGTTTTATATTCGCTTGCTCCAACACATGCGTGATGCACTGCGACGCCGTCGCCCTAACTTATGGGCATCTGCACAATGGAGGCTTCTCCCCGATAACACAAGGCCGCACACTTCTCTCAGCGTGACAAAATTTCTCGCCAAGCACAGCATTACTGTACTTCCCCATTTACCATACTCGCCTGACCTCTCCCCATGCGATTTTTTTTCTTTTGCCTCGTGCGAAAAGAGCCCTAAAAGGTCGCTGGATGGGTATTTTGGAGGCCACTCAAGACGCCATGACAAAGAAGCTGACAGCCCTGCCAAAATAAGTGGTTTCCAACTGTTTCCAAGACCTCAAGAAGCGTTGGAAGCTGTGTATAGGCAGCAATGAAGACAATTTCGAAGGGGCGCTGCACAAATGATTTCAATGTTAAACGAATTTTTCTTTAATGGACTTAGTTTTGGAACTTTAACGACAAAGGTTGTACATGAATCAAAACAGGGGGCGCCAAAATGACAAGGAACA
The DNA here is from genome assembly GCF_052857255.1 of Amblyomma americanum. Classification (NCBI taxonomy): domain Eukaryota; kingdom Metazoa; phylum Arthropoda; class Arachnida; order Ixodida; family Ixodidae; genus Amblyomma; species Amblyomma americanum. The sequence goes on from NC_135498.1 coordinate 97,514,217, forward strand.
GAGCAATAACACAGAAGACAGGACTTGCGCTGACTTGCAACATTTACCGGTAGTGGACCTGCTTCACGTGGTGCACCACGTTCTTTGCGTGGCAAAAGTACTGAAGTCCTAATACTGTAGGCATGTGCAGTAATACCAAGGCTGTCTCAGATGCGTCATTCATTAAGAAGAACCTGGCTGCTTGGAACATAAAAAACAACAGTACTTCAAAAAAGCTGGCTTCTTAAAGCACCCAGTTTTTTTTCAATGTTCACGACCTAACTTTCTAGCAACAACTACGAAAAACAACGCCGGGCAACATTCTGTCACTCTTCTCGAAGTGAATACCCTGACAAGCGATGCCGAGATTATCCTACAAGATGGACTGCAGTTTGTCTACAAAACCTTCGTCAAAGAGACCGCAGATATTGGCTGTGGCTAGGAAGGTGGCCGTCAGATTCCGTGACACAGACACGGACCGGCTCATTGAGGATGATGTGAACTGTGTCATTCAGAATGTGAGTCGTTAACTTAAAGCACGTCCACTACTACTGAAAGTTGCTAAGTCAGCGCATAACTGTCTCCAGTGTTGTTGCTGTGTTCCGTGTCATTTTCGCGCTGCCCTCTTGCGGTGAGTACATGCTGAATACATATAGCTTATTGACGAATAGGATGTCCGAAAACCATCCTTGCGTTTTGGTTAAATAGGTGTAAGGTAGTTCTAATTTCATTAGAGATTACCTTATTTAGTGCCTTGGTTTCTAAATAGTAAACGCCAAGTCTATCGCTTCCACACCAGCAATCTGTTCGATGGACAAGTTCGTTGTCGCAATCTGCTCCCAAATTCTACAGCACGCACAGCTTTTAGAGTGTAAAACTAAATTCTTGATGTGAAGATCATTGCTAGATGCAGGCTGTTAGAGTGTAAAAGTAAATTCCAGCTGTTAACAACATTCCTAGATGCAGGTCGACAAAAATATGTTGGTGATGTTAGCGCCAGAAAATATTTCAAATTGCTTCCCCTGCGGCTGTTATTCACAGCACTTAAAGAAAGGAAGAATGAAATGCGCTTCAAACAAAGCATCAATACCAACAGACATCTCTCTAACTGAACGCAAGTCTGACTATAGTCCTCTTCACGATGGGACGCTAACTTTTATTCGCAACCAGTTAACTGGAAACGTTCTTGAGGTTATTTCTTGGTCAGAACCAATCACTTTTTCTTGTAGCAACTCAGCAATTGAGAGACGGTGTGCAAGTTTCCGCATGTCTATTGGTCAGCGGCGTTTAGATCGGTGCTCTTGGGGACAAGACGAAGCGAACTCCGAAATGGAGTCGTTATTGTCTGCTGGAAAAAGTGAGAACCTTAGGTATATATAGGAAAGACGAAGATCTGTCTGATGCATCCGGCGAGGCCGAAGTCGCCATAAAAATATGGACCAGTGGGTCCTTGTGTTTATTGGTCGAAACCTACTGGAGACATCCGTTGCGTGAATTAAGCACTATTGATACTTGATTCCTATAGCTTCGGTGGATTCTCTGTCGCACACCGTCGACTAAGGCGCATTCTCATCAGCCCAAAAGACTACAGCGAGCTATACGGCTTTCTCGAGAACCCCTGCTGTCTCCAACTGAAACTTATGCCCTTTACGTTCATGCCCTATTCGTTGTGGTGCGGAGCCGTATAGACGCTTCCTCGACCTTTTGCTAGCGTTTAAATCCGTCCTCTATTTTCCGTTCCCTCTGCGGCAAGAGTCATCGAGACGTACAGGCTACTCAGTGCCTTGTCACCCTGCGCTATGGGTGTCCAGATATGAAATTAAAATATGTAGTTTGACGCGCACGTGTGAATCCTGCGAAGCGTCGAAAGCGAGGGCAATTTTCGGACCTATCAATCACTGCGTTCACTACGCATTCTGTAAATCTTTCAGGCGCTGTGTTGACATATGTGGGCGCGGCCAAGAACTTTTTTCTTAAATTAAACGTTCACCTTTCAACTATGCGGTCCTCACATAGAGATACTGATTGTCAAACCTCTGGCCCGAACTGTTAAAGAAGACGCAGAATCTGTTAAAAAAATAAGAAGAGGCGTCACACTGTTGGCATCGAGAGAATAGGCAGCCTTCGCTTTCGCACTTTATGTTTGCAACTAATCGCGAAAGATGCAGTTTAAAATCAGATATGCCTAAACAATTTAATTGGTACTTGTCGCTAAAATTTTCTGTGTGGTACTGAAACACAAACGCCTTGATGAACTCAGCCGAATTACGGCCACAAATGTGGACACGACACCTTAATAGAAAGATTGTTGTAAGTTCAGTACACGTCCCATTCTGATGGTTTTAAGAGCACGTGCTGTACTATGTTCCCTTATAATCTGTAGACGTTTAATACCATGCACTTGAGAGAAAAAAGCCGGATGAGTTGAGCGCTGAAGCTCTCTTTGAGTAGAACATGAATTGAGATGTCTCTTACGGTAAGTTTTTTGATGATGAAATGGTTGGTAATTCGCGGCTGCGCCACTGTATGGTCCAATCGGTTTCATTTTTGTAGAATGAAGACAACGAAAAAAGACTTTTGAGATTGGCGGCTTTGATGTTGTTCATTGGCAAGATAATGATATTGTTAACGTGTCTTCAACCGTCGTGGGCAGAGGCGAAGCTTAAGCAGATTACGGTGGAGCGAAACTCCAAGACATCTAATCGAATTTCAATGCTCTGAAGTCATCGTCGACTAAAGCAATTTCATTGAGGAGAGGCGGACAGGTTAGATATTGTAATGTCCCTGAGGCATTGCGCCGAAGAAAATGGCTGCACCCGGTTTTCTTTCAATTTAGTTTAATTTTCTCATCACAGCGGTTCTTTGCGGTCTCGTTTCTGGGGTTATTGAACGGGCAACGACATCGCACAGTACATAGGCCTCCAGCATATGGCCTTTATCGAAATGTGACGGCCGCGGCTAGGATCGAACCCCTGTCTTTCGGGTAAGCAGCCAAGCACCACAGTGGCTGAGCTCCGGTGGCGGCGTGTGGCGTTTCTTAGCAATACCTCAGAGACGCTAAGATCAATTGCCGACAAAAATACTGTGTTTCCTCAGCTTTCAAACTGGAATTGCTGAACGATTAGCTGCCTGCAAGAAAGCACAAGAAATCCCACAGGCCCTCATAGAAAAGGCTCACAATATTGAGATGATGCCTACAAGTGCAATCGCCTCTTGTGGATGCAATTTGTTTGCACCAGAATGCTAGCCTGCCAAGCACGCAACGATGCAGACAGCAAGAATCGGGATCAAAGTGTCCTGCTCGGTGCAGAAAATGCAGAATATTTTCCTCTTCATGCGTAGAAAGCGACTGCTTTTAACTCACCAGTAACACGCAACGAAAATTTCTCGAAAAGGTATTCTGGCACAACCAAACGTTTCGCAATGTTAAGCACCGAGTTATAAAAATAAGAACACGTTGGATTGGCTCAGTACATATAGCTGTCTTGAGGTGGGATGTCCAGATCTGCAGCAACACTTGGAATGTGCTGAAATATAGAAAATCTTTTAAAAGCACGTCTTATTTTGTTAGATTCGGTCGGTCGGTCGGTCAGTCGGTTGGTTCATGTTTGGTTAAATGCACGGATAACAAACGAAGACAAAGAAGAGGCATTCTGAACTTGATTCAACCAAAAAGACCAATTTTCTTCAGAGCAGCTTTAACTGGCTCCTGAAGGGGAATAAAAACGCTGGTCGGGCTCTCAGTCGCAACAGATGAAAGCTAAGAAAAGTGCAGCGATGGTGGCGTAACAAAAGCAAATAAATTTTATTTGTTCAGCTGTCCCGCAGGTAAAACAAACATGAATTACAATAAGCATCAAGCAAAATATGCAAAAGAAGCAGCAATGTGTGTACGCTCAGCGCTTATCATACTAGTTCTGTTCACATTGTCGTGTAAATGTTTATTCGCAGCGATTTCACCCAGAATTTATTTGGTCTCGTTCTTGCCCCACACCTATCAGGGATTTGAGGCTGTTGAGAATCTTAGATACTGTGTCCGTAATCCAGGTGCTTATCGAGCTGAAGACTCCATTCGACTGGTCCTGCGTACCAGACGGAGAGGAACCCGAAGTAGAACCATTGATGGCAGCTGAAAATTTAAAACAAATTAAGCATTCTAATATTGTGGCTACCGACTTCAATAGAACTAACGCGATTAGAATAACATTTGAAGCACCTTAATAATGCACACAATCTAAGTGCACAGCTGCGCTATTTATTCTAACATACCCGGACTGCATAGTAGAATGTCACTGGAAGTTAAGGAACGCAGTGTAGTTCATATCAATCTGGAACCCTCGACGGAGCGCAACACACGCCATATTACGTGCAATACATCAATTATGCATGGTAAGATAGCTGGTTGCTATAATTTGGTCCGGTATACTCTCCTTAAGAATTTCACCTTCGCGGTAGTGGAGCGCCAGGTCGTGCGAAAGATTTTACCCAATGGCAAATCAGTGGGTACCCAGAGGCACCGGCAATCGAACACAGCAGCTGCCGTATGCGACGCGGATACTCAGACCACTAGCACATGTCTTTTTGTTTTAAACAAAGGTATTTTAACAAGAATTTTGGTTGTGCCGCCTACAGCAGACAGGACCTCCTCGAATTCTACAAGAGCTCAACTACACTAGTTAGGAGCTAAAACCATAGGCTCTAGACAATTGACAAAGTGGTATTTGCAATGCCTGCAGCAAGCTGTATTAAAATTATCCAAGAACCAAACACTCAGAAGCCACAAATTTTAGGATGAGAAGCGAGGCTAAGCATCCCATTAAGAAAGAATATCACTTTTGTTTGAAGTCCCTCTCGTTATTCAGTTCTTGAAGATGAAGAATAAATTAAATTAAATTAAATTTTGTACAAACAGATTTTAAACTCTGGCCCATCATTTGAGGTTTCATTGAGCTGCGCAGCTGAATTAAAAAGAAAATGACTCCGGGTTGCAAGACATATGGGAAAGCAATTAAATACCGTACGCTATGAGAAGTCAATTCGCTTCGTCAGTGTCTTCTGAAGCGCAACTCTCTTACCAGGCTAACATAGCTCCTGTAAGAGCTATCTTAGAATTGAATCGTCTACAATATTAATTTCTTCTGCGTCCTATTTTCTGCCATTTTACGCGAACATCGTGGGAAACCCGGAGAGGCTTTGAGACCAAACATAAAGCCGCACAACTGAAAAGTGGAAGCTTTACTGTCAGAATGGTAGCCATGTAAAAGAAAAAATTCCGCAGATCTTCACATCGCTACAGCCTGCTCATGCAGTAGTGCAGTTTGAAGGGATCTTTTGTAAGACTGCAGGAAAAAAAAATACGATCCGCTTACCCTATGCCATTCAAGTGGCGAATCTCAGCGAAAGCAGAAAGCACCGTTTTTATGCTTTTTGTCACAGTTTTGGCCATTTTCATCCTTACCTCTATCGCTTCTCTCAAAAGATGCAGTCCTGGTGGACACCCACGTCCACATATACATGCGAGTACCACGCCTAGGCCTAGGTAAGCTTTTAGCTTACCGGGAATGTATCAGGGTAGACGTATCCTGGTTTCTGGGTCTCCTCCTGCGCACGCGCAGTGACATTGATTCGGCCAGGCGGCGTCACTGCGAGTGCGCAGGAGACCTCTGGGACGCCGGCTTACGTCTCCGCTAATTCGTCTCCGGAATACTAAACACGTCTAATAACATAAGAAAAAATTCCGCAGATCTTCACATCGCTACAGCCTGCTCATGCAGTAGTGCAGTTTGAAGGGATCTTTTGTAAGACTGCAGGAAAAAAAATTACGATCCGCTTACCCTATGCCATTCAAGTGGCGAATCTCAGCGAAAGCAGAAAGCACCGTTTTTATGCTTTTTGTCACAGTTTTGGCCATTTTCATCCTTACCTCTATCGCTTCTCTCAAAAGATGCAGTCCTGCTGGACACCCACGTCCACATATACATGCGAGTACCGCGCCTAGGCCTAGGTAAGCTTTTAGCTTACCGGGAATGTATCAGGGTAGACGTATCCTGGTTTCTCGGTCTCCTCCTGCGCACGCGCAGTGACATTGATTCGGCCAGGCGGCGTCACTGCGAGTGCGCAGGAGACCTCTGGGACACCGGCTTACGTCTCCGCTAATTCGTCTCCGGAATACTAAACACGTCTAATAACACATAAACCCCCAAAACAGGCGCGCACAGAGTGGTTGAGAGGCGTTTGGATGCGTTTGAGGGCGTCTAATAATCACGCGTCCTGGTCGAATAGGCGAGCACCAAAACCTAAAACTCTTTCCAAGCTTGCAAATTATAAGCTGGGCGCCAAGGATTCATTTTAATTTATGTTATAACACTTTGTAGACTGAGGGTAAAAACTATCACTGTGCTTTGGAACATAGTGCACTGTTTTTAATGGTAGATTATAAGGCGTTTGTTTTAACGGCCTGAGCCACCACAAATTTACTAGTCCTAGTGGCCGTCTTGCTACTTGATGGACACCCGACCTCCTCCGTGAGGGAGGGGATTTGGATTGAGTTAAGGAGCAGAAAAAGGAGGTGCTGCATATCTTTACTCGGTAATAGATCACGTTTTATTATTTCTTTTTTCCTCCTTCCAGCATGGAAACACGGCTGCCACGTTTAGAGTATCACCCGCGTCCTAAAGCTCAGAAATGTAGTGAAAGAGAGAGAGTGCGTGTGCGTGGTGCGTGCTAGGAAAGAAACAGAAATTAAAGGAATATGCACAGGCTTGTATACTGGCGCCATTGGGTCATTACAACTTCCTCGTGCGGATACAAGAGAGGTAAACTAATGAATAGGTGAGAAACAGATGGTAGAGATGCGCGCTGTAGAGACAACGATGGCTACTGCCAAATCCAGATTCCAAAAATATTTAATGAGGAGGGATCGGGGGTTTGCACGCCGTTCCCTGGTCATCCGAGCTACCTAGCACGCTCTAACCACTCAGCCAACGTGTTCGGTGCGCAATTCTTGCCCGCATGTCATACATTGCGGCAGCGTAAAATACTGGTGAAAGCAACATTTTAGCGTCCTTCAATAAGAAGCCGTTCAAATTGCTGCCTGGCACTGAAGCGCCCTAGCATGCCGGGACAATGATGGGGGGGGGGGGGGGGGGTGAGAATCAGGTTGAGTACGCCATCATACTGCAAGATATTTTCCAAAAATGCATTTCTGTCTTAAAACTATAGCCGCAAGTGGGAATCGAACCACCTCACGCGCAAACGGAGAGGTTTCGTTTTTGATGTCATTGACCACTTCGCCAGCACGTCAGCATCTCGTACTGTGTGATATAAAAGGTAACCCCTCGCACTGCGTGTTTTACGTCGTGTTCTCCATCTTTTGCGGCTCCAAATGCCGGGGGCAGTAATGCTGCAACTGTGTCTGTAGGATTCGACAGCTGGAGTGAAAAGCCGGAAAGGCTCGACTGCGTCACCAATGGCAACTTTATGTCGCTGAAGACAACCAAAGCGTCTAAGCGCATCGCTAGGTCCAATGAAGAACTGTAACAGCTTGAAGGTGGAAAAGCATCAAGTGGTGCTGAACGCCCCATCCAGCTAATAACAGCAGTTGATGGCGCAGGCCCCTTCAGAAGCAAAAGCGGTGAGGGAGACTGCATGTGCTGCCCAACTTCGAGAATAGAGGTGTGCTAAGACATGAAAATGTTGAAAGGCAAGAAGCCCGGCTCTTGTACTGCTGTCCAGCTACCACCATCAGCGATCACTTCTATAAGTGTTTCGCCTTTCTTGCTACGCTAGAAGATAAGGCACAAAATGCTTCCTTTTAGATCGCGGCATATAAAATGTCCGACCCGTTCTTTTTCTACTTGTCTTGCAATGCGATAGAACCGCAGTCACGACCTTGACATGGGCGAAATGCTGAACTGTACTTGCACGTTACGTTGTCAATTTATTTTCAAGAACCAGAGCTGGTCAAAATTATTTCGGAGTCCAGGAGTGTGATCGCTCTGATGTCCTATTACTGTTTCTGAACGTCCCACCTTCCCTACCGCGTGAACCGTACCTTTTAGTTTGTTGTTTTCTTTTCAAAACTGATTTGTGCAAACCTTTTAGAATACTAAATGCCCTTACTCCGAATTGAAGGAAGCGTTTTCATATCTACGAATGAGCTTTCGAACAGATTTCACGGAATTAAAAACTGTCGTCTTATTGAGTACAACGGAAAGTCTTGTGCTGCGTCGATATGATTTCTACTTCATATTTTTGAAAACTGTTCGGCGGACAAGCTTCCTAGCGATACATAAAAAAGAACAAAAATTTCACAGTTTAGCGGCTCAAAAGTATGTTCCTAATGAGTTGAACCAACACTTTCAGCCTCTCATCGGAAATAACGAGACGCTTAAGAACAGGCGATAAAAGCCACATTTCACCTGCTGTGAAGTTATTTTAAACAAAAAGGGGAACTTTAGCCGGCACTGTTGCTAGTCAACTGAAGCCACAAATTCTTGCTAACCTATTACATTAGTGTTCGTTTTTGAGCTTTCAAGATACCGTTCCCTTACGCGCAGCATTGCTCGATTCCGTCCTGAGGTTTTATCTAACTAGAAAATTTCCCGCCGCTGTCACTCTGTTGAGTGGATGCTGTTCGAAGCTCAGTCAACGAGATGTATCTAGAAGTCGGCGAACGGCTGGCCTCAGCTGTCATGGCATTACAGCTGCAGAAGCTGCTTCGTCGCACCGCTCTTTCTACGGAGACACTACCCGGTCTTAGACGTCGGCCGCAACGCCTTGCTTGTATCACGTATTTCACTCGTTGTAGCCGGCTGCAAGTAGCAAGCTTTCCATGTCGTAGGTGATTGCAATAAAAAATCTCTCCCCCCTCCCCCCCCCCCCCCCTGTAGTGGGTATTTTACAGATCTTCGCAATATTTGAGAATGAGCGGGCTGGCGTACTAACATTTCAGTTGCAGACGGGAGAAACAGCATTCACTATTTCATCATGTTTACCTTTTGGTTAGCTTGCCCACGTTCTCAAGAACATCACAATCTAGAACTTCGAAGAACCTAGCGGTTTAATGCGTATCCGTCAAAACTGTCCATTCTGACTATAGTTTATTTGCGTAATTAAACCTTAAAATTCAAATCTGGTGTAAGAATTTAATGCGACTGCACAATTTAAAGAATGGCTTTTCACTGCTTGATTTACGTAAGTGCCATATTCAGATAAAAAGTACCGAGTACTTCGCTTTGTTGTTTGTTATCGCACTTTAATGAGCTTGTATTTTCAGGTTCCCGTAAATGATAGTGCACGAAAATTTACTTTTCTCTCAACGGCTATTTAGAGATACGGATGTGCTGATGAGAAGTTGGCGTAAAGTCTTCGTACATTTTGAGAAAGCCGAGAGTATTTCTAATAACTGCATTGAGGCAATGTGATCTTACTGAAAATTTCTTCAACTTGAGGCGCCATTTTGTGTGTAACCGCACGGATTACATAGAGCTGTTAAAAATTTTTTAATAAACTAACGATTTGTGCAAATAAGAGCCACAGATTGTTTGAAGATTTCATGCATGCAGACAAATGACCGTGCTAATTCAGAATATCAATATAAGCAAGAATCCGCGAATCTGAGAATCATTTTGCGGTACTTTTTCCTAATGGCCGTTTTGACTAAGTTATCTCTGTCCTTCCATTCTTTCTCGGGCGTGCGCTATGAGTCTCTTCCTACAACAGGCGTATATTGACTCCAAGAATCTAATTTCTGTGTAATTTTGACATTATCACTTTTGACAGTTTACTTTATAGCGGAAATATATCCCTGGCCAACTTCGTGCTTCACTTTCTTTCCCATTTCATTTTCACTGGCTCCGACGAAAATAAATGGCAGCCTTATTGTCTTATAATCCTTCCTGCATAGTAATTTTTCCATGCTTTTTATAAACTGAAATAGAGCCCAACTTTTTACACACTTTGACATGCCAACGAATTCTACGCGTATGCTTTTTCCGCATGTAGAGAATTTGTCCCTAGTCACTGTTTACGTTTAGTATGATTATAAACTGCTCAATTAAATATAATTCAGTTTTCATAGTTTTTAGAGGCTACTGATGATCCCCAATGTGAACATGCCGTGTCTACACTGCCTCATCTCATTTCTTTATCGCTGCACCACACCGTTCGCACAAAGCGCCTAGAACTACATTTTTCCATTGTTTAGGTATTAACTATGACACTCTTACAGGCTACCTATATTACTTGCGCGTCACAATTCATCACGAAGCTTGCTTTCTGCTCTTGATTTTGAGAAGAATATCCTTCCCTTGAGTTCTTTAGTGTGATCCGCGCAGCTTTATTGTCGAACATTGAAGATATCAATTTTCTTTCCTGCATTTGCATTGCTGTGTTTAATTTCATATTAACACTTTCTTTGTCTTGGTATTCCGGTGAGTACTTATTCATAGGCTGTTTACATCTCTGGTATACTTTTTTCAACACAAATATGGGCGTGCTAATGTCTACAGTTTTAACATGTTTCATCATCACAGAATATCAGACATTACTTCACTCACTTATGGAGCGTTTGCGCCCACAAGACAGCATTACAACATTGGGCTTACCCAGCAATGCTTACAGAATTAAGTGGTTTGGGCATACACAGGGTGTGAGTTCACGACAAGACGTTAGAAAAATGGCAAATGCAACCCAAAAGATAGTGCAAATCCTGCCTAACTTGCGGCACAGAGGTAAAGGAAAGCTACGAATAGTATGCATGAGCTTTTTGTTCTTTACACATTTATCTCTAAATAGGTTCACTTACAGGAAAAGGTGCCAGACAACGCCGCCAAGATGACAACAAACTTCAGCAGCATAGTTCCTTTTGTCTGAAGGGAAAGAGAATAAATTTTTTGCAAGGAAAATTCTCTCGAAGGCAAAGTGCCTAAGTTGAAGTATAGCTGAAATTTTTAATGTTTAAATTACTGTAATCACAATGAGCTTCTTTAATGAGTCAAGTATTTAGCACTTCAATGTAAAAGAGGCGTCTGTTAGGGAAGCTCACTAAATACCTGCTCCTATTCCCATACCACTTATGGGAAAGTCCACCAAACTCTCTGCGCACAAGCTTCTTTTCTGCCTTTAGGGAAGCCTTCCTTGCAAGAGGAAGCAATGCTCAAGCAGGTTTGTCAGCAAAAGACACACCAAGAGTACTTTGTAAGTTGCTTTCTTGCATATGCTCTTAGCTGCTTGAGGACAGAACCTCAATGTTCTTACAGAAATGTTCTACGACAGCCTATGGACTTCATATAGAATCTATTGCCTTCCTATAGAAATTTCTTTTGTCTATTCATAGTCTACAGACTTGCTAGAGACAAAAGTCTACTAAAATTGCATGGCCATAAATCTATAGATTGTCTCTAGACTGTCTATTGGATTTGTATTGCCTATAGACTGTTCTCTAGAGTTTGACTATAGAGAGTTTATAGAATTTATAGAAAAAGGTCTATGCACAGTCTACATACTGTCTAAAACATTTTGTAAAGGTGCAGTGCTGAAAGTTTCAGCAAAAAAGATGACCTGAATTCTGAAAACACAGCTTTTCACTTTTCATTCCAAGAGACGGCTACTCTTGTTCGTTGTGAAAGGAGTAAGTTGAAAAAACATACCTGAAACTTCAGAGTATCGCTTTGCTAATCGAACAGTAACTGTGCAGAAAAATTTTGCATAAGCTGCTGTGCGTCTCGTCCACGTCTGTTGTCACGGTGTATGTGGCGGTGTTATTCAAACACTATATGGATTTCATTTTTATTTCTTTCTAGTACTGCTGAACTGCTGCAAGCACCAGGCAGCAGCTGAAGGCGCCACCTCATAACGCACCGGGAGTGGAATATTCCAGAGGAAAAAAACAGAGCCTACAGCATTGGGTCTGCGCAGTTCTGCACCAGGAAACTCATAAGCAGACGCACATTTCGTACGCACGAGTGAGTGGAGAGGGGAAAATTTATAAACGTGCATTTTAGTCATGCAGAAAAAATGCTGTAAATATGTGTTTTGCGTTGCAGCCTTCTGGACAATGGGAAGACAGTCAAGGCTTTGTACAGCAGACTGCCATCATCCATAACACAACGTCCGGTTTTTCCGGAGGTTTCTGCACTGCTAATCGAAGAGAGAAGCACAAAAATAAAAGAGCCTGTATGCAACCTTATTTGATACCACTTGGTAGTTTGAAATTCACGTACCCACGATGGACTGCATTACATTTAGACAGACCTGCCGCAAGTTTTAAATAATTTTTAGTACCTAATTGCAGAATATCGGCTCAGCAGCCGGCTTACTGCTGTAGGAATCTCTTGATTATATGGATGTGTTCAGTGCATGGTTTTTCAATAAAAAATGTCTTTTGCACAGTACCTTCAGTGATGAAGGACTGCAGCAATCATTTAAACGAACCTCTAGTCAATACCCGCTTCGTTTCTACATGCCGCAGATCGTGAGCTGAGTATTCGTTTTTCGCCTGTAGGAATTACCGCTTAATTAACAGCTTTGATATGGTGAATAACAATTGGGAGTTTTGTTTAACATCGGGTTAGCTTATTTATGCGCTACGTTTACCTTCTTTATTACTTGTAGAGGGGATGAAATTTCTGTTGAGGCTGCTCAAGTTACGAGAAAGCTGCCTCCACTGGGATGGCTGGTGCCTGAAGGGTTTGGCAAAAGCCTCGGCGAACGAAGGGAGCTTTCCTGACAGGAGTGTTGAAGTCGTTAGGACTGACGTTACAAGATGAAAAAATTCTGCAGAACCACCCATCAGACGAGCTGTGCTACAAATTAGCGCGCCTATTTACGATCGCTTGTCGCGGCCGTCTCCGTTAATCTTACGGGCCAGAGCGTTTTAACAATTCCTGCAATTTGGCGTCTGAATAGCGTATTTAACTTCTGTTGCGGTGCGGGTATTCTTCAGTACAGTTGGTTCTCACCGACGCCGCTTTTATTTAGCGCAAAGCTGTCGATTCCTCTTCCGATATCTATTTTTTGGCCTAGAAGAAATTGAGTGCTCCCCTCGATGATGCAGCAATGCTTCTAGATCCGCCACCCGCAAGAAAAACGTGACACTCGACCGAGGGGGGCCGCGAGCATACCCCACATGTCACGTGGTAGGTGATTCTAGTGGAGCTCTAATAAGAGGGGTCCGGAGTTCAGAGGAATGTGTTCACAGGGCGAACGCATGCCCTAAATGACCTCAACATGGCAGTGCTGTGCCAGAGCTTTTTCTGCAAAAGTTCATGCTGCTGGCATCCTGCTGAAGCTGAGTGCCGCAACGAACAGCGCAGCGAAAAATCAATTCGCTGTCCTACGTCCGCCGGCAACCCGCCCGGGCATGCCTGCATGCTCTCGGGGCCTACCTAAACCATTGAGAGGCAGTCAGATAAGTTACCGTTCCTAGCGAAGCAGAGAATAAAACCGCCTGGCAGCGTCCAAGAATGTGAAAACAGAGCCTGAAAATAGGAAAGCAAGCAGAGGCAGAGAAGGACACATCAATCAGGTCTCCCTCTAGTCTGTTAATCTGCTTCCAGAAGCCTTTACGCTGCCGGTCACTGCTTCGAACCTTTGTACTGTAGTATGAATATTCGATACGCAGCCATGTTCGTTTCATCCGCAGTCACCTTCCTTTGGCTGGCTTGCTACAGCGTGAAAGGTGCGCTGACTGCCAAAAAACTCGTGCGATATTCCTGGACGACCCTACGTTTCAACGTTTGCACAGCGATGGGATGCCTTGACCACAGCAGTGGTATCAGTGGTGCGACGTCCAACGCATAAGAGCGGTGGCAGTGGTAGGATGCCAAGGCAGAACAGTGGTAGTGATAGCAGCAGGCGTACTGGGTGTCGTCGAAGAACAGAACCGGCACCGCACTCACCCTCGCACAGTTTAATTGTAGCGATGCGCTTTCCAGTCAAGGAACGGCGAACACCTACCCCAACTCAAAAGGCGTAGAAACAGTTTCACGCGGCTACAAAATGGCTGAATAAATCGCATCGCCTCTAGCCTGGTACAAAAAGTTTAGGTCGCATGCATGGCGGTTCTGAGCATAAAAGCAAACACTGCAAAGTTTCGTGCGAATATTTTCGATGCGCCTTTCGAGGTAGTTTTCACGAGTCTGTATGCAAACCAAAATTGTTCCTTGTGGCAATGAAGTCAGTGCAATGAACATAGTGCTCCAAGAGCACAAGACACGTATTTAACTACGCGTGAAGGTTGTTTAGTGAGTTTTCAGTCAGCGTTTTTCACCCTTTACAAATACAAGTAAGCTTGATAGAACAGCAAATGCCGAACGCCAAGCTTACGCATTGATGCGTTTTGTCGGGTGATGACTCGAAGCTACGCAAAGTGTCAGCGGCACTAAAGTATCTTAGTGCACGACGGAATCGCTCGATTCCGCTGTGATTTTCCGGCAGAGCTATGCATTCCTAAAGAAAACGAGCGGATTGTGATTATGACACTACGTAATTAAGGGATTGTTGCCGGCACGGCAATGCGGCCAGCGGGATTGTAGTTGCCATCCGCTCGAGGCTATAGACAGGACCGGAGGCTACAGACGACGAAATGCATACAGGATGCTTCATGAAAACAGAATGATGGCCGATTTGAGTAGTTAGGCCAAATCCGAATCAGGTACGCTATGATTCGGTTTTCCCTTCGGTTCTGGTGTCATGATCCAGTGTTCCCGGATGGCTGTTGTTCGGATAGCGATAGCAGGTTAATGTCCATAGATGCAGAATTCGTCATTCTGTGCATTCATAGATTCCTGGGAGTCTTCCTACCGTTCCCGGCGCCATGATGCAGCGGTAAAATTAACATGAGCCACTGCTTTTCTGTGGCAGGTGCTCTCATAGGGGGGACTTTGGTTGGTTGGGTTTGGCTGCGACACACACACACACACACACACACACACACACACACACACACACACACACACACACACACACACACACACACACACACACACACACACACACACACACACACAAACACACACACACACACACACACACACACACACACACACACACCTATATATATATATATATATATATATATATATATATATATATATATATATATATATATATATATATATATATATATATATATATATATATATATATATATATATAAACCAATGTGCATAGGGAATGTTTTTTTAATTTCTAGGGATGATTAGTGGGAGAATAATACTTCAATTATTCTGTCAGTTTAAAAAAACTGCACACACACACACACACACACACACACACATATATATATATATATATATATATATAGAGAGAGAGAGAGAGAAGATAAAGGAAATGAGCGGCTCGTTTAACAAACATATGAAGGAAGCCAACAATCACCGAAACCAAGGTGCAGAGGGAATGTTTTTTTTTTATTTTGGAGCTCTTAATAATAGAAGAATAATACTTCGATTATTCTGTCCCTTAAAGAAAACTACTTACAAAGCAGCAGAAAAAACAACCATGCCGCCGGTGGTATCCGAACCCACCACCTCCGAATATCGCGTACGGTGCTCTACCAACTAAGCTACGGTTATGGCTGTCCAATCTGCTGCTTTCATGGGTATTTATGTTTATTGCGTGTAAGCGAACCGTTAGAGTGCTCACCAGCGCCACCCTCGTCCATAGCGGCGGACGTAGCAAGCCCTGTATTACCGCGAGTGTCAAGTGGAACGTCCTGCAACGACGAGGGCAGAAACTGTGCGAGAGCCCTCTTATGCTCCCTATGGCATCAAGACTGCCAGAACCGAGACCCTCGTTAAGCTATTAGCAGACAAGGTAAGGGAAAAAGGTACTCGTTTGTCAAGCATATGAAGGAAGCCTAGTCACCGAATCCAAGGTGCATAGGGAATGTTTTTTTTTTAATTTCTAGGGCTGATTAGTGGGAGAATAATACTTCTATTATTCTGTCACTTTAAGAAAACTACTTATATATATATATATATATATATATATATATATATATATATATATATATATATATATATATATATATATATATAATATTCAAAGTTGAAAACGCTTCATTTAGCCATAGATTTATTTTGAGTCGACATTTCGGACAGAGCCTGTCCTTTCTCAAGACTGCGGTTACAGGGGTCTCCTTCCTCTTCTTAAAGAGTTGGCACTGGCACACATGTACGACACATGAACAAAAGAAACAAACAGAGGCAAATACTACTAGAAAAGATACAGATAGAAAGGGGAAAAAGGGGAACAAATAAAAAAGATAAAAGTGCTGTCCCCCGCCGCCCACCCCGCAGCCGCGGGGAGCCGACCCCGGACGAGGGAAAAAAAAAGGAAAACACGGAGCGGGAGGGGATAATGGCTACCCATCAAGGCAACAGAGCGGCGGCGTGTAAGGTTCACAGGAACAGACGGTGGCGGGATCGCCCTACACACAAAAGTTAAAGACGCGTGCACTCGCGTGCCCCGACCATAAAGAGTAAAAAAATAAACAGAATAAAATGCAGACAGGGCCGGAGCTTCCGTCATCTGGAACCACTTCGGCAGCCAGAGCCAAGGCCGAATCAGCGGCGCCGTGAGCTTAACTAGACACACGTGCACTGTGCATGAAAACACCCAGACACACAACAGTAAAACATCCGAGCTCATGCCAGTGTCGTGTGGCGGCTAAATGACAATGGCGGGAGCATTTAAGCGAGTAAGGTGTACAGAAACAGACGGTGGCGGAATTGTCCAACATACAAAAATTAGAGATGCGTGCACTCGCGTGCCCTGGCCAGTAAAAGTAAACAAATAAACAGAATAAAATGCAGACAGGACACGAGACTTCCGTCATCTGGAACCATTTCGGCAGCCCGAGTCAAGGTAGAATCAGCGGCGCGGTGAGCTTAACTACACACACGTGCACTGGGCCTGAAAACACCCACAAAAGAAAAAAAAAGTGGAAAAAACATCCAAGTTCGGGCAAGTGTCGTGTGGGAGGTAAATGTGAATGGCGTGAGCACTTAGGCAAGGGTTCTTCAATTGCACTCTGTCGACCGAGGTATGTCAAGCTGGCTCTCGTAATGTCAGCAACGGCCCTGCAAGGGGCGGATGGAGGACAATACACCTGGACTTTCATTACTGCCGCGAGGAATTGTTTCAAATTTGTAAATGAGGTACGACTCGCGTTGTTCTCTTTCCCGTGTGTTGTGGAACCGACCGTGTAGGACCGTTAACTTAATTACATCAAATGGGTGGTTTCGCTCATTAATGTGTTTTGACAAGGGAAGGTTGGGTAGGGATAAGAGATGCGCGCGGTGGTTATTAAAGCGAATTCGTAGAGGGTTGATGGTCTGTCCAATGTACTGCATACTGCACGCACAGCATTCTAGGAGGTATATTACATTGCAGGAATCACAATCAATGTTGCCATTAATTTCCCATTTGAAGCCTGAAGCTGTGCTTACTGCACAGCTTGATGTTTGTATGTGTTTGCAGACCTGGCATCTACTTTTTCCACATGGCCGGCACCCCAAAACCGGCTGGTTATTTTTGAGTGTACAAGAATATTTTTAATGTTTTTTGGTCGTCTGTAGACCACGTGAGGGGGAGCAGTGAAAATTTTGGTGAGGCGCTCACTTTGTTCGAGGATGTTGAAATGTTTTCTGAGGATTCTGTTTACGTTACGCGGGATACTGGTGAAGGTAAGTACGACATTTGCCCGGTGGTCTGTTTCCTCGTTGTAGCGACATCCCTCCAATATTTGCTCTCGGTTGAGTTTAGATGCCTTTTCAATGGCATCGTCGACATTGGCGGGGGGGTATCGTTCCTTAATGAGGACTTCTCGCATGCGTTTGGAATTTTTTACGAAGTCCTCGCCTTGGGAACATATTCATTTAAATCGATGTGCCTGAGAGTATGGGATGCTTGTTTTAGAGTGACGAGGATGGCAGCTTTGGAAGTGTAGGTATTGTTGGCGGTCCGTCAGTTTTCTATATACACCGGTGGTAAGCGAGCCTGTGTTTACGGAAATCTCAAAATCTAGAAAGTTAATTGTGGTGTTGGAGTACGTGTAAGTGAAAGATATGTTGGGGTGGACGAGGTTGAAGTTTTCAATAAAACGTATGAGTTCTTGCTCTGTGTCAGTCCATATTAAAATGATGTCATCTAAGTAGCGTTTGTATAGGGTGGGCTTAATGGGGCAATCTTTCAGAAATTTGGATTCAATACTATGCATGAAGATATTGGCGTAGGTGGTTGCCATCCTTATACCCATGGCTGTGCCATTAATTTCCAAATAGTGTTCATTGTTAAATTCGAAGTTGTTATATTCGAGTACGATTTTTGCCAGTATTTCTAAAACACGTGGGGTAGGGGTTTCCGCCTTTCTGTTTTGTTCATACGCTTCGGTCAGAGATTTAATGCCATCGGAATGAGGAATGTTTGTGTAGAGAGAGACTACATCTAGTGTTGCCAGGAAGGCTCCTTCCGGGAGTTTGAGACCAGCTATTGCGCGAAGGAAATGGTTTGTGTCGCGTATGTATGATGCGTATGCTGCTGGAATATGTCTAATTTGTGTGTCAATGTAACTGGAAATTCGTTCTGTAATCGTGCCGATGCCGGATACTATAGGGCGGCCAGGATTATTCTTTTTGTGGATTTTCGGTAACATGTAGAATCGGCCCGGCGACGGGTGTGGTGCTCTGAGGGCTTTAGATAACCGTAGGGATATGTCCCCATTCTTCGCAAGTTGACCCAGGGTCTCCGCTACAAAATGTTGGTATTGCGCAGTTGGGTCTGCTTCAAGACGTTGATAGAAACTAATGTTAGAGAGTTGTCTTAAGCCTTCTTCAATGTATTTTTCGCTGTCCATGACAACTATACCACCTCCCTTATCCGCTGGCTTTATGATTATATCGGTCCTTCTGCTCAGAGCCTTCAATGCATCCCGTTCGTTTTTAGACAAGTTCTGCTCCCTAGAGTGTGGTTGTTGTAGGCGTAAATAATGTCTTTCTGGACGGCGTTAATGTACATGTCCAAGTGTTTGTCCCTTCCTATATTAGGAGTCCAGTGGTGGTTAGTAACGACGAGTTCTCTGCTATCCGCGGTAACCAGCGCCCGATCGAAGAAGTATTCCCGGAGTCGCAACATTCGTGCAAAGTTGTCCAAATCTTTTAACACCGAGAATTCGCTGCATTTACCGGTGGTAAGGCAGAATGGAAGGCCTCGAGAAAGGATGGATCTTTCCTCTGTCGTTAAGGTCCTGGTTGACAGATTAATAATATTATGCTGGAAAGCAAAGTCGGCGCTTGGAACCGCAGGATAATTATTAGTAGATGCTGTCATTTCAGGTCGTTCTACGCGTGTTTCTTGAACTGTTGATGTTTGTGTCGTTCTACTGGATTTGTTGTTGGAGTTTATTATTATAGTGGGGTTAATATTTGTAGCTGCCTCCGTTCTTCATTCTTTTTCGCTTGTTATTGAAATTGACCACGCGTATTGTGGAACCCCGTCTCGAATGAATTTTTTGCGTTTGGTCTCGCGTACCTCAGTCGTTCTCTTTTCCTCAAAGAACATAAGCTCTGTGGCATCCGGCGCGGTAAGGATAATTTGTTGATGAGCACTACTCTCTTCCATTCTCAGAGCCACCAACGCCTTCTCAAAGTGGTCAATGGTAACTACAAGCAAATTTAAAGAGGCAGATTGTAGTATATGATTCCAATTACCCTTCTCCTCTTCACACAGGTCACCCATTGATGGTGTTAGCGACACTTGTAAACCTTTTGATACAATTTTTGATTCAATATAGGCCTTTAGGCTATGTATATGTAGTTCATGCCTAATTCATTTATCCACAATTTTTCTTAATTTCAAAAATTTAGAGTTATTTGAGGAAGGCTGTCGGTAGGATGAGCGAGAGAGAGTCGGCGTACTCACGCGGCCTGAATGTCACTGTTGACGAACCCGTTGTGCCGAACCGCAGCGCTTTCGAAGATCGTAGCGTGATAGAGGGGTGCTGGGAAGTTCTTCTTTCCGGCTGGATATCGTATCAACCTGGCCCTCCACCGTGGAAGTCAGTTGACGCTGCGCTGCACTAGATTGGCCTGATGCTCCGCCTGGGCTTGCTGGAGTACTGGCGCCGCTCGCTCAGGATATCGGTGTTCTGCTGGGAGTGGTGGGGGTATACACATGGTTGGCCTTAGATGGGGGTTGTTGTCGGTGGGTTTCAGCGGATAAGCTTTTTGCTGAGGCGGATCTCTCGGCGGTGCTGTCTCATGTGGTGTCCCTGGCCGACTTCTGGATAGCAGGAACAACATTACTCTCCAATTTGCGAAGATGTGTTGGCCGCGTTCGTGTTGGCAGTAGAGCTCTGCGTTGGGTCACGGTTGATCTTGCACCGGCCATCTCGGAGAAGAGCCCTGCGTTTTCTTGCGGTTTTTTGGGGCAGCACTCTTGTAGGACCCGTGTTTTACCCTCCTCTTCCTGTCGCTGCGTCTCCGCGATGGTCGGGAACTGTGGGTCTCCGGCTTGCATGTATTTTTTCTGGTGGCTCTTGAGAACCTCTGAGTAGGTGCGAGCCACTTGGGTGTGACACTGCACGGGGAACCGGCTGAAATTGTCTATTGCCGGCAGGTGATCTTGTCATTCTATCAGGAAATATCGCTGGTAGTCAAGGAGGAGGTTATAAATAGGCCATGACAAGATAGAAATTCCACCAAAACTTGGATGAACTCCACCTGCTGCGAGGACACTGGATGGTGGATAGGTCTCCAGCGAATGGTTGAGGAAAAACGCATTGGTTTCTCGTCTACAAAGTTTAGAAAGCTGGCAGTTGAACCTCTCAGCCCGGCGATTGAATTAATCTACGAATCGCCAGTTACTAGACCGTCGCCGGTGGTTAGGGGCGCGCGGTAGTACCAGCGTTGCATATGTTACTTGAATTTTGGGTCGCTTAGTGCGGATGATGTTGAAGGCTTCTGCGTACCTTTCGATCGTGGTCTGGATGTCGTCGCTGCTGAGATCATTTGTTCTGAAATGCAGAATCACACCGAACACACTTGGAGGAACAAAGTCCAGTAGATTCTTCAGGTCGCTGATCTTGGCTACAGGTTGAGTAATGAAGGCCGAGGAGCACACACTGGCAGCGTGAAAGTGGTTGAAGAGGTGCTTAGTCTGTGAATCTCCAATTGCTGCCCATTTTGGCGGATGAAGAGGAAATTTCCAAAAAACTGTTTTAGAAGCGTTGCTAGCAGCCATCGATGAAATGTAGTATAGAAAGATAAACGTATTTGGTTGCTAGAGGCGAAAATTCAAATTTGAAAACGCTTCATTTAGCCATAGATTTATTTTGAGTCGACGGTTCGGACACAGCCTGTCCTTTCTCAAGACTGCGGTTACAGGGGTCTTCTTCCTCTTTTTAAGGAGTTGGCACTGGCACACATGTACGACACATGAACAAAAGAAACAAACAGAGGCAAAGAATACTAGAAAAGATAAAGATAGAAAGGAAAAAAAGGGGAACAAATAAAAATGAAAAACGTGCTGTCCCCCGCCGGCCACCCCGAAGCCGCGGGGAGCCGGCCCCGGACGAGGAAAAAAAAAGGAAAACACGGAGCGGGAAGGGATAATGGCTACCCATCAAGACAACAGAGCGGCGGCGTGTAAGGTGCAGAGGAACAGACGGTGGCGGGATCGCCCTACACACAAAAGTTAAAGACGCGTGCACTCGCGTGCCCCGACCATAAAGAGTAAAAAAATAAACAGAATAAAATGCAGACAGGGCCGGAGCTTCCGTCATCTGGAACCACTTCGGCAGCCAGAGCCAAGGCCGAATCAGCGGCGCCGTGAGCTTAACTAGACACACGTGCACTGTGCATGAACACACCCAGACACACAACAGTAAAACATCCGAGCTCATGCCAGTGTCGTGTGGCGGCTAAATGACAATGGCGGGAGCATTTAAGCGAGTAAGGTGTACAAAAACAGACGGTGGCGGAATTGCCCAACATATAAAAATTAGAGATGCGAGGCACTCGCGTGCCCTGGCCAGTAAAAGTAAACAAATAAACAGAATAAAATGCAGACAGGACAGGAGACTTCCGTCATCTGGAACCATTTCGGCAGCCTGAGTCAAGGTAGAATCAGCGGCGCCGTGAGCTTAACTACACACACGAGCACTGTGCCTGAAAACACCCACAAAAGAAAAAAAAAAGTGGAAAGAACATCCGAGTTCGGGTAAAGGTCGTGTGGGAGGTAAATGTGAATGGCGTGAGCACTTAGGCAAGGGTTCTTTAATTGCGCTCTGTCGGCAAGGTAATCGAACTGGGAAGATAGGGGCGGGATGGGGTAGGGAATGAAGAATTTTGTGTGAGCTTGAAAAAGATGTTGCTGGCAAGAAACGACCGAGGTATGTCAAGCTGGCTCTCGTAATGTCAGCAACGGCCCTGCAAGGTGCGGATGGAGGACAATACACCTGGACTTTCATTAATGCCGTGAGGAATTGTTTCAAATTTGTAAATGAAGTACGACTCGCGTTTTACTCTTTCCCGTGTGTTGTGGAACCGACCCTGTAGGACTGTTAACTTAATTGCATCAAATGGGTGGTTTCGCTCATTAATGTGTTTTGACAAGGGAAGGTTGGGTAGGGATAAGATATGCGCGCGGTGGTTATTAAAGCGAATTCGTAGAGGGTTGACGGTCTGTCCAATGTACTGCATACTGCACGCACTACATATAGAAGGTATATTACATTGCAGGAATCACAATCAAAGTTGCCATTAATTTTCCATTTGACGCCTGAAGCTGAGCTTACTACACAGCTTGATGTTTGTATGTGTTTGCAGACCTCGCATCTACTTTTTCCACAGGGCCAGCACCCCAAAACCGGCTGGTTATTTTTGAGTGTACTAGAATATTTTTAATGTTTTTGGTCGTCTGTAGACGACGTGAGGGGGAGCAGTGAAAATTTTGGTGAGGCGCTCGCTTTGTTCGAGGATGTTGAAATGTTTTCTGAGGATTTTGTTTACGTTACGCTTGTTACTGGTGAAGGTAAGTACGAGATTTGCCCGGTGGTCTGATTCCTCGTTGTAGCGACATCCCTCCAGTATTTGCTCTAGGTTGAGTTTAAATGCCTTTTCAATTGCATCGTCCACAATGGCGGGGCGGTATCGTTGCTTAATGAGGACTTCTCGCATGCGTTTGGAATTTTTTACGAAGTCCTCGTCTTGGGAACATATTCTTTTAAATCGATGTGCCTGAGAGTATGGGATGCTTGTTTTAGAGTGACGAGGATGGCAGCTTTGGAAGTGTAGGTATTGTTGGCGGTCCGTCAGTTTTCTATATACACCGGTGGTAAGTGAGCCATTGTTTACCGAAATCTCAACATCTAGAAATTGAATTGTGGTGTTGGAGTACGTGTAAGCGAAAGATATGTTGGGGTGGACGAGGTTGAAGTTTTCAATAAAACGTATGAGTTCTTGCTCTGTGTCAGTCCATATTAAAAAGATGTCATCCAAGTAGCGTTTGTATAGGGTGGGCTTAATGGGGCAATCTTTCAGAAATGTGGATTCAATACTATGCATGAAGATATTGGCGTAGGTGGGTGCCATCCTTGTGCCCATGGCTGTGCCATTAATTTGCAAATAGTGTTCATTGTTAAATTCGAAGTTGTTATATTCGAGTACGATTTTTGCCAGTATTTTTAAAACACGTGGGATAGGGGTTTCCGCCTTTCTGTTTTGTTCATACGCTTCGGTCAGAGACTTAATGCCATCGGAATGAGGAATGTTTGTGTAGAGAGAGACTGCATCTAGTGTTGCCAGGAAGGCTCCTTCCGGGAGTTTGAGCCCTGCTATTGCGCGAAGAAAATTGTTTGTGTCGCGTATGTATGATGCGTGTGTTGTTGGAATATGTCTAATTAGTGTGTCAATGTAACTGGAAATTGGTTCTGTAATCGTGCCGATGCCGGATACTATAGGGCGGCCAGGATTATTGTTTTTGTGCATTTTTGGTAACATTGAAAGTCGGCCCGGCGACGGGTGTGGTGCGGTGAGGGCTTTAGATAACCGTAATGATTTGTCCCCATTTTTCGAATGTTGACCCATGGTCTCCGCTATAAAATGTTGGTAATGCGCAGTCGGGTCTGCTTTAAGACGTTGATTGAAACTAATGTTAGAGAGTTGTCTCAAACCTTCTTCAATCCATTTTTCGCTGTCCATGATAACTATACCACCTCTCTTATCCGCTGGCTTTATAATTATATCTGTCCTTCTGCTCAGAGCCTTCAATGCATCCCGTTCGTTTTTAGACAAGTTCTGCTCCCTAGAGTGTGGTTGTTGTAGGCGTAAATAATGTCTTTCTGGACGGCGTTAATGTACATGTCCAAGTGTTTGTCCCTTCTTATATTAGGAGTCCAGTGGTGGTTAGTAACGACGAGTTCTCTGCTATCCGCGGTAACCCGCGCCCGATCGAAGAGGTATTCCCAGAGTCGCAATATTCGTGCGAAGTTGTCCAAATCTTTTAACACCGCAAATTCGCTGTATTTTCCGGTGGTAGGGCATAATGTAAGGCCTCGAGAAAGGATGGATCTTTTCTCTGTCGTTAAAGCCCTGGTTGATAGATTAAATATATTATGCTGGAAAGCAAAGTCGGCGCTTGGAACCGCTGGATTATTATTAGTAGATGCTGTCATTTCAGATTGTTCTACGCGTGTTTCTTGAACTGTTGATGTTTGTGTCGTTCTACTGGATTTGTTGTTTGAGTTTATTATAATAGTGGGGTTAATATTTGTAGCTGCTTCCGTTCTTGATTCTTTTTCGCTTGTTATTGAATTTGACCACACGTGTATTGGAACCCCGTCTCGAATGAATTTTTTACGTTTGATCTCGCGTACTTCAGTCGCTCTCTTTTCCTCAAAGAACATAGGCTCTGTGGCCTCCGGCGCGGTAAGAATAATTTGTTGATGAGCACAACTCTCTTCCATTCTCAGAGCCACCAACGCCTTCTCAAAGTGGTCAATGGTAACTACAAGCAAGTTTAAAGAGGCAGATTGTAGTATACGATACCAATTAGCCTTCTCCTCTTCACACAGGTCACCCATTGATGATGTTAGCGACACTTGTAAACCTTTTGGTACGATTTTTGATTCAAGATTGGCCTTTAGGCTATGAATATGCAGTTGATGCCTAATTGGTTTATCCACAATTTTTCTTAATTTTAAAAATTTAGAGTTATTTGAGGAAGGCTGTCGGTAGGATGAGCGAGAGAGTCGGCGTACTCACGCGGTCTGAATGTCACTGTTGACGAATCGCAGCGCTTTCGAAGATCGTAGCGTGATAGAGGGGTGCTGGGAAGCTCTTCTTTCCGGCTAGATATCGTATGAACCTGGCCCTCCGCCGTGGAAGTCGGTTGACGCTGCGCTGCACTAGAATGGCCTGATGCTCCGCCTGGGCTTGCTGGAGTACTGGCGCCGCTCGCTCCGGATTTCGGTGTTCTGCTGGGAGTGGTGGGTTTCGGCTCACACCAGGATTCGGCTCTTCACAGTCAGGCAAACGTACTGATGGTCTTCGTTCGGAAAAACTGAATGTTGCACATATGGAAGTTCACGTCGAATGTAGACGATGACTTCGCTGGATCTGTGGCGCACGGGTGATGCAAATGCCTCATAACTGGATATTCGCAATATTGCCGGGGTCTTCGGTTCACAAATCACAAGAATGGGGAAGTGATTCTCGTAGACGTTGTGCCGTAAATCGGAAATCCGGTACTGGAGTCCACAAGCATTCCATTGGAAAATGAAAGCTTGCTTGACTTTCTGTGTAAAAGACAGGTCCGAAGGAGCCATGATGCCTTCTACTGCAGAGCCGCAAGAACTGGATGTAGCGCGTCCAGAACTTGAAGTGCGCTGTTTGCTGCTGGCGTGCGTAGGCTGGGAAGCAGAGCACGCATAGCATTCATTAGTGACGTTAGCATTGCAATCACTTGCATATCTGGGCCGTGGCCTTGATCGTGCCTGTTTGCTGGATCAGTCGTAGGCGCTGCACACTGCCTTGAGTGGGCCAACATCCCTGACACAGTAGGCGTAGAAGGCTTTGGCAGTGGTGGCCAAGTTGCATCTAAGGTAGCAGGTCCAACCTCACTAAGCGCCGGCCTCCCTTGATTTGGTACGGTTTTTGGTGGAGGCGGACAAGCTGCAGTTGCGCTTGGGGCATTCTCAAATGTGACTGCTTTCTTCGACGACCTTCGGCGGCGCGATCGACGTCTTCGCACATTTGCGGCGGCTTGTTTGTGCGTAGAATGGTCTCGCACCGTTTGCTTCAGTACCGCCCGCTCGGTCTTTAGACGGGGGCAGTCTTTCGAGGAAGAGTCATGAGGGCCGTGGCAGTTGGCGCACTTTAAGGTAGTCGCGCGGCAAACGTCGCCGCTGTGTGACTCGGAGCATCGCGGGCACACGACGGAGTTGATGCAGACGCCGCTTACGTGGCCGATCCTCATGCACTTCCTGCATTGAAGGGGCTTAGGCACAAGAGGTCGAACTGGATGACGAAAGTGTCCAACCTTCACGTACGATAGTATGCAGTCACCCTTGAAGGTCAGCTCGATGCATATAGATCTTCCTAACCGCTGAACTTGAATGATGGAAATGCCATTGGTTGCCAGCTTAATCAACATGGGTAAATCTGCGTCACTGATGGCGATGTCGACGTTGTAGATTACGCCAGCCGTAGTGCCGCTGTCCTGGAGAAAAAGGGGGCGTACACTGATGTTGCCGAGTTTGGTGATTGCGGTTAAACTCTCTAGTGCGCTTCGCTCCACCACATCAATGGCAATGACGTTTTTGAACGGGTTTATTCAGACATATTTGATGCCTCCCGGTACGAGGCTCTCCAGATAAATAGAGATGGCTTGCCTGTTCAGGAGGTTCATTTTGTCCGTTGGGTTCAACGGCACAAACAAGGGTGTATGCGCCGAGGAACTTCGTGGCGTGATGATCGTTGGCGTTCTTGATGAGGACACCGTTGACGTGCTCGATGAGGACGATTCGGCTTATCTACGCAGTCTGCGCTTGGCCTTCTTGCCAACAATCGATATGAAACTGTCGTCGGCCGAAGACGAGGAGTCTTCACTTGGCACCGAGTACACAACAGTGCCCTGGCTGCTCGAGTCACTCTGGCGGTGTAGGCGCTTTCTCTGGGCGGCTGCTGGCGACCCACCGGGTTCCATTAGAGGCCCAGCAGCCTCCACTTCTATCGCTGTGGCAAAAAGGAATCGGCGCCTCCCTGATTATAGCACAAATTACTAAAAACTTCAGAGACGTGGAGGCAGCGTTCTGATACAGAAAACTTCTGTATCCCTTCTGTATACAGACACTCCTTCAAAAAATATAGAAAATGCGTTTCGCACTGGCATGAGATATATGTAAAAATTACTAATACAATTCACATAACTTTCTTTCATAGGCTGGAAGAAAACTAAGCCAGTCTATGCAAGAAAATGTTTTTTAAGCGTAGACATGCTCTGAAATAGCATATAACGTCTTCTTGAACAACCAGCGAATCCTCTTTATCGTCTGTAGACATCCAGAAGTAATTTTAACATCACGCCTTTCACCATGTGCCGAAAGCTTCTCAAGTCTTGGCTTTCTACATGACCCTTCAAAATCCTACATTAGCCCAAGCAACTGTGCCAAAAAACTTATGATCGTTAGTGCCATTCAAAAATTGGCAGATTTTATTCTGCAAAACTGATATCATTTAATAGCATCTCGCAATAGTTTATGACCTACAAGAGGTACGATCAACATTCAAAAACGCACAACGCATTGGAGGACTGAAATAACATAAACTTACTTTACCTTGCGAATTCCTTCTCTTAGTGCAAAATGTGCAACATCATTGTTTAGGCGCATATTCCATCTCGAAGTGTTGAACCGACAGCGACTTGCGGCATACACAACTACTTCTGCATGCTAAAAGTGGAACAATATTGCGCATTTTGTACCCAGCGCTATAATAAAATAAACCCAGTGACCTAAGAGCAATAAAATACGGCCCATGACTACGGCGGTTTTGAACAAAGGGACTATTCACAAGTCTACATCTGAAGGAAAGAATGGTGTCGAAGCAAACAAGGAAAGCATTCGCCATTTTTTTTCTTTCCGATGACCTTTAGGATGGCCCATATGCTCGATATCTAGGGGCAGTGCACTGGCGAAGGAAAAGAATAGAAAGATCAATTTCCTAGCTAGGATTAAATCTATTGCTCTGTCCACTTCTATGATATGTGGTGTTGGTGCCCATTGCCCACATCCACTGCTGAGGTGGAAAAGCTCCCCAAGAATTACATGGTTCATAATATTCGCCATTTATCGCCTGCTGCGGCGGTTCGGTCAACGTAACCCTCTCCTCTTCATGCCAACAAAGCATTCTTATATGGCTTGTTCCCGCGGCGCTTTCAGCATGCAATTTTGTTGAAATAGCTATATCTCAAGCTTTGTTCAAAGCCCCTCAGAAGACAGGTGACAGGCGGCCCAGGATACTGTTAAGGTATGTGAAAAACCCCTTTTTCTTTAGTGTTCAGGCAGGTAAATGCGATGATGTTGAGGTCACAATATAACACCAAATTAGTCGCCCGAAATACTTTTCGAGAATGCCACCACGCAAGTCAGGAAGAAGTTTCATGTTTTATCTGGGAAGTGGTCCGATAATTAGTTACGCTAGCAAATATGACACTTATGCAATAGATTCAGGTTGTGTGTATTATGATCGATGAGTTAGATAGGCAGAGCAGAATGGTCGGTCTAAAAATTAACATTCAGAAAACCAAAGTAAAGTTCAACAGTCTAGCAAGCGAACAGCAGTTCACAATTGGCAGCCAGGTACTGCAAGTAGAAAACGAATGCGTCTACTTAGGGCAGGTAGTGACCGGTGATCAGGATCATGAGAGGGAAATAACTGGAAAATAAAGGTAAAGAATGGGGCTTAGCGCTTATGGCCGGATCTCTCATTTCATGACTGGAAGTTTACCGATATCTCTCAAGAGAAAAGTATACAACCACTGCATCTTACCAGTACTCCCAACGGGGAAGAATCGTGGAGGCTAAGCAAAAGGGTTAAGCTCAAGTTACGGAAAACACTGCGAGCTATGGAAAGAAAAAGTATAGGTGTAACGTTAAGAGACCGGAAGCGGGCAGTGTGGGTGAGGAAACAAACGCGGAATAATGGCATCCTAGTCGAATTCAAGCGGAAGAAATGGACTTGGGCAGGGCATATAATGCGAAGGCAATATACAAGCTGGTCTTTAAGGGTAGCGTAAAATGGGACGTCAGAAAGTTAGGTCGGCGGATGAGATCAAGAAGTTTGCGGGCTTATGGTGGGTGCAGCTGGGAAAAGCCAGGTAAATTGGAGAGACATGAGAGGGGCCTTTTCTGTGCAGTGGCCGTATACAGGCTGATGATGGTGATGATCATCATGAACAGACATCATGTGTCTTCTGGTGTAGAAGCTCATGCGGTCCGTAAAAAACATGCCCTTGCTACTGCTCCGTCTCACAAGAGACCGGCATCCTTACACCATACGCGGGTTGTTGCGCCTATAATTTTTGGTTAGTTTTCCCGAAATTCTTATCCCGGCTAAAAAGCCAAATGTTCTTTTTGAGCACCTGGCCTGCGGCTTAGCCCTATAGCCTCAGTAAAAGTTTGACTGCTGAGGCACAGACGAAATGATTATCATTGGTTTTGAGAAGGGATAAAAAATTTCCTAGCGCTTAGACTCTTTCTAATGCGCACGATAAGGCGCACCAGCCGTCGGAGGATCGCTGCTAGCTGGTGCGCGTTATGTTTTGGCAGTTTTCGCATTCCCCTGCCCGTGCGAGCGCAAAATTATTGTTTAGAATTTCGGCTTTGCTGGCACTATCAGGACAGTGTCTTTTAGTTTGTCTGTTCTCGTGACGTTAGTTTGGCTCAAGATAAATCAGTGTTCATGCGCCGCTTATGATCTATTTCCTGTCAGGAGTCACCATGGCTCGAGAACCCTCTGAATTTCAAGGCGCCAGCTTAACAAGCATATATACACTATCTTTAGTTTCCTCGCTTATTAGAGTTGAGAAAGTATATAACGTCCTTTAAAGGGTATTAAGTACAAACGTTCAGAAGTTCAGAAGAGGAAATTAAACTGTAAACATGATTTAGTCCGGATAGGAGTGTAAATGGCTACTGTCCGTTTTTAAACTCCTTATCATAAACTGGTGCGGTCGGCAGTAAGTGGTGAAAATGAGGCTATCACACTTTTCTACTACTATCATGAAATCAATGAGTGAGATAGAGCACTCGAGTAATTTCGCTAGTTTTACAAACAACAGTACGTCGGCTTCAGTACTACATCGGACCATTTAAAAACTCCTTAGAGTCTTGTCGCTGCCTAGTGACAGCTGCTGGTCCACCGCGCTTGCAGGTGACGATGCAGTCTCCCTCGACTCTGATTTCTCGCCTCGGCTCTTACTGCTTCACGCAGGTTTGTCACGATACAAGACACCAGATTACCCCCACCTTGCGTAGCATTGTGCTGCAGAGACTGCCTCTGAAGGCGCTAATGTGTTCGTGGAGCCTTTGCTGTTGCTTCGCCGGCGCCGCCAGACCGCGAGATGCCCATAGAGCCTAGCTCAGTCGAGCGAACATAGTGGGGATTGACGCGTGCCCCCCGCCTCCTCCTCCCCCTCCCCCTCCCCCGGCAGCCACCGGCTTACTGCGCGCTCCTTTATGCGCGCTTGTCGGGACATCAAAGACTGGGCATCATCTGCATCTTCAGCAATATGCTGCATCTTCAGCAATATGCTGGTTACAAAATTTGTTGGCATGTAAGCTCTTCTCATTTCAAAAATGTGAAAACGAGCAGTTTCCTCTTCGCTTCTTGTTTCGAACGCCTTCCATTTATATGAAACTATCATGGAGCGAAGCGTACCTGTTCAAACTTCCGATCCTGAGACGGCAGCGAAAGAAAAAGAATAAAGCCTACGCAAGTATACAACATCACCTGCTCGAAGTTCTTGACATCGTACACAGGAATAACCAAGAACTGCATCGAAAGAATGAACTAACACAAAGAAGATGTCGAGACTTACTTCGAAGGAACTACTTGTATTTTGCTGGACACATAGCCTCGCTCGCACACAAGGCTCTTATTAGGGTCATGACATAGTCAGCAGACGCTCCCTATGAGCCCTCCTACCCCTCTTCTTACATCCATGGTCTACGCCCAGTTACCCAGCGGATGACTAACCGAAGACTAAAAAGACAAGCAGCAACTCGCCCGTAGCAACACTTTGCCAAGGAACCGAGCAGGTTCTGAAATGCCTTTTTCGTTTTTTCTATTTTTTATTTTTTGTTGGCATTCTTTCGAACTTAATTTAAATTCCTTTCCCAATCAGACAAACCTGTGTCGAATATGTACTTTTGAACCCTGGGAACGACGTTATGGCAAAGGAGAAGTGAATACATGTTGGGGGTGGCATATGTCTGCTGGTTGGTCTTCAGTGCCAAACAGTGCCAAACAAATTGCAATAAAGCCTCGTTGACTCGCTATGTTAATTGCTCTTTCCCTGCTTTTGGCCTGCAAGCATATTGATGCCGCCCAATTTGATCGAAAAATGTCCTGTGAATTGATTAATCTTGAACGAGACATGAAGCACTTCCTATTTCAAGCTTCGAGGTGGTATTGCTTTCATGCACTTATTTTTTACCTGATCGTTCTTTCAGAAAGAGCCTCCTTTGACGTCGTGCCTTCGAACCAGCGATAGAATGACATGCCTTTACGTTGATAGCAAAGCTTTTCAATGTGACCACTTTGCTTGCAAGCGTGGCATCTGCATTTTCATTCCTTTGGGTATTTCAGATTGAATGCCCAATAGAGTGCGCCGGTCAATGCACTCCTCTTATCATCTACAGGAGCCAAGGCGCTCCTGTAGAAGGCGCCGGTCGATGCACTCCTCTTACAGAACACAGACGATATTGAAGGACTAAATTACGCCCCTGCGAAGAGCAAAAAGCTGAGCAAAGCAGATACCGGGAAGAATTGAGGCTTCGAATATAATCAAATACCCCAGGTGCTCCAAAATAATCTGGAGACTATCATTATGGCATACTTCCCTCCCTCAACCCCTTTTCTTTGCCGCCGGTGCCTAGAAATGGGTGATGTCGCGCCATACCGCTCTACAACATCAGCGCGACATTAGTCTATCTCTCCAGTGACAATTTAGACTTTTCAGTGAACAAGCACTCACTGAAGCCTGAGTTGATGTAATGCATAAAAGCTCACCTGAGCTCGACGCGACAAAGACTAGTATTTCAGATCTCATCGTTCCTAAATCGCTGCTAGCTCCAGTCTTCAGGCGACAACGCCTTAGTTCTCCCGATGGTCATGTCATCGCCTCTTAGGAGAGGTTAGCTGTTCGGGCCCTAAAAGCTGTAACGGGCGCCTGCTGCGTGCAGAATGTGCGTGCGACACTGAGTCGGAAATGCCGGCGCATCTTTGCGGGCGCTGAACGTCTCATTGGGGCAGGGTGCCGGTTGAGCGAATCCTCTTGCGCTACCTCACGACAGTGCTCTTTTTTCAGGTGCCGCAAAATTTCAGCTTTGGAATGCGTATTCCCAGGTAAAATATACTCCATCTTCACATTAAAACCATCGCAACTGCTTTCTCTCTTCTGCACATTGTCAAGCGTGACAAGACGCACTGGGCAGTTACTTGGGCAAAGTTAGGACCTCAAAACAACTGTTGCACCTTGCAGCTCTTTACCAGGGACCTCACCTGATACGAACGGCACATGTTATAGCGCCGCGTTGGCTTGGTATAAATATACCACGTGCTCGTGGCCATACGGCGGACAAAACAAAGGTGTCTAGAGTGTAGGTATTGCTTTTTTGACACTAGTCATGGTCGGCACCCTGCATCAAAACGCGAGCTTA
This sequence comes from Amblyomma americanum, assembly GCF_052857255.1. Classification (NCBI taxonomy): domain Eukaryota; kingdom Metazoa; phylum Arthropoda; class Arachnida; order Ixodida; family Ixodidae; genus Amblyomma; species Amblyomma americanum. The sequence goes on from NC_135498.1 coordinate 97,547,140, forward strand.
TAATAGCTTTGCTGGCAGTAATTTGCGATTTCTCTACCTATACAGCTGCAGTGCCTCTCGCTTAATATCAACATTTCTGTAGTGATGTAGATACTGGCCGAAAGTTTATGCTACGCAGTGCTCATGAGAGCGCAATTAGACAGCCACACGTTCAGGTAACATGTGCCGTGTGACTCAGAATTGCTTACATCGCTGTTAGTGATGCAGGTCTAGTGTTCATTTTGGTGCTATTGGCATGTCACTGGAAGGCGCAATTGTTCGCGAAAGTAATTTCAGAAACGACTGCTAAACACACGAACTTTCAAATTCAAAATCGGAAAGTACTTACAGCTCTTTGAAACTCCGAAGTTGAGCCCCGAGCAACTTTTTCACCGCATTCTTTGAGCGATAGCATTCTTAGGTAAGCTCTGAGCAGGTATCAGAGCGTGCATAAAGCCACTAGAAATATCTCAGTTATACTGCTGGAAGCAGTCAAGTGGATTACTTTGTTGTTGGAATTGCTGAATTTTCGGCTTGCGATAAATTGGAGCTGTGCAGTAACCTCAGCTATGAAGCCGGCGGTGTGGCTCAGTTGTTATTCTGCACGGCTGCTGTTCCGAAAAACGGGAGCTGGATCCAGGTCGCGTCGGTTGCGTTTCAATGAAAACGAAATGCTCTACGCCGGTGCACTGTGCGATTAAATGAATATTGATAAACTCCAGGTGCTAGAAATTATCTGGAGCTCCGCGCTGTGGCGTTCCTTATATTCTGAGTCGCTTTGGGACGTCAAGCTCGACAAAACTAAAACTCAGCTGTGCGATACGTTTATTCCATCAATGCTGTTGCGAATGAGCGGTATCGTTTGTGGCGATTCATTGCTGATGCCTGACTGTCGGTATAGGAGGAAGATACACTTGCTTTGCGTAGTGTTTTGCACCTGCAGCTGTTTAGGATGCTTTCGTCAGTTTTGCGGCGTTGGCGTTGTGCGCACCACCCCTCACTGCTACATTACTGTAACGCACCACGTAGAATGACTAGCACTGTTGTTTGGCCCAACTTTACTGCCAAATTCAATGGTACCGCACCACGCTGAGTGGTCAGTAGATTGACGTCACAAGTTAGAGCACAGGACGTCACACGTGCCCTGGCATAGAAGTGAGATAGACAAACGATGTTTTCTTCACCTCTTCAATTTCGCTGAATTTCAGGTTATAATAGAGTGGTAATAATTCTGTGAATTTTCGCTATTAAAAGCGGTACCTTTGCCTTCTCGACAGAACACAGAATTAATGACGAGTGTGTAGCACACGCAGTACGTGTTCAATCTGTTGCTCAATCAGCCTTCCCCTCGAATTTCGTAGGAATTACGTGCGCGTCAAGGAGTTCGGCCGAATTTACATTGTAGCAGTGATGAAAAATGTAATGTTTTCAGATTTATGTTGTCGCAGACATGGAGCAGCCGTAGGCACAAATGCGAAAGAGTTAATAAATATTTCAGGCAGAAATGCCTCAACCTTTCAAGGGAATGCTGACATCCACGAGCCCACTTGCTGGTGCACGCAGTGCAATAGAAATCTGGGATGAAATGATGAATTTTAATTGATTTTGATTATTTTCTCAGGCTGCACCCTTGCCTGAGGCAATGGCAGGAGGAGATAATAAAAAGTTACTTCATAACATTCAGCACCACATGATGATTTCATCCGTACTGCGTGGCCGGTTACACAATCCCTGTATTTAAAAAAAGTATCTATAGCATCCATTAACGCATACGTAACACCGATGACTTCGGTAACACCAAAGCGTCCGTGCTGTCTGCTCTCTCTGTGTTTTCCTGTACAGTATATAATGTCTCATAATTATACCCAGAACGAGCTAGCCCAGCTCTCTACGCTCAACTAACATAGAGTGATGGCGAAAACAAATGTGTACGCTGAAACGAAATTATTTTCATTTCATACGTTGTAAAGATTCTAAATGCACAATTTAATGTAGCTCGAAGAGCTTAATGGTTTATTGTATTCCTGTTCTCAGCGATGTCTTGCAGAGCTTGTGTTCAGTTTGTGGCCAGCACGTCCTAGTCGCTCCGACCCACAGCAATGACTCCAGGCTGTCTGGTTATAGATGGAACGTTGCTTACGATGACTGAAAAAAAAATGGCTTGTAATAAATGTTTAATGCGCGTCAAGAATAAAAACATTATGTGGAAATATCTCAAGAAATATTTTTGACGCACAAACCAAAATGCGCTTATCATAATGCAGAATAAAAGAAAATGGGTTGTTCTCTTGTAGACTGCAATTTCGGGCTAGGTGGCTATCACAAGAAAAGGAGCACTGCGCGAATAAGATAGTGGCTAGAGTCCAGAAAGAGAAAAGCTAGCGCAGGTATTCCGTCTCCTCATGTACTCCAAAGCTCACATTCCTGTGATATCTGTGCAGGGCATTGTCCTCTCTTGTAGGCGTTCCCTTTTAATCATAATACAACCCAATGTAAAGAGGAGTAGACCTTAAATCGCAGGTTCTTTATTTTGGGTAAGAATGTGTAGTTGCTAATGAGAATCACTGAGCGAAATCTTGCATTCTCCAACTCGCAAAAATCATTTAAACTTTCAGTCTTTATAGAATACGAGGCTTCCGTTGCAGTTTCCCAAATATTTTGTCTGCAAAAGGGGAGCGCGTTGCTATATCCACAAGGCTCAATTATATACATCTAGGTAATTATTGCAATCCCACAAATTTTTACTTGAAATTATTCTTCCCGCCTGACGAGAGCTGCCCGTTCCCTGCTATTTCAGCAATTAGTTCTCACTGCGTGAAGAAAAGATACTATCTCGAAGTAATATTTTTAGACACAATTCACCTAATCATCGATTACTGCCTTATGATATGAAAAAAGGATTGCAAATACATCACTGAAACAACAAGACGCTGACTTAATGATAGATGAGGTATTGGGAACTTGACAGGGGGAGAGTGAGTAGCGGGACAGAAAGTGAAAAAATAGTTTTGGGACATACGCAAGAAATCTTCTAGCGCAGTCAAACTTCTCTGTAGGTTTTCGGTACCAGCGCTAATTATTAATTCGAAAGCATTATATGGCTCAAAAGGCGAAAATTTCGACTTTGTTGCTGTCCACACCATACAGCGCGACAACGCACGCGACTTCATGACGTCATAGGCAGTGCCCTGCAGCAAGTGTTGCCAATTTGATGGTTTTTCGGCTAAATTTACCGAACTTTTACACTATTAAGCGGTCGAAAATCCTATATTGCGGGAGGCGGAATTTTTAGCTGTGTACGACTGGCCTTCGGATTTGAAATCTTCAGAGGCAGCGCTTAACGGAGAAAACGACGAGAATCGCCGAACGCTCCGAAGCTCGAGCGCCGAACGCTCGGTCCCTCGTGCGTGCTCTGGTCTGACCGCTGCCTCTGCTCTGTGCCTGGACTGTACCGCTGGTTGTTCGCGATGTTGTGCTTTGTAAAACGTTCCTTATTACAGCGGTTTTTAAGCCTTGTTGGCTGTTTTCTGCAGTTTTTGGGAATTCTATGTCTTTTATTTCTGAATATTAATGTTTCATAAAATTGTACTCTCTTCTGCGATTAAACATCACCATGTCGCTGTGAGCGCGTGACGTCGCTGATATGGCTACAGTGGCGAAGATCAGAACACGCGTTGAATCGATTTCTACGGCACTTTTGAACGTAATCGTCGAACCTGCCGGGCGAAAGGGAACCTCTGAATGTTCAGGAAGGAGTGGCTGCAGGACCCTGAGCTTAGAGGCGGGTTACTGGAATTTCCAAACGATGCCAGGCGAGCTGTGATGTCGCTACTGCAAGACGGAGTTTCTGCCAAGCATGTGGATTTGGTCGCACACACCACAACGAAGAAGCACGTCTCGGCTACAGCGTCGTTTCTTTCCGGAAGGCAGACGACTCTAAATGTTTTAAACCGCTAGTGTGACAAGTCACCCGCTGCCGAAGAGTCTCTTGCGTTGTTTGTATGCGCGAAATCCCCAGTTTTGGCTTCAGATCCTCTTGGTGAGTTGTGTCGTAGCCAGTTTCGCGACCGCGAGAGAGCTAATCATCTCCAGCTTTACCGATAAAAGTGCCGTGCTTTGATCAAGAACGTCTTATAGCCTGACTTCACTGAGGATTTGCTGTCGGACTTAGGATCTGGGAGATACAGCCTGATTCTTGATGAGTCAACGCATATATCTGTGACCAAGCTATTGGGCGTCGTCATTGTGTACTACGACGAAAAGGTGGGCAAAGTAGTTTCGACCTTTGTGAGTTAAGTCGAACTCGACGACTCTAAAGCTTATGCAATCGTTGCTATAGTTAAAAGGTGCCTGGCTCATTTTAGAATTGCGCAGAATGATGGGAATAGAAACAGACAACGCCAGTGTGATGGATGGTGTCAATAACGGAGTGTATCAAAAGCTTAGGATGAATGTTCCTAATCTCTTGTTGGTTAGATGCGTTCGCCATCCGCTGCACTTGGCAGTTTCAAGTGCCGTGGCGGAAGCACTTCAGAGAAATCCCGAATATTTGGTGAGCGAAATTTACAACTGGTTTTCTCGGTCATTATCAAGACAAGCTGTCTTACCGCGAGCTCTATCGAAGACTCAACGACGGACACGGTGCACTTAAGATAGTGCAGTCTTGCCAAACCAGGTGGCTCTCGGTTGAAACAGCGGTCGGTAGATTGTTGGAGCAATGTAAGGAGTTGTTGTCACACTTTTCCGCGCCAAGGATCGCTGAAAAGTGCTACACAGCAGAAGTCCTGCATTCGATGATGTGCGATACGTCGAACATGACTTACCTCGTTTTTGTGAAGCCGATTCTTGGAGAAGTACAAAGTGTGAACAAGGCGTTAAGTCGAGCTCGGCTGACAGCCTAACGCTGCTAAGTGACCTGACATTACTAATTGAAGCACTGTCAAAAAAGCTCGTATTGCCTACATGCCGTGCAGACCCACCCACTCAGTTCAAGCGTCGACGGCTATCTTAATATGACGTCGGACCTCGGCTACGGGACTGGAAAAAAACTGCAAGAGCTGAGAAAATCTGGTATTTAGAGAGCGCTGTGTCGGAAATCTGTCTCATCTACTGAAAGAGCTTCAGCAAAGATTACCTGACAACGTCCAAATACTCACGCAACTTTTCCTGCTCTTTGTTGGTAACGCACTTCGCGTAGTTAAATATTCATTGGTGCACCTTATCAAATTCCTGGATCTGCCACGACAAAAAATCGCTGCCATTAAATTGCAAAGAGAGAAGCTCACTCTCGTCAGCTGCAACAACCGTGCGAGCACGGGTGCACTCTGGGACGAAGTCAACAAGTACAGGGATGCTTCCGACAAAACTTACTTCTCCGAATTGGTCGAGTTTGCTCTATCCATGCTGGAGCTGCCCTAGTTAAACACAGAGGTTGAACGCGTGTTCAGTCAGCTGTACATTATCAAATGTAAACAGAGGAACAGGTTGTCAACAGAGAGGACAAATGCCATCTTGACTATTCGATTCGGACTCCGGAGGCAGGGTAAATGCTGCTCAAACTACGAACTGCCACCAAATGTTCAAAAGATCGCCACTACGGAGGCGTTCGCTGGCAGCAGCGCTGGAAGCCCACCTGGACCTGGTACCAGCGGTACAAGTGGACAGTCGCTTGCAGATGAAGCAGACATCTTTCTGTGATTGCGCCTGCACTCAGTCAGGACTCAGCAGTGTCCAGGCAGTACTTTACATTTTTTAAACTTTTTAATAACTACTTTTTGAACTTTTATGTAAAGTGCGCAGTCTATAGTCGACAAAAAGTATATTCGACGGTATTTAGTCGCAAAAGAAAATTTTCTTTTTTTTCTTTTTATATTATTAGTTATGTTTGTTTACAGACTGAACAAACTGTACAAAAATGAACTTTTTGGCACAAAAAGATACATTTGGCGGTTTTTAACGTGTTTTGGGAGTTCATTTCGCGGGTTTTTTTATTTTTGAATTGGCAACGCTGCCTACATCATCGGGAAAGAAACAAAACACTGGGCTTCGGAGGAGCAGCTAGCAGCTGAAACCAACACACCGTAACCGCTTTTTGCCTGTGCACCAGCCAGAATATTTATGAAAAAATATCTAAGGACGATTACGATCGCCCGCAGTTAGCCCATTGTGCCTTAGGCGGTGCGGGTTGAGTAACATTACTTTTCTTTCTTTTTCTCTGCCCACACTGACATATGTCCGTAATGCGAAAATTGAGTGCTGCTCTGTCGGTGTCTCAAGCTCCATAGGCTGATTGTTTTGCTTTTGCTGGGTCGTCGGCACATCTGGCAACGATATTAGTTTTTTAGTACTGTTAGTTGATGAAGACCACAATATGTAGTACACTGCTCGCGAGAATGTGTATATTAGTTCGATGGAAGAAGACGATGTGCACGAGGCTTGATCGAGAGCGGTAGCCCAGTGCTCCCAGCCTCTGTCGGCTCATTGTTTTATTTTACAGGGTCATCAGCACATCTTGCGAGGAGAATAGTTCGATATCATTTGTTAATGAAGAAAACGATGTGCATTTCAAAGCACGCGAGAATGTGCATATTAGTCAAATAGCAAGATTAAGTGAAGCAGACGACGTTGTGCAAAGCACAGCGCGGGAGTGTGTTGCGGTTTAATATGTACCGTAATCGGTTTCGGCTATAGCTTAGTGCTTTCGTGCAGTGAGCAGCGAAGATTATCTCTTCGGGGCGCCGCGGGTACGAATCGCAGTCGCGGCAGTGTTTACTTTTCTTTATTGATGGTTCGGCTCGGTTACACCGACGGCGCCGAGGAGGCTGAACCCTTGAATGCGGCGCACAAGTGCTGCGCTCTAAAAAAGACATTTCTCCCGAAGTTTGATTGGAACCGCGGCACCTGCGAACAGGGAAGCTTCGCAGACCACATCATTAGAGCACGACGCCATCAACGCTTCTTTTTCAGCCTGGTATTTATTAAAGTGATGCAATGTTTTATGCGTGTTAAACTGCAGCACACACTCCCGCTAAAGTCCCAATCTTGCACTCGCTTTCGGTATCGTCGGTTTCATCAACTTCCATTCAGGCGGCGCGAACAGATCAGCTTCGCTCGCCATTGCATTATAGTACGCCATCGCCGCAGCCGAATAACCCGCGTGCTTGCTTTGTCATTCACAGTACGTAAGTAGTCTTAGTGTCCTCCGTAACTATTGAACATGCGACAACGATACAGCGATCGTGAATACCTGTTGTTTGTGGTCTTTTGACGAGTATGGTTGAGGACTGCGCTGTAGGCAGTAGCGGGTTTAGTGGTTTTTGTTGAACCACTGTTAACGACGGTCCAATCTCAACAACCCTCTTGCTACCTGCAAGATTAAGAAAAAAAAAGGTCAGTTTGAGGTGAAACCAGTAAAAGCATCTGTTGGGCAAATTTCTTGCAGAAATCGCGCAGTGATAAACTATGAAAAGTAGGTGATGTGCTCGACTAACAAAGTATTGCATTTATAATTTTCTTCAAACACTTTATAACTTTAAAACCTCTCAGTAAAGCCGCCAATTGCCTGCAGTATTTTTCGTTGCATGTGTAAAAAAAGCAGATTCAAATTTATCTAAACGCTTAGCTGGTTGGTACTTCATTGCTAATTGACAAAAAGTGGCACATCCAATAGAAGAAAAATTTTCCTCAAGCAAACGGCTCCACAGATTGTTTGAAAGATCTAGACATCAAAGATGAAATTCACATGAGAGCATAACATGCAAAGGCCTTTGCTCAGAGTCGAATTTTGACATTCTTTTGAGCAAGTAGAGACAGCGTGCACTGTGTTGTCCGTTCAAGTATGATGGAAACTGTAGTGACTGACTATGCTTCCTAATAGCCTGTGCTTACGAAGTTTCGTGAAAATCTAACGCAAGAGCCACATATTGTTACGAGGTGGCAAGCCAAGGAAAGCACGACATGATGACAGAATGAAGATATGATTTAGTGGCTCAGGGCCTAGCGCGAGCACTCCATCCCGCACCACTACTCTCTTCTTCGTCTTCATAACAATATGTTGATCTGGTGCGATTATGAAAAGCAAGCCGGTATTTGGTCATTTCACCATATTTCCTCATCAAACCCCGCTGACACGAAACTGTCATCCGTCTTTTGGGGTAAATCTTAAAAAAGAAAACACTCTTCTCGACTGCATCCAAAGTTGCACTAGAAGTCACAGAATACAAATATCGTCCCCCCCCCCCTCCCTTTGGTTAGTCTTTCAATAATTATGCTGTCGTAGTTCTCTGCCCCGGGCGCCTAAAGAGAACTAAGATAAAGTTCCCTGCCCGCATAAACCACCTAGCGTGCCATCGAGTTCCGGCCACAGAAGATAATGATATGTTTCAGCACGCCTGCCAAGCGATAGGAGATTAGATTCTGTGGCCGCACAACCGAATTCCGGCGGAGCATTGTCCCGCTCCCGCCTCTCTGAGAGGGTCCTGTTAAATATATTTATGCAGATCTGGCAACGACTTTTGTCGGGATTGTGTATTAGCAACGACTCGTGTGTGAAGATCACGATATTTGTGAAGAATTCGAGGCACAAGTCTTCGCACACTCTCCGAAATACATACGAGAGGGCCTGATCAGCCTGGCGGGAGCGGGAGATGTTTTCCAGCTTTCTTTTAGGTATGCAATATTTCGCTTCTGTACATGCGTATGGATGCGCCAGCAGGAGGTGTTGCATCTTTTGAACGCATGCGAAACGCTAACACAACGCACAGCAGTATTACAGGGAGCCAGCCGTTAGAACTGTGACGGTAAAATTGTTTCTGTCCGCTCAGTGGAACACTCAGACATACGAAATGTATTTCATTCCCTCTGCCAAACAGAAATATGCCTGATGTTATAAGTCTGTGCCCAAATATGTAAAACAGAAATGACTTACCAAACACCATGTACGCCATAATGAAGAGCACAATAGAAGACCCGCTCATGGTTTCCAGAAATCCTCCTGTTGTCGCAGAAGGCAGGACCTGAAATGACTGCTGTGATTGCAGGCCTTAATAACTTCAACATCAGATACTTCTTTGTATTTACCCATATGTTTTCTAGATATATGAACCACGTATAGCAGAACGGTGCCTGTTGCTCATTGCTTCTTTTAAGAGCTTTAGTTTACTGCCAAACATGTTTTGTATCAAAAACATATAGAGATGTTTGAGAGAAAGCGAAGCTAATTTCAAGGCGGTAATATATGAGGGATTCGGAAATTAGATTAAATCCCACACTCTTCACTCTACTCACATTTCCTTGTAGAAAAATTCTGACTGCACATCGATATGCTTCCTACGAGCAAGCGTTTAGGTCTCAAATCTTTAACGCTAGAGCCAAGACCGCTAGGAAACTTGTAGAAGAGATCTGTTATTACACTACATGCCCTTTGAATACCTCTCAGCAACTACATACATGTAAACTTTCGCTGTCTCTCTATAAAATAAGGCTAAAGTTGTTGCAAAGAGACGTTTCAGTCAGACTGGTAAACGCAAAAAACAAGAGTTTCGGGGCGTGCAGGCTTTCATTGTAGGGCTTGTTTTATGTCATCGGAGCGAAGCTCACTAGAGAACTCTGGTCTTATTTCCCGCTGATCTCTTGGTTCATCTCTATTGCTCACTTCATCGTTAATGCCTAGTTGCCGCGTTTGCATCATAGAACCATGTTATGAAGTAATGCCCAACCTTTTCGTTGAATTACTGCAGGTCGCAGAGCAGCGATATACTCCTTTGTTCCATTCCAACGCGTAGGCTACTGAGACGTGTGCCGAAATCTTCGCCTTACCTCCCATAATGGAAGAAATATGTCTTAGTCGGGGCGAGGCCTCTTCACACAGTAGTCAATGAACTGACTATGAAAGTATGCGGCAAATTTCAGTGACACTCGACATCTGCCTCCGGTTCGCTGGAAATTCTTCATAGTCGACGCGTGCCAGCCGCTCATCGAAGCCTAAATTTTTCGCACTGCAAAATTGATAGAAGAGATGAAGCTCAGCCAAATCATTGAGTATGAAGAGCATCCCATCCCAAGTGAAAGCTTTTGTATAATGTGACCGCTGAATTTCCAGATGTCTCTTGACCACCAACGTTGGATAAGCCAGTCGTTCACAGCTTGACGCACTATACAGGGATGACTGGACCACTCGAGCTTCCTTGCATTTGGAATTATCGTCCTTCTACGTGCCCTTGTTAATATGGTGGATATATCTCCAACCCATATGGCGTCCAAAATGTCCATGGACGGCCCAATGTATGGACATTGTCTTGAACTGAATAAGGGCAAGTTCGCCGACCACCGTTCCATCTTTAGGTCGGACTTAGCAACTGCTCAACGTAGCAGCCTTCTGTAAAACTGATTTGCTAAAGCCAAGTTAGAAAATGTTTTGCGCCCTTCAGATGTCCTTTAGTTTTAGTGCGTGATTATTAAAAGATTCGTAATGCTCGAGTATATGAACAGGCCTTTCAGACGACGCAACATGAAGTGCTTCGTCGTCCCATCTGACATTGGGCACCAAGCTCGACGGCATTAGGATCTTTCGAACCGCTGCAGACTACAAATGCAAGGCACGTTCGTGCAATATTAGCCACTTTGGCGTTGTCCTTAATATTGCCCCCAAAAAAGATATAAGCAAAAGGAGTTGACGTCCATCGGCCGTTGCCTCAACGCCCGCCCATAGAATGCGACTTTTTCCGGTAAGCGTAAACACCTTCCGTCGGCGGACTCGACCATAGTCAATGAAGGATATGCTACATTATCTACGGCTGGCTAACTCACGATAGTGGTGCATGCGTCGCTGCACCTGCATACTGTCTACAGTATCTCTACGACGTTCTGTCGATATAGACTAAAAGCGATATCTTGTGTGCCTGAAACGACACGACTAGACTAGTTTTCGGTAACACCTACAAAAAAGTTACCGCTCTGACACTAGTTGTCCACTTGAAAAGTTATTTCCTAATCTCCATCATAGCACACAAATCAGATACACTGTCACCGCTGTCTTGCAGTGATATATAGCCGGGTGCTTGGCAGCCTGCCTATCCAGTTTGTTTCTGTGATATTTTAAACGCACAACACACCGCTAAAGCAGCATAGTTTGAGAATTGCTGGCATCCTATTGGGCCGGGAAGCACTTTAAACCCTTTTTCGAGGTACCATAGCTTCATATCTGCACCAACCACGATCCCCAGGAATTGTCTAAAGTAAAGCAGCGCTTCCGATGCTCTCCGCAAAATCAGGAAGCCAGCATAAATCTTTGAACCATTTAGCTGAAACATTCATTCAGGCGACAACTCAGTTGCTGATATCAACGCGGCTAACCTTGCACTGACCACTCTGCTGCCTACCTGCGGCAGCTTCTCATGACCGACCACTATCGTCTGCTTAGAATGTCTTACTCGCGTGCTTGAACATTCGTCAGATTTGTGATACGTGGACCGGTCACCTTAGGTACCTGAACCGTGTCGCTGGAGCGCCATTGATTCACTCCAGACTTGTCCCATTACGCCACCCACTGATCTCAGTGACTTCACTCTTTCTGCTCTCTATGACTTCCGATCAACATCGACGTTCGTTTTTCCTTCCGCAGGGGCCTAAAATGAAACATACTAAAGCCCGCCACCACAGCTGGCACTTAGCATATTGCAGTTGCCTTAGGCCTGACTATCTCATGTTCAGGTCGACGTTGTCTGTCCACACTCTCCTCCACTGGTAACTATCGGAGCCTGCTAAAAATCTGCCAGTGATTCATCAAAGTAGCCTGAAGTAATGCTCACCTCTTGCATAATGGCCGTAGTGGTTTCTAGCGGCTCGTTATTTCTTGATCACCCTTACGGTGTTCCCACAAGGATTGCGGCAGACCTTGATCGGAATTTCGAGTAAACGCTTTCCGGACACTTATCTCCACTTCTTAGCAACAAGATGACAGCTTTTCAACGGTGTGATGAGCACCTTTATCAGCTGCCGTTGTTCACTGTTAAGGTCACACTCTCACAATTTATAAAAGTCTTGCTTCAGTCTACGGCATCCGCATCACGCTTCCCACTGACTTCGCACACCGAGCTGTGGAGCTCTTTTGACATTTTATTGTTTTCCCATATAAACGTTTCCAAAGCTCTCTGACTGAACCTGCTGATGTTCTAAATTATGCCAACCTTCACGAATGAACATTAACGTAGAGGACCCAGATTGTCAGTGACCAGTGCCCTAGTCTTAGCTACTATTGGACTCTAACGCTTCGCGCATATGTTTGTGCGCGAAAAGCGATGCAGCCCCTCACCCACCTATCAGCAGCCTCAAAGTCCCCGGAGGCCTGAGATACAGTGGAGGCAGTTTTTATTGAATGTTTTAAGCGCGGACCTTTACACACTTAAGCAATCACCGGTGATTAAGCCGCATGAACGCCCTTACACGCACCACCAAACAACATTCGTTCTTCTGATATTTTTCTGCCTCCACCGCTATAGGAAGAGAGCGTGTGCTGCAGTGCGGGTGCAGCCGTGCAAACGAAACTGGGTGCCGCATCCCACCACGTATATTACATGCACCAAACTTTGATATCGCACACCTATCGTAGTTTAGCAGCGACCTGTTTGGATATCGGCTGTACTCCGTCATTCACCGATGAAACCGTTCCGCAATCACAGCCAAAATTTTGTACGGAGTATAACTGTGGAACCAGACGCCATCTTCTGATTGGCTTTACGCAGGAATGACAAAAGCTGAGTTCAAAGCATTCGTCGTCAAAGTTTACAAGTTTCCCATTAAGTCCCGGTCGCACACGTTGAGCACGGCAGGTTCTGGGCATGCATGCCAGCTTTCGGCAGCCCGTGACACTTCGGCACCTATGTCAACGTGTGTTCTCTGGTTCAGCCTTAATTCTCGGCGCCGAAAATTGTCATAACGACTAGGCAAACATGTATAGCCTGGTTGCACCTTCTGCTGAGCTTGAGCTTGAGGACACTTGGAGGAGAATGATATCTGGGTGGAGGAATGCATTGACGTTCATTACTGCTATCCAGAGCTCCGCTACACAGAAGTCATCTCTGTACTGACGCTTATAGGAGGCAACGCCACTCGTTTTTTATTCATCATGCCATTCTACAAGCAAACCAAGTAGGTTCGCAACTATCTTGTTTCTTCTTTATGAGCACATTAATTTTGAACAGAGTGCATGAGAGCAACTGAATTATTTTAATAATTGTGAACTGTTTGGGATTACATCTTCTAGCTACGCAACCGCTGTAATGGGCGCCGTACTTGAAATCTCCTAGTTAATCTAAATCAACTAGAATTTTTAGAATGCTCAGACTTCACACAGAATTCAGGAGTTTTTGCATGTTACTTCCATCAAAATGCAGCCCCGCTGCCGAGAACCAATCCAGCGACCTTTGTACCAGTAGCCGAACATCAAAGCCGCAGAGCAACAGTAGCAGGTGAAGTAAAATATTTTCTGGTGCTGTTTTCCGTTGATTAATTGTGATCGTATTCTCGAATAAATGTAACCGTCATGCATAAATGTGGCACTGCGTCATCATGCAGTAGACTGCAAATCCTCCTATTGGTTATTCCTTGCACGCAGCAGGAAACCAAAGAACCTCACGTTTGAGCGTTTGGGCAATAATGTGCTGCTTAAGGTGTGACTGCATAAATAGAAAAGCGGGCTAGGACAGGACTAGAAACACGTAGTGCACTAGTGTTATACATAGAGGCTATTATAAAAAGTAGTTTGTGCCCCTGAGTAACCCCTAGGTTATATGGCATACGACCAGAAGCATGACATAAATCAAGATTGAAGGCCAGGACGCTTAGCAACGCAAACATTCAGTGACATAACAGGATCCACAAGCTGCTTTTATGCCCAGTTAAAAGGAACTGGCGAAATAAATTCGCTGTGAATGAGTTCGTTGTCAAATTTATGGCCGGCAGACATCAGACAGTTTTATGCGCAGAGGGCGTCATACGTCGGGCCATGCGTCGACTTTACGACCACTACGCCTGAGCGCCTCATACTACCAAACGTCTAAAAGCGCGTGTGATACGGAGTGCGCACTTTGCTATGTACTAAGTTTCAATAGACAAAGATAACGCATGCTTATGGTGAAGAATTTTCATTCGCGGCATTTATGTTACTAATGCGTGGATTACAACTTTCCCAGACGGTACCCACAAACATAATGAAGGAATTTAACTATTTCTTCGCAAGGAGCAAGAACCAATCAGAGAAGTCATCAGTGGCGCGTGTGCAGTACAAGGCAGGTGGTTTTTTTTATGAGTGCATAGACTATTTACTCCAACACACACATTACCTACTTGAAAAGGCTCATATCTCATATGCCTCTGCGACTCTGCTGCCTTGTCTCCAAATTTGAAGGACATTTTTTAAACTTCGGCGAACTTATTTTACTTAATTTCGTTCCGTGTAAATTCTTCGGTACCCGAGATACAGGTGCTTGTCCTTGCAAGCTAGCAGAGGATCTCTTTGTACTGCGTCTGTGCAGCTTACTTGAGCGGCTCCAGAATACTGAGTAGTAAACACAAGGCATTGATAACTTTTTAACTAGCCTTCAGACTACGGGATTTCTAAAGTATAGAGATTGAGCGACCAATATATACAGGACGTAAGCAGACCAACTGTGTTCCTAATTTTGAGAAACATTCGTTGCGCGTCGGAAAAACTTGGTCTAGTTTTATGCCTCGGCACTATTGTACTGTTCGTGCTGCGACGAGCCCCTTTCGTGTTCAGAGTGAAAGAAAAACAGAGATAGCAGTTAGGATACTCATGAAAACTCACTGAACCTTGTACGCAGCAGAGCTTGAAGTGTGCCTTACACGCAGCAGGCAGGAAAATAGGACGCAAGGTCAGTTTGTAGCAACAATTTTGCGACACAACTTCGTTCATGTTTTCAGACAAGTTGGACACCTTTTTTCTGTGATACGCAAGCAGCTGTGTTCACAAGAACTGCGAAAGCTACATCAATCCAAACCTCGATTGCACGTCAGTGTAGGGCGGATTGTTGTGATTATAGAGGAGGGGTACAGTTTGTGAGAGATCAGTCGTGCGCAGAAAAACAGCGAGGAATGCATACGGGCAGCGTGAACGCGGCAAGGTGGAATTCTTCTCTATATGATGCCGCGACTGTCGGATAAAAAAACATCTGGCTGCGTGAAGGCTTATAAATCAATATAAAGGGCGAATCGGAGAGGCGGCGGTGTTCTGTTGGCAATAAAAAAAGACTTATCCTTTGTACCCAATATAGTTTTAACGTTTCTTGAATATGTTGAGGCTTTGCTAAAGTGCAGTACTAGAAATATACTTATTGCTGTTTTTATCGGCCCCCAGATTCGGGCATTGTTTTCGCTGACGAATTTTATCGCATTCTGAGTGAAGTGTGCGACAGGTTCCCAAATTGTGCTTAATGGATATTTGGTGACTTTATTACCCCGTATTAATTGGAATACACTATCTGTCGCGGCGAGTGAAAGAAAATTGAACGCATTTCTGCAGTCATGTTTAGATTTTTCTTTATGTCAACTCATCATGAAAACGACACTGCGCACTCCGATATGCTCCCGCATACTTGTTCTAATACTTACTAATATTCCTGACATTTGCACCAACATCAGTTATATTGATGAGCTCTCCGATCATGACATCATTACTGGAAACATTATTTGTTCAGAGAGAGGTAGAAAAGTGACTAATAAGAAAATTTAATCCTATAGCAAAGCTAACTTCTATGGAATGAATGCTGAACTACCTCTCTTTGCTGACATTTTCTTTACTAGCTTCTCGTCCCGTCCAGTTTAAGAAAAGCGGATTGCGTTCCAAAATGTTTTCTCCATCCTTGTTGGTAAGTATATACATACCATAACAATAAGGAAAAACAGTTCTCCCCCATGGTTAAACAAGCAACATCGACGCTTAAACAAAAAAAAGCGATTATACAGGCAAGCCGTCAAGAGCAATCATACATCATCGTGGCTTAAATACCATCAGTGCGACAAAGAATACCAGGTCTTACTTAAATCCCCTCGTAGACACTTTTTTAACCATGGCCTAGCACCTATGCTGACTAACAACCCTCGAAAATTTTGGCAAGTAATAAACCCCAGCGGTCATCTTGAAATTAAGCTTACTGATCACACAGGCGCCACTGTTCCCGAGTCAGAGGGCGCACAGATATCAAGCAACGCATTTTTATCTGTGTTCTCCCGCAAGGACGTCTCTTTGTGCCCATACATAGGTACGCTTCAGATATGATTATGAAACAGATTACTATCAGCGAGTCCGGTATCATATCACTACTTAAAAATCGCAAAATGTCGTCTCCATCTGACCACGCTGGCTTCAACAACAAGTTGTTAAAAAGCACATCACAAACCATTTCAGTAATCTTTCGCGCACTTTTTTCACAGCCATTGCCATCCGGCGGGATTCCTAATGATTGGCGCACAGCCAAGGTCATACCAATTTTTAAATCTGGTGATCGCACATCCCCTATTAACTACCGACCCATTTCATTAACAAGTACTGTCAGTAAACTACTGGAGCACATCATACATTCGCTAATCACAACATACCTAGAACAGCCTAACATAATCTTCAAATACCAGCACGGCTTTCGCAAGGGATATTCACGCGATGAGCAGTTAGCGGGATTTACTAATGACTTGCTATCCTGTATTGACATCGGCAACCAGATAGATGCCATATTCGGATTTTTACAAAGCATTTGACCGCGTTCTTCACCACAGGCTACTAACGAAAATAAAACATCTTAACATTGACACACAAATCAATTTTTGGATAAAAAATTTTGTCATTCCGAACATAGTTCCCAAATATAAACCGCTGCAATTCCTCTTTTATTCGAGTCACGTCCGGCATTCCACAAGGGAGCGTGCTTGGTCCATTCCTTTTTCTAATATAGAGCAATGATTTTCCTAACCGCATATACCGTAAAATTACTCCTGAAACTCACCAAAAAGCGTTGCAGTCAGACCGAAACGTGATTGTGTGGTGTTCTAACTGACAAATGACACTAAACCATACCAAAACTAAGTGCATGTGTATTTACGCGTTCCTATTCCCGCATTCTAGCCTTATATTTTATAGATAACAATATTGTCGAGCTTACTACCCCATACAAATACCTAGGAGCAAATTTTCAAACGGATCTAACATGGCATCACCACATCAATGTTATTCTTGCAACTGCTAATCGCGCACTCGGAATCATGAAACACAGACTAAGGCAAGTACCCTCATACTTAAAAAAGCTCGCATGCACCACCTTAATCAGACCTAAAATTGATATGCAGGTGGAATCTGGGACCAGAGCCAGGATTACATCATATGTAACATTGAAACCCTGCAAAGCCGTGTTTTTAGCTTCATTTTTTTGAACTATTCCCCGTACACAAGTGTTACATCTTTAAAAAATTGTGCCCGATGAGATCCACTATCACTACGGCGAAAACACGCTCGACTATCTCTGTTTCACAAGCTTTATCACCACTTTTCAGGTGGACACAGGGGCGCAACAAAAACACACGGACATAGAAGTAGACAGGGACGAGCGCTTACTATCAACAGGCTTTATTTGACGTAGACCGTTAATATACTTTCGCCTACCCAAGCGCCACTGTCCGAATCACAAGCACGTGGGTAACAGAAAACACCAAAAGAAATCGAAAAGAGGCGATTACAGAAATCTATCTAAGAAAACCGTTTCAGATCGGCGAAGCATTACAGACGAATCACTGATGCAGTTATCTCCTTTTTTTCTGATGTAATAGGCTTCCACCAGTTCCCGTTCAATCTGATCGCGGCTTCTCAACAATACTCTACAGTCCGATAATCGGGGAAAACAGGCGACCTTAGTCTTCTTAGTGCATTCTTGGCAATGGTCCGGGAGATGGGAGCCTGTCTTCTTTAAAGAATTTTTGTGCTCCAGAAGGCGCTGGTTGAGGCAGCGTCCAGTTTGCCCAACGTAAACCTTCCCGCAAGTGAGCGGGAACTCATACACAACTCCTTTTTTGCAGGTTACGTGGGGCTTACGGTGTTTTACGCCACACTCTTGCCGTTTTTCTTTTCTTCTTATGCGTGCGCACAGACCGGACAACTTTCGCGGAGCAGAAAAAACAACTTCTACTCCGTACTTCTTGGCCACCTTCTTGATGTTGTGGGAAGTTCTGTGTACGTATGGTACCACCTCCGGCCTTGAACACTTCGTTGGGTCTTTCGCGTTGCTCTGCTTGCTGCCCTTCAATTTTTTGACCAAGGACTGCGTCACAGCAAGAATGAGGGAATCAGGGAAG
The DNA here is from genome assembly GCF_052857255.1 of Amblyomma americanum. NCBI lineage: Eukaryota > Metazoa > Arthropoda > Arachnida > Ixodida > Ixodidae > Amblyomma > Amblyomma americanum. The sequence continues at coordinate 97,565,473 of NC_135498.1, forward strand.
CCTGCCTTTTCCAGCCTTGAGACCTGTGACAAGAAGCCAGCGTACACAGCGTGGTGACAGGACTTTGTTAGTGCCGATGAAAGACATTGTAAAGCGATAGCCCTTTTGATCGTCTTAGAATGATTAGAATGAAATGGCAGCAAATCTTTCTTTGCACGCGGACAATATCGCCAGCAAACATGTGAAGGGTTAAATGTTAAGGTGATATCTAAAAACTGCAGTTGGTTATCACTGCTTGGCTTTTCATGGGTAAAGGTGAGTCCCATGCCTTTCCTACCAAACGTATCTAAAACATCAGCTACGGCCTCGTCAAAACTAAAATCACTTTCCTTCAACAGAACCAGGTAGTCATCTACATATCTGAAGACATGAGCTATACGGTCTGAGTCAAAAGTTTCACTCAAAGAGCGGTCAACTTGCGATAAAAAAAATAGTAGAAAGAACCGGGGCTACGCAAGAGCCTACGCAAATACCTTGCTTTTGAAGATAGGTACGATCATTAAATTCAATAAAAGTGGCATTCAGGTAAAGCTCTAGTAATGACATGAAATTGTCCACGTTCAAACCAGTGGCATTTTGAAACGCGGTGATACCATTTCTATCTATACAATCACGCACCGCGGTGAACAGGGGCTGGTGTGGAATAGAATAGAAAAGATCCTTAACATCGATTGAGAAACCGGTCTTAATATTCCTCGCAGACTGAACAAAGGCTATCACTTCATCAGAGTTCTTAGTGGCATAAGGGTCCGCATCTTGCAGTGTCCTGAGGTGCTTGAGCAGGAACTGGCTGACTTCCTTTTGCCATGTGCCCTTTTCGCTAACTATGGTCCGAAAAGCAATGCCGCTCTTGTGGGTTTTTGCGGTGAAAAAAACCGATAAACAATTCCCTTCAGCCTTCCCAATGGCGCCGGCTAGTCTGTGCAGTTGAAGTTCCTCGCAGAGTGACATGGCACATTTCTTCACTGAAGATTTTTTCACTTCCACTGTCTTAAAAGACTTGGTGACGGCTTCAACTGCCTTTTCGTTGAAAAGGCCTGACGGAATAATGACGAAACCGCTTTCTTTGTCTGCCTCCATAAGCTCGAGCGAATTGGCTTTGAAAAAAGCAACAACCCTTGCGGTGGGATCGGGTCGGTGGTTTGGAGTACTCCTATTACTGACTGACCTCGTGATGGTGTCGATGCCGTCCAGGAGGCACCTTTCCTGGTTTTCTTGCTCCGTTCTGTTGGCAAGTCGTCGGTTCAGGGACAGCCATTCGTGAGGCTTGAGAATGGCTGGGACGCTGAATTTCGGCCCCTCCTTTAGGACGGACGCAAACTCTTCCGGTACTTCGGCTCCTCCCAAGACTAGCACATCTTGTCGTTCCGGTGCCTTCAGTGAAGAAATGTGCCATGTCACTCTGCGAGGAACTTCAACTGCACAGACTAGCCGGCGCCATTGGGAAGGCTGAAGGGAATTGTTTATCGGTTTTTTTCACCGCAAAAACCCACAAGAGCGGCATTCCTTTTCGGACCATAGTTAGCGAAAAGGGCACATGGCAAAAGGAAGTCAGCCAGTTCCTGCTCAAGCACCTCAGGACACTGCAAGATGCGGACCCTTATGCCACTAAGAACTCTGATGAAGTGATAGCCTTTGTTCAGTCTGCGAGGAATATTAAGACCGGTTTCTCAATCGATGTTAAGGAACTTTTCTATTCTATTCCACACCAGCCCCTGTTCACCGCGGTGCGTGATTGTATAGATAGAAATGGTATCACCGCGTTTCAAAATGCCACTGGTTTGAACGTGGACAATTTCATGTCATTACTAGAGCTTTACCTGAATGCCACTTTTATTGAATTTAATGACCGTACCTATCTTCAAAAGCAAGGTATTTGCATAGGCTCTTGCGTAGCCCCGGTTCTTTCTACTATTTTTTTATCGCAAGTTGACCGCTCTTTGAGTGAAACTTTTGACTCAGACCGTATAGCTCATGTCTTCAGATATGTAGATGACTACCTGGTTCTGTTGAAGGAAAGTGATTTTAGTTTTGACGAGGCCGTAGCTGATGTTTTAGATACGTTTGGTAGGAAAGGCATGGGACTCACCTTTACCCATGAAAAGCCAAGCAGTGATAACCAACTGCAGTTTTTAGATATCACCTTAACATTTAACCCTTCACATGTTTGCTGGCGATATTGTCCGCGTGCAAAGAAAGATTTGCTGCCATTTCATTCTAATCATTCTAAGACGATCAAAAGGGCTATCGCTTTACAATGTCTTTCATCGGCACTAACAAAGTCCTGTCACCACGCTGTGTACGCTGGCTTCTTGTCACAGGTCTCAATGCTGGAAAAGGCAGGCTTCCCTGATTCCCTCATTCTTGCTGTGACGCAGTCCTTGGTCAAAAAATTGAAGGGCAGCAAGCAGAGCAACGCGAAAGACCCAACGAAGTGTTCAAGGCCGGAGGTGGTACCATACGTACACAGAACTTCCCACAACATCAAGAAGGTGGCCAAGAAGTACGGAGTAGAAGTTGTTTTTTCTGCTCCGCGAAAGTTGTCCGGTCTGTGCGCACGCATAAGAAGAAAAGAAAAACGGCAAGAGTGTGGCGTAAAACACCGTAAGCCCCACGTAACCTGCAAAAAAGGAGTTGTGTATGAGTTCCCGCTCACTTGCGGGAAGGTTTACGTTGGGCAAACTGGACGCTGCCTCAACCAGCGCCTTCTGGAGCACAAAAATTCTTTAAAGAAGACAGCCTCCCATCTCCCGGACCATTGCCAAGAATGCACTAAGAAGACTAAGGTCGCCTGTTTTCCCCGATTATCGGACTGTAGAGTATTGTTGAGAAGCCGCGATCAGATTGAACGGGAACTGGTGGAAGCCTATTACATCAGAAAAAAAGGAGATAACTGCATCAGTGATTCGTCTGTAATGCTTCGCCGAACTGAAACGGTTTTCTTAGATAGATTTCTGTAATCGCCTCTTTTCGATTTCTTTTGTGTTTTCTGTTACCCACGTGCTTGTGATTCGCACAGTGGCGCTTGGGTAGGCGAAAGTATATTAACGGTCTACGTCAAATAAAGCCTGTTGATAGTAAGCGCTCGTCCCTGTCTACTTCTATGTCCGTGTGTTTTTGTTGCGCCCCTGTGTCCACCTGAAAAGATATGAACCAACACGCCCAAATACAAGTACTTCTGTGCTTTATCACCACGACGTTTTGTATGACGACTTCTTTCAGCCACCTTCCCACATCTTCCCTCGTCGTGATCATCCTTACAAAGTCAATCGCCCAGTCTGTCAGTCATCACTTTACGCGCAATAATCCATACCTAGAACAATAAATGACTGGAGTAACCTACTATTAGATATTGCTACCGAAGTTCACCCAGACAAATTTCACAAAATGCTGCATATTCACATCATAATGTGACGCACCTGTGCACCACTTTACTTTTATAGCATTAGTAATCCTTCTCATGTGCTCCCTCGAATACCGCTACCTTCTTCCAGATGTTCCTTTTCCATTCTTTTTTTCTTTCTGTGTTGTTTTTCTATTCTTAATCCCAGCTGTTTGAATTACTGTATATCGAAATTTCTGTATTTTTTTTCTCTCTCTTTCTTTTCTGCTTCGAGCACTGCTAAGTGCTTCGTTTCCCCCCCCCCCCCCCCAACCCCTCTATGTAATACCCTCCCCGGAGGACCTTTAGGTTATTTGTATAAATAAATAAATAAATAAATAAATAAAACAATACCCTATCTGTCACAGGACGAGGACACACTGGCCGACATTCTTAAATGCCACTGTAAGAGAATGGTGAGTGTAAGGCTTCCCCATATAAGCGCTTGTAGCGCTCAAACGCCCTCAACGTTTTTGTATTGAACAAGCACACAAAAAAGCCAGCATCACATCGCTGTGGGCTTCACCACAAGTTCTGCAGCGGCATTTTTGTGCCAGCAGCTGCTGCCTTTTGACCGGTCTCGACCAGCTATAGTATAAAGCGACGTTCCTTCCTCTGCTTTACAAGCGGGTTCTGTATTCTCGCGTTAGTGCTGCTGTTTCGCAACAGCGAAGCTCTATACTTCACGGCGTAGAACCAATGTCGCTTCAAAAGATTCACAGCGCAATCGGTGATTCTTGAGTCAACCAACAAAAGCCACTAAGCGGTTTAAGCGCTGCTGTTGCCAAGCCAAATGATGTCAAGCTAAGCCGGCTACTGTCTTCCTGCCTGCTTCGGTCTCAATCGTGCCCACAAAGCACTGAATGTTTGTTCTGGCATTGCTAAAGGAAGTCGTCTCTTTGAACGTGCTTGATTGCGCTTTGCTTCATAACAGCGTAGCCAGTTGCTCCGTCTTCTTTGCTACCACACTTCTACTGCGCGCTTTGACGCTACGTTCGCTTTCAATTGCAATTAATTACTCTTCCGTTTTTCTCGACGTGCATTCTATGATAAATAGCGGCAGACGCCCTATGCGCCCCTCGCCCCATGAACTCTACGGCACTTCGATTTTGTGTTTCTACGGCTGACTAACATGCCGTAAAGCTACAAAGGACGGGCACGTAATCTGGGATCAGCGTTAGCTGCGGCTCTTTGATTTTGGCGGCTGTCTAAGGAAGTCATGCTGGGGATGTACGTTTTCCTGCGTCATTGTCATGTGCTCGAAAAAAAATGGTTTCCCCGGACAAATAATGCCTCATTAGAAATTTTTCACGCGTATAACAATTCATCTGGCCAGTGCTTTGAGTTTATTTTCGTCGGTTATTAGACAATGCTGTCCGGCCATTTGTTCCGTGCATTCAGGGGGTAAGAAAGAAAGAAGTTTATTGGTCCGAGAATATATACAAAAAACGAAAGTGTACAGACTAGGGTCCCATTTTCAAAGCCTGCACCGGGACCCTCGATAGATCAATGATACTAGAAATAATTACAGCACAGTTAGTGCATAATTATAAAATATAGAAAATAAGAATTCAATACGTCACCACAAAAACAGTCCGAAAGCACTATAGCGCAGGTAATATACAAAAAAAATAGAATGAGACACATGCATTCCAAAAATATACCTTGAGCTTATTCTTGAATGCAGGCAAGAATATTTACGTTTTTTGAGGGGGCGGCAATTTATTCCAAAATAAAATAGATTGAAAAGATGACGTCGTTTTACTATAATTGGCATGGACTTTGGGGAGCAGAAATTTTTTTTTTGCTGCAAGTCTGGTTGGGTTGTGATTGTCCAGCAAGATGGAGTCTACAAACTGAAATTGCAGGGTGCCATGTAATAACCTGAAGAACATGATTCTAAGGTGATATTAAAAAAGCTGGTGGACTGTTAAAATGTTGTGCTCATGCAATAAAGAACAAACATTAGTAGAGAAAGGGCTACGGGTAATTATGCGGATGTCCTGAATTTTAAGTGTTGCGGAGACGATAAATAGCAATGGTAAGTATTTCCCCATGTAATAATCTCATAAGTGATGTAACTATGTATGAAGGCTTAATGCAAAGATAGAAGTAGGTTGCATGAAAAATATGGACGCGCCTTAATTAGCGCTGATGCCAAACATATATCTTTTTTTTTGATGAGCCATATGGAAGCAAATTTAAGAGCTGGATCTAGAATAACACCTAGAAAGTTGATCTTATTAGAAGGCGGAACAATACAAGAACCAAGGGTTAACCTAGGAGGACACGAGAAAATTTCCTGGCTACTTTGGGAAACTATGAATTTTGTTTTAGCGCTATTATTCACTAACCGAATATCGGTTTACCATTTGGCAACATCACTAAATACGACATTATATTCAAGAGTATTAGACAATGACATGGTAGTGTCATCAGCAAATAAGAAACAGTGAGTTGGGGTAATAGAAGTAGTAAGGTCATTAATATACATTGAGAATAGTAAGGAATCTAAAATGAAGCCCTGAGGATCACCTTGGTTATTAGGTTTAGCTTCTGGAAATCTTCCACCAATATTTATTATTTGTTGATGATCTTGCAAATAGCTTTTGAGCAGTCGCTACAGAGGACTTGTAATTCCGTAATATTGGAGTTTTTTAGGCAATATGGAAGAAATAATCGTATCAAAAGCTGATATCAGGATCATCTATTCGCAGAGCATGAGGGTCTTTTAGTAGGTTGTTTCATGGTACGACTTAAATGAGCCCGCTTTTTCGCCGTGCACTTGGTCTTCCTCTGTCTGCTTTGTTCGCTCGGCATATGCAGCGGGTATATGTATACTTTCCTTATCTGCCACGAGCAATGACTCATTGGAGGGAACTATTACCACTGAACTAAGCCTGGCTTGTTCTTCAATGCTTGCTGGCTGGGTCATTCGCTCTGCGTAGCTTAACCACCTTACGCAGCACATGCATCGAGCTCGGTTCCTGCAACAGCGCTGCGAACAGGCAGCGTTCGCGAATTATCCACCTTGTCTACCTTTACGATCTGCATTATTTCACGCCGGTCGAAATATTCTTGATGAAGCCGTGTTATTCCAGTGTAAAAAGTGTTTGACAAAATCCTCACACGTTATTCCTACTGTCACTTACGCGCATTAACCAGCATCTATAAATGCAGAAATGTACTCCGAGATTCGAACTAACCGCTACCAAATTGTTTGTGTCATTTCACTTCCATCCCATAAGTTTTCTGTTTGTCTCGTGTGCGTCAACTACTGTCCGTGTTCCCTTCTCTTCCCCAGCTATATTATGACGACTTACACGGTATTTGTGCTCTGAAATTCGACGCTTGACGGATGATTGCACCACATATCATCCAACAGCTAAATATTTATCAGCTTCCGAATCTAAGAAATTCCACAAGAGGGAATTACGGAATACTCACATCACCTCAAACGGTTGGAACGAGACTTTACGTAAGACCTCTTTGTTATACTTTAGCTGCCTGCGCCATTAAAGTGTTCCCATGTCCATTGCTCACTTGTGCCAATGCTTATATTTTCCTCTTTATAATTCTTTAGCTTGAAAACACCATGGTTAAAGCATCATATTTCTCTCAGAAATGTATCACGCATTGTATGTCGCAATCTGGCGGTGCAAGCATATTCTGATACATTGCTGGCCTACAAGACCGTCAGTCGTCTTAAAACTATTATTGCAAGAGCGATCTTCGACCTTCACTGTGCTAATACAACCACTGGCCTCGAATTTTTCATTACCAACCAAATAGAATGATGCCATTTCATTATTTTTGGTACAATAGTATTAAGGCATCAAAAAGACAGTTCGGTCTATCCAGGCTCACAACCCGGCGTAGTATAACCATAATTTGTCTTTGTCGTAGTTTTTATCACTCACTACCACGGTTAACATGGTCATCACAACAGCCTTCCGTTTTTTTTACCATGTTTAGCCCTCAATGTTTTTTAGCCCTAACGCACACGCACTACTATATAGTACATTGATTTTTCGTCTGCACTGCTGAGAGAAAAATTATGTGCCAGCACACAGGGCCGCTTTAGGGTGCCCACCTCAGTCCGCACTCGGAAGGGTCCATCATCCAAGTCTTCAGTTCTATTAACATCTCAGTTATGTTTATGTACATCCCTATGTTTATGTCGATTCCTTGTAAAGCAAGTAAATAGATATAAAAATGGTCTATCGCTTCCCTGCTTTGGCAGCTGTGCGGCTGATGGCGTCATTATTACTTCATTTCTTCTCATGGACGCATCTTCAGGCGGCAATCTTTGAACAGCTAACGACTGAAAGCAATTATTTGCACCAACGTTGGAAATTAGCGAAAACCGCTTACGTACACTACTTGGAAACGAATTTAGGCTGCGCCCTGTTTTTTGTCCTGAATGAGCTTCGCCAACAGGGTTTTAGTTGGCCTAAGAGTGCGTCTTTGTGGTTAGCCCTGCGTCGACCTTAAACTTCTGAGACCAATTTTTCAAGCTTACCGATTTGTCAAGATATGCTGGCAGAAAAGCAGCATGGCACTTGGAAGCACCGAACCAAGACAATAAAATTTCCAAAATAATTGGAGGGGACACTTAAGCGCCACCTTAAGGCTGTGACGCGATAGCGTGATGGGTTAATAACCATATATGGGGAAGGTCGTTTTATACATTACATTCAAAGATCGATTAGAAACCTCGTACCCCTCCTGGCGCAGTGGTGCAGCGGTTAAGCGATGCGACACTATCCTGGGATGGCAGGTGCTGCAAGTGGTACGTCTTGTGTGGTGCAGTTGCTCTTTTCAAGCTACCAATAAATAATTAAACTGCTACCTCCAACAGCAGGCAGTTTGCTTATTATCCGGTGAGTGAGGTGTAATGACACCGCAAGATCACGTGACCTAGGTGGCCCACCTGCCTCCTATATTGCTTTCTGGGAACCGCCTGCCAGATACATGCCCGTGGTTTTTCGTTAACAACGCCGTCACTAGATTTTCTGGTAACTGGTTTCTTTAAAGCTTCCGTGTTAAAATTGGTGGGGGCATTTAAACTCTGCCTTAAGGATATCACGTGATAAACAATGGGTTAGCACTCTAATGGTTTATAATATGTGCGGAAACTACAAGGCACTTACGCCAGGAGGGTATTCCGCATTATCTGCTCTTATTCAGCCGTTTTTTTTTCTGTTTTATATTCGTTCCCCATCCCAGAGCTCCGTTCCAGCTCATGCTGCAGTGCTAGCTTTCTTTGATATATTTACAAAAGTGAATTAGAAGGTGCATATCAACATGTTCTTGGATTTGAACCTCCCTTTTTCTCTCTCGCTGTGTCTCCGACGAAAAAGATTATAGTGATCAGGGAGAGCGACAATGATGAATGGAAAGGACGGGAGGTTAACAAGGCGACTACCAGTAGGCTACTCTACACGTGGGAAGGCAGATGAATGGGAGAATGTTTGTTTGAATTTTTATGAGGGACCAAAGCAGAGCACAGATTTAAGAGGTTGAGTCTTGAAAGCAATTTAGAAGGCGAAATATAAAAGGCATCGTTTACAATGCAGGGTGAGGATTTCCGATTAGCCAGGACTGAACAAAAGGCAAAGCCGAGTTTTGTACTCCATTAACGGTCGCGCGAACACGCCTAAAATATTTTTTTTTTATTTGTAACATTCTTTCAGACACAAGCGATCTAGGATGACAGAGCAAAAGGCAGATGCTCTCTGCCTGACGAGGGCTCTGTCACCCATACAGTGCTCAGAAATGTACAAAGGATTACAACTTTCTACAAGTGCTAACGCAATAACAAAATAAAATAACATCCAATACAAAGTTTAGTTGGTTTTCAAAACATGCATGCTTAATGCTTGGAATTGGACAGTATGCACGTTCTGAAGGCATTTTTGAACCCTTTGAATGCTATACACTGCTGCGATATGTCAAGAAAATGTGGGTGTGTATTTAGAAAATTAGGGTTTAATACGAGAGTGTTTTTGTATCATAGCTCTTTATTATGGCGGGTAGTCTGAAGATGTTCTTTTGAAAGTTATACCGTGTAGTACTGGGCTGGAGCAAGTTGGTTAACACTGAAGTATATCGCATGATTTCGTTCCTAATATGAGTAGCAAGCTTCAGCTGATATAACTGGTTGATTTTTAGGACATTATTTCTTAGGAATACCCGGGCTGTGTGTTCCTGCTACTCTAGGTTTCCGATGCATCGCATAGCTCGTTTTTGAAGAACGATCAATTTTTCAAGGATAGACTGGGTAGTAGAGCCTCTGTTATTAAGCAGTAACTTAAATATGATTGAACAATGGCGTAGTATAACCGGCACTTTAGCCAGGCGGGAAGCTTGTACCTAATTTTGTACAGCAAGCCAACATATATGCATGCACTCGCATGTACCTTGTCTACTTGAGGCGCCCAGCACAAGTGCTCTTCAAAGTAAACGCCCGAAAATTTAAAACTAGAACCCCTGTCTATTACAGAGTCTTTATATATAACAATAATGTTTTAGTCAGAAGTTTTCTTTCTTGGTTCGAATATGACGTATTTTCTTTTACTAGCATTTAATTGCAGTTGATTTACCCACAGTCAAGCGTATAATTCGTTTAACCATGTGTTAGTTCGGCATGCAAGATTACCCAAGTTATTGCCAGCGAAAAACAAGGTAGTGTCATCAGCCTAGATAATTGTGGGAGGGGTATGCGGAATGCGTGTACTCATTAATGTAGATAATAAACAACAATAGTCTCAGTATAGAGCCCTGCGGAACACCATATGTTATCTCTTTTAAGTCGGAACGGAAACCATTAAGGTGTGAATATTGCAATCTGCCAGATAAATACGTGTGAATCAAACTGAGCGTTACGCCTCGAATGCCGTAGAACGGGAGTTTTGGGTACAGATTATTACGCTTAATTGGGTCGAAAGCCTTCCTATAATCTAAGCATAATCCAAATATTGTCGAAATTACTTAACCGTCTTTCTTAAGCATTCAGGAATGCAATTTTTGTAGATTTATTTTCACGAAAACTGTATTGCTCTTCAGCGAAGACTTTCTTCTTTTCAAGAAAGCAAGTCAATCGCATTTTCAGGAGACGCTCTAAAATTTTTGAGAACACAGGCAAGACTCAGATAGGGCGGTAATTGTTTAGTATATCATCACGTCAACCTCCTTTATGTATAACTACGATTTTGGTTATTTTCATGCTAACAGGGAATCCACCGCTAGTTCAAGCTTGATTACAAATATGATGTAAAGGAGCGCATGAATTATCAGCAACGGCTATGATAGGCTAGACTTTGAGGTCATCAACCCCAAATGCGGTGCTTCTTTTTGAGAACGCAAGGAAGGAGAAAATTTCAGTTTCCGTGCAGGGGTTCAGAAAAATAGAATTTGAGCTTCCACCACACATATATTTCCCCTTCTGAACTAAGCAGAGTGTGAGTGTGCACCAGCGTTCAAAAAATGGTCATTAAATTTTTCCGCTTGCGAAGTATTGCGGTATTCAGTACCATTAAGCATTAGTGTGTTAGGGATCATATTATTGGGGCTTCCCATAAGGCTTCTCACTTCTTCCTATATTTTTGGGGGATTATTAGGTATTGAAGTAAAAAAAAATTTCTTTTATAATAATCAGTCTTGCCTTTCTTAAAGTCGGAGTACAAGTAATGTCGGAATTGTTTCGACCTTACTTGTTCTCCGATATGAGAGAATAGGCACAATGGACGCAGAGGGTTAATAATTACTACCCTTCAGAAACTAAAAAAGAACTCACACTGCAGCTCGTTCGCAAAAAAAAATTGCAGTGGAGAGACCAGATTTGTGTATGTCTTTTCGTTTAAGCTGTATAAAAACGACGCAATTCGGCGCAGAGGTTTGGCAATGATCGTTTATTTGACGCTGAGAAATTTTCTAAACAATGTCGATTTTCTGCATATCTTAGTGTTCTCGTTGATGAAATTTTGTAGGCGATACTCACACGAAACGCTGGTTCTGATAAGGAGCAGCACTAAGAACACTTGATAAACGGTCAATATGTAGTGAAGTGGTGCTAGTGGCTACTATTAGTGTGCTCCGATCAGCGCAGGGTGGCGTATTCAGGGTATTCTCTCTTCGTTCTTATCTCCATATGAACATGGTTTGCACGACTCCAGTTTTCTTTATTTCAAATGACTTTTTCTTTACATCTTCGACTTAGGCAAGTTTCATGCCCTCGTTATTTTACATTTGATTGTCTTAACCCTTTTCTCAGAACATTTTGTCCAAAAAACTGCTGACCAAGTTATACTTATAACTTATTTGATAATCTACCTTTCAGAAATAGCCGATCTCCAATGCACACGTAAAGCACGCAATATCTACGATACTCTGATATAACGATACGCTGGTTATAGTCTGTGCATCAGTGCACTAACAGCATATCGATGGCAGTTTAAATGATATGGCATTAGCCTCGTATGACAGCGGTTGCGAAGACGAGGTACGGCCGAATTAAGCGGTCGCTTCTATTTTTCACCGTATTTGTTTTATTTAAACCTCCACAATGAAGAAATACATGGCATACACATAGTACAACCAAGCAGACCCTACGTTTGACCAGTAGAAGGAGTGTCTTCTTTCCGGCTTTACCTAAATCAGTGCAACAAACTATCAGCAGAACGGTGACTTCTTGAGTTAGCATCTGAAGTTCGTAATTGTCACTCTCCACTCGCGTAAGAAGGCGCGAAGTGGGATAAACTATCCACCTTGAAAAGTATTTTTGGCATCATTAGCTCCTTTTATCATCCGTTTCGTTCTTATTTTGCGCTGGTGCATCCCGCAAGGTGGTGTCCCTTTCGCTTCTATCCACGATAACTATTGTGGGCTGCACTACTGCAGCTGGCACTTTGACGACGACAGAGGACGTTTCAACGACGATCACTGGAACAGAAAGCACGCAGAGAATGAGTAACAAACTATAAAATGCGAATACAAAGAAAGATTTGCAAAGAAATATACGTTTCAAAAGCAAAGCAGTGATTAAAGTGACGAGTTTGGTCGAAACAGCTCTTGCTAATTCCACTTATGGGCCATTTGTCTCTCTAAAAAGTCTTTGAAAGCACCACTAATTACTGCTCTCTCTGTTTTTACAATTCACTTATACTTGCTACATCGACCTTGTTGCTTCCTCATTCTTCTGCATGTTTGTTTCTTAATTCTGTTTCTGAAACTCTAAGCAGTACCACATGATATTACACGCAGCGTGCCTTTGTGAACTCCAGTTTTTCGCCGCGAACGTGCACCAATATTTTTGTCGCATCTGGTATTCGAGCTTTTTAGACGCTGAGCTAAATCTCTACTTGAGTTACGTATCGCTGGCGTACCACTGGGGGGCTCTCAGCGGAGTGGAACATAAATCCGCTCAGCTAAAACTCGCCATGGTAGCTTAATTGTTTACTTATGTTCTTTTAACATTGACTACGCAAAAATTGAAGACAGTAATGCTGAGGCCGTGCCTTACAAAGTATATAAACATACTTATTTCAGTTAGTTTGTTTTCGTTTTTAAACAATCTTCAGATTGCTAGGCTTCTTAGTGCATTAATTTTCTTCGTTGAGATTACGAAAAGGATAAAATTGCTGTCTTTCCTGCATCATCGTTTCCCCGATTAGTTCAGTCCTGAGCTCTGATAAAACCGACTTTATTCTTAATCTTCAGAGTAACGCTCATTTGACATCTTCCGTAGAATGTAGTTCTGTTCATAATCTGTATCTAGAGAAAATTTCGCTATAAGAGTCAATTTGCCAAATACCTACCTCTCCATCTCTCATTGCACTGAAAATATTCTCTCTAAGTTTCAAGGCGAAAAATCTTAATTGTATAATAAAAATTTGAAACCTGTACCTTGAATTGGTCCCTCCGGTTGTGCAGCTTTCAGTTCACATCAAATAAAAGGAATAATGTATCTTAATACACACGCCATTTCCTTTCTTTATGAAATAAGCCGTTGAGATTCTTCCTCCACGCGGTAATTTTTTCAAAAAGATATCATTTGAGTAGTCAGTTTAAAATATATTGAACGCCGCAGCTGTTTCAAGATGTTAGATTTTTAACTTTGTAAAATGGTATGACAGTAGCGCAATTCAAGTGACGCAAGCCTCGCAAAGACAAGATGCAGAGGCAAGATGCTAATTGGTGCAACCTAATTTAAAAACATAAAAGTGCATAGGGGACATGCACAGGAGAAAAGACAGCAGGAACATAGACTGACAACTACTGTATTAAAGCGACGCCTCATTTCATCATCAACAACAAAGTGCATTCACGTAAAGCACTCAAGACCCAGTAAACGCACCATCATAGTCACTTTATCAAACCGACAAAGCTTAGTCTCTTTTTTAACAAGCAAACCGAAGGCTCGCAAACACACATGTCCGGGCCATATCTCTGTATTAGCAAGGCTGCGAGGTTTCACGCGGCTTTTAATGAGCCAGCAAAACCTTATTTTAAGGGAAGCTCGGAGTAACTCGGGCAAACTCAGAGGTGCGTCGCGCTAGCTGGAGCCTTTGGGGCGAAGCTCGATTTGTTTGGAGGGGTATCGCGCCGGCTGTAGCCAAGTGCAGCGAGGGAGTGAAGATGAAGAGGTAGAAACGTAGTTGCGTGCGCGCCGGCTGTAGCCGAGTGCAGCGAGGGAGTGAAGATGAAGAGGCAGAAACGTAGTTGCGTGCGCGTCGCAGCGAGGGAGTGAAAATGAAGAGGAAGAAACGTAGTTGCGTGCGCGCCGGCTGTAGCCGAGTGCAGCGAGGGAGTGAAGATGAAAAGGTAGAAACGCAGTTCCGTGCGCGCCGGCTGGAGCCGAGTGCAGCGAGGGAATGAAGATAAAGAGGTAGAAACGTAGGTCGTGCGCACCGGCTGAAGCCGAGTGCAGCGAGGGAATGAAGATAAAGAGGTAGAAACGTATTTGCGTGCGCGCCGGCTGCAGCCGAGTGCAGCGAGGCAGTGAAGATGAAGAGGAAGAAACGTAGTTGCGTGTGCGCCGGCTGTATACGAGTGCAGCGAGGGAGCGAAGCTGAAGAGGTAGAAACGTAGTTGCGTGCGCGCCGGCTGTAGCCGAGCGTAGCGAGGGAGTGAAGATGAAGAGTTAGAAACGTAGTTGCGTGCGCTCCGGCTGTAGCCGAGTGCGGCGAGAGAGTGAAGATGAAGATGTAGAAGCGTAGGTGCGTGCGCGCCGGCTGCAGCCGAGTGCAGCGAGGGAATGAAGTTGAGGAGATAGAAACGTAGTTGCATGCACGCCGGCTGCAGCCGAGTGCAGCGAGGGAGTGAAGAAAAAGAGGTAGAAACGTAGTTGCGTGCGCGTCGGCTGTAGCCGAGTGCAGCGAGGGAGTGAAGTTGAAGAGATAGAAACGTAGTTGCGTGCGCGCCGGCTGTAGCCGAGTGCAGCGAGGGAGTGAAGATGAAGAGTTAGAAACGTAGTTGCGTGCGCTCCGGCTGCAGCCGAGTGCAGCGAGGGAGTGAAAATGAAGAGGAAGAAACGTAGTTGCGTGCGCGCCGGCTGTAGCCGAGTGCAGCGAGGGAGTGAAGATGAAAAGGTAGAAACGCAGTTCCGTGCGCGCCGGCTGGAGCTGAGTGCAGCGAGGGAATGAAGATAAAGAGGTAGAAACGTAGGTCGTGCGCACCGGCTGAAGCCGAGTGCAGCGAGGGAATGAAGATAAAGAGGTAGAAACGTATTTGCGTGCGCGCCGGCTGCAGCCGAGTGCAGCGAGGGAATGAAGATAAAGAGGTAGAAACGTAGGTCGTGCGCACCGGCTGAAGCCGAGTGCAGCGAGGGAATGAAGATAAAGAGGTAGAAACGTATTTGCGTGCGCGCCGGCTGCAGCCGAGTGCAGCGAGGCAGTGAAGATGAAGAGGAAGAAACGTAGTTGCGTGTGCGCCGGCTGTATACGAGTGCAGCGAGGGAGCGAAGCTGAAGAGGTAGAAACGTAGTTGCGTGCGCGCCGGCTGTAGCCGAGCGTAGCGAGGGAGTGAAGATGAAGAGTTGGAAACGTAGTTGCGTGCGCTCCGGCTGTAGCCGAGTGCGGCGAGAGAGTGAAGATGAAGATGTAGAAGCGTAGGTGCGTGCGCGCCGGCTGCAGCCGAGTGCAGCGAGGAAATGAAGTTGAGGAGATAGAAACGTAGTTGCATGCACGCCGGCTGCAGCCGAGTGCAGCGAGGGAGTGAAGAAGAAGAGGTAGAAACGTAGTTGCGTGCGCGTCGGCTGTAGCCGAGTGCAGCGAGGGAGTGAAGTTGAAGAGATAGAAACGTAGTTGCGTGCGCACATGCAGAGGTAAGAAAGAAGAGAGGAAAGGTCGAATCACCGGAGAAACGTGCAGTGCAGCAAACGGCGACTCATATATGAAGACTGTCATTCTATGGATTTCTAAGCTGGAAGGCATGCACGAAGAGCTTAACAGCAAAGGGAGAAAAAAAGAAGCGAGCGCAAACATATATTGCAATTGAAAACTGGTTTTGGGTGAAAGGAAATGACACAGTTTCTCTCTCACAGATCGGCGGACATCTGAACCGCGTCGTAAGGGGAGGAATGAAGGAAGGAGTGAAAGAAGAAAGGAAGAGGTGCCGCAGTGGAAGGCTCCGTAATGATTTCGACCACCTGCGGGTCTTTAACGTGCACTGACATCGCACAGCACAGGGGCGCCTTACCGTTTCGCCTCTATCGAAGCGCTGCCGCGACAGTCTGGTTCGAACCCGGGAAAACGTGCGTCAAACGACCCAGAGGATATAGCGAGGCGGAAAGCCTAAGTTAACCGGCCTAGGCAGTGTAACTTTGCTAAAATTGATGCGGAAACATATGAACAGAATGAAGCGCGAAGGGTGAAAAACAAGGGGCAATTGTTGAAGTAGCCAGAGAAAAATCCGATAGCGAGACGAATACAGGTGGCTTCCGAGAAAGCCTAACAGACAGAATGACGACTCGAATCATAACGAGCAGATTAGGCGGCCTTTCGCAACAGCAAAGTTCAGGACATCTGCAAAAGTATTTCCATACAACTCGAATTTTCGAGCTCATAAAGAGTTTGTTGTGTTGTGTTGGGTTTTATGGCACAAACGCAACTGAGGCCATCATGCGCCAAGAACAAGGTATAGGAAAGGCTTTTGTTGAATAAAATAGAAATGTAAGAATCACCCATCCCTGGTGTAGGGGCCCGCAATTGTTAATAGTACCCAGTGAACACATTCAAAACTTTTAGAAATGGCGACTAGTAAAAGCTTTAAAGAGGGCTGGGTAACCTCAGTAGCTTTTCTTGGCTGCTCAAGGATATCGAGTCTCCAAACCAATCAAATAAAAACCTCAGCCTTCTTCTTAGGCATGAGAATGCGGCTGAGGTGTACTAAAATTCAAACAAACCAGTAGGCAAAAAATTTAGTGTCTTGAGAAATCCCGTTTCGTTAGGAAAGCTAAACACAGAACATATATCAACAATTGCATCATTTCCTAAAAGCGGTGCGGGATGAAATGGAACGTATTCGTTATCAAACTGAGTAAATACTTTTTCTTTCTTTTTCCAGTTTCGCACACAAAATTAAAATGTGGTTAATCGTAACTTCATGTCCGCATTTCTCGCAAACAGGTTGATCTTGTTTTGTCAGCCGGAAATTACGTGTGAGGTGCGTGTGTCCTATACGAAGACGGCAGATAATCACTTTCTTAATACGTTCCTGGTGGGTGCAGGGCAGGACCTCCATTAACTTATAACTGGTTTTACATTGTGTAGTTTGTTTTTTACTTTGATATCCCACGCGGACTGCCCTTTCTGTCTTATTCTACGATGTATTAAGTTGTGCAATCTTTTAATGGAATATTTACTTCCTTTATTTGCTTGTCACGTGCTTTAGCAGCGCAGAAGTTTTCTCTCTCGTTGCCTCTAGTTCCGATATGACTCGGTACCCAGCAGAGCTCTAGGTTTTTGTCCTTTAGTTGTGGCTATTACTGTGTTGTGTATGATATCACCAAGTATACGAATGACTGCCTTTCTAGAGTGGAGAGCAGTAAGTAAACATAGGGAGTTTGTGTAAACAATACTGTTTGTGAGGTTCTCTTTCGCTCTATGTTCAATGGCTACGGACAAGGCGTAACATTCGGCAGTGAAGATTGCTGCATACATTGGTAGCCTCACTGTATGATTGCAATTACCTTGTACGACTGCACTTAGAACGTAAAAATCTGTTTTTGAGCCATCTGTACAAAATGCTGTGCAAGAAAAGTATTTTTCCAGGAGTGCAAAAAATTCTTGTATTATATGCTGTGGTGGAGTTTGTTTTTTGCCAAAATGTGCTATAGTGAGATCACAGATTTCCGGGAAATTGTACCACGGCGGCAGTGGATCTCGTCTTCCAGCAATGCCGGGCAATGTGTCCAGTACGCCGAGAGTTTGGGTCATCTCTTCAAAACGCAAGAGCAGTGGACTGGTACTTTGAGGTTTGTTGTTAAACAGTATTCTGAATGGGCACTTTGTGAATATTTGGGGACAGATGTGTTTAGGTAGTGAACGAATTTTTAGAATGTAGGAACATGTGAGTATCGTTCTTCTGTCTGTAAGTGATGTTTCGTTCGTTTTTACATACAGACTGTTTATGGGCGACGTCCTGTATGCACCAGTAGAAAGGCGCAAGCATAAATTATGTACATAATCTAGCCGTTTAAAGTACGATGGCCGCGCTGGCCCATACACTATACATCCGTAAACCAGGGTGGAGCGTACTACAGAGCAGTAAATTCGTAAGAGACATGTCCTATCGGCTCCCCAGTGTTTTCTCGACAGCACTTTGAGTATGTTTATGGATCGAGAAGCTTTCTTTTTCAACGCATTTATGTGAGGGAGGAAAGTGAGCTTTCTGCCAAATGTTATACCAAGATATTTATGCTCATTTTTCACTGGTAACTCTATTTCGTTCCGGTGTAGTGCGGGACCTGCATGTATGCCTCGTCTGAGTGAGAACAGAATTGTCACCGATTTCTGTGGGCAAAACCGGAAACAATTTCTGTCCGCCCATGTTGTCAGTTTATTTATTGTTATTTTTGTTTGTCTTTCACAGGTTGATATATTGGAGGATGTACAAGATATTTGAAGGTCGGCCACATAGACAGAGTGCATAACGTACCGTGTGATTATTATCGTAAGAGAGTTCATTTTCACAACAGAGAGTTGTGCTTAAAATACACCCCTGAGGTACTCCGTTTTCCTGAATGAAATTCCTCGAAAGAGTTGTACCCAGTCGGACGTGACATAAACGGTTAGATAAGAAGTCTTTTAGGCAGTTTAACATTCTCCCTTGGATGCCAAGCTCTGCAAGGTCTTGAAGAATCTTGAACCACCAGGCCGTATCGTATGCCCTTTCTAAATGGAAAATACAGCGAGACAGTGTTGCTTGTGAACGAAAGCTTCCCGAACAGTATTTTCAAGGCATACTAGGTGGTGCGTCATGCAGCATTCCTTTTCAAAACCACACTGATGGGCATCAAGAAGTTCACAGGATTGAAGGACAAAGGTTAATCTTATATTAAGGACACTTTCAAAAGATTTTGCGAGGCAAGTAGTCAGGGCGATGGGTCTATGACTGCTAGGAAAGGTTGAAGTTTTTCAGTTTTAAGGAAGGGTACAATATTAGCTTTTTTCCAGGCTTCAGGTATTTTCTCCGAAACCCATACTTTGTTAAAGAATCCTAAAAGTGCCTCTACAGCAGGCTTGGAAAGATGGGCAAGCATTTCATAGTGTATTTGTTCGGGTCCTGGAGCAGTTTTCTTACCGGCAGACAGTACAGTTGTGATTGCTTGGAGTGTAATAAGACCATTGTATTTTTCATTAGCACCTCCACTTGTTGGGGGCCTTTGATTCTCGGCTATATTTATGTGTTTTAGAAATGACTGCGTATAGTGTTATGAACCGTAAACTACAGCAAAGTGCTCACCCAATCTGTCCGCCTGTTCCCCTAAACTCGTTTGTGTACCATGTTTTGTAAAAAGAGGAATTGGGAACGGTGAATAGCAGCCAATTAATTTTCGAACTTGCTCCCACAATTATTTATGTGGTTGAGTTGTTTAGAGAAGAGACATAAGTTTGCCATGATGTTTTCTCGGCCTTGCGCCGGATAGCCCTCGCATGTGCTCTCGCCGCTTTGAAAAAAAATAAGGTTCTCATGAGTTGGGTATCTGCGAAAGACTCCCGAAGCTTTATTGTCCAGTTTTTTTTCTTCCTTACATTCTCGTGTGTACGAAACTTTGTGGTTCTAGCGCACCACTCCTGTGGATTTTGGAATTAATACATGTGCAGCAGAAAGAATGCATATTTTGAACATTTCATTTATCTCATCTATGCTGTGGTTTTCTATAATTATGTCCTGTAAACTGGCTTTTTTTAAAACAATGCCCAATAAGCTAAATGTAGTCACCAACGCCGCGGTTTTGTTGGAATAACTGTTGGCGATGATGACAGACCTATTATAAGAGGGAGATGATCTCTTCCATATGAATTTTCTAAAACACTCCAGTTAAAATCGGTAGACACGGACGGTGAAATAAAAGATAAATCTAAAACACTCATTTTCCCCTAGCATGGGCAACAGTATGTGGGTTTACCCGAGTTCAGCAAACAGACATTAGCGGATAGAATAAAATCCTCGATGAGCTGTACTCTTGCGTCAGTTTTCCCGCTTCCACAAATACTAGAATGTGCATTTAAGTCGCCAACTACCAGGTATGGCTCTGGTAGCTGCTTTAAAAGACCCTCTATGTCAATGAGTGTTATTTACAGCTGTGGCTCAATATATACAGAGCACAGTGTAATTGTTTTATGTGCAAGCAGAGTGGCTGCAACAGCCTCAAGTCATGTTTTTAGTTTAAGCTCACTAGCCGGGACATCGTTTCTCAATATAATTGCCACACCTCCTGAGAGCCTGCTCGCCTGTTCTCGGTCGTGGCGGAAAACAGTATAATTTTTAACAGAATTCTTGTTTTGAGGCCATAAATTTCTCTCTTGTAGCCAAAACGCAGCAGAAGCGTGTGCTCCTAGGATGTCTTTTATGTCACTGTAGTCATTCATAAGTCCTCTATAGTTCCATTGCATTATGAAAGCCATCTTAGTTTTGTTTTCCTATGTAGTTAAAAAATAGATAAGCTATTTATAGCCCCTTCATCGGGGGCCTGTCTTTTTTTGACCAATCCAGAGAGCTCCGCCAACCACCCGACGTGGATGGCACGGGGCTGCCCTGGGTCGTGTCCGTTGCCTCTGCAGAGGCCCTAGACGACCATGCAGAGGGCACGTGGACGTTAGAGTAGGACCTCGACCTGTGGGAGGAAGTATTGGGGGCCACGGACACGGGGGTCTGCGAGGCCTCTTTTTAGGTTGGCGCGGTAGTGTTACCTACTCCATCTGTGGGCACGGATGGCCCCGCCACAGGCTCACTGCGAGTGGCCTGGACAGGTGGCGAAGCCTGTTGTGGTGCGCCGCCCCCACGCACCACATCGGCGAAGTTTGTTTTGCTGTGAATGAGAATGTGCTTGTTTGTGTGCATCGCCTTCTTGCTTCTTTGGAAAAAATGTTTTCAGTAGTTTTTATAGTGCGATTATTGCTTTTTCTTTCTTTCAGGACGGACACGCCCTGGAGTATGCAGCATGGTCTCCCTTACAGTTTGTGTAGCATGCGGCGCCGTCGCAGTCATCAGAAGAGTGATCTTTTGAAGCCATTTTGCGCAAGTTTTACAAACGCGGCACATCAATGAACCGTGCCGAATCTCTGGAAGTTAAAACATAGTCGAGGGTTAGGAATGAAGGTTCTCACATTAGTTTTTAGATAACCCACTTCAATTGAGTCTGGGAGAGTACTATGTGCAAATGGGGGTCAAGACTATGTGCTATGTTGGGATTTTTTGCCCTCATTTCTTATTTACCCTCTCTTTTGAGGGCAATCAGCTGCTGAGAGAAGGTTAGCCATAGAATAAGTGTGTTTTTCGGCTACGATGCCAGCAACCCAACATCGGCTCAACCACCAGGAACCCCTTTTCCCCGGACACGGCAATGACACGCACGGCAATGCCACGCACCATCACCCCCTTGCGCAGACGTCCCTGCGAATGCTCGGGAACCCGTGGTGTCGCCACTCACAACGCCTGCAAGCTGCAGATGCCCCCCCCCCCCCCCGCGGGGACAAGCTTATAAAGAGGTAAAGCGAAACACTCATTTCGTACAAAAAAGTGCACTTAAAAAGAAACTTTCTCCTTGGCACGTACGCCCAACAGAGATGGTCGCGTTCATAAAAACAAAAACAAACGTTCCGACGACCTTGCATGGCCTGAAGAGGGTGGACAGCAGCGGTGGGCTAGACGTATGAGCACTAGCCTCGGATGCGGGAGATGTGGAGTGCGATCCGAGTGGCGCCGAGGGGTGCCCACCGGCCATACAATAGCTCCCAGCAATCCTATTGGCTTGGTGCCCGGCTTATTTTGGTCGAAGAGCTTGAAGAATGGGTCTCACATCCTACATTTAGTATACCAACATGCCTTTTGTCATGGCGCTCATCGGCCTTGGGTGTCATTGAAATCAAAATCTTCACGAGGGTGGGATGAAACATTTGTGTGTCTGTATTCTTTACTGGGGTCTCCAAGCTTTCTTGACGGCGCTTATTAAGCAAACAATTTATACAACTGAAAGCAGGCTGGGGCATCGACCACAGTGAAATTATGTGGTGCGCACAACGGAAGTGGAATACTAGACACCACTCAGCTGCAGCTCGATTATGCAGGACATACAGGGAGTTGCATGAATTAATAAGTGATTTAGAGAGCATAAAAACTATTTACGTTAAATTTTTGCAAATTATTCGGAAAGAATAAAAATTTTTAGGTTAACTATTTGCGCAGCATATGAAGGAACAGTGTAAATCTAGTGATAAAAGCAAATGCACTTTGCATTTCAAGCATAGAGAGATAATAGGCGGCGCTAAGGAAAAAGGCGCATAAAATTTCCGAAGCCTTCAGATTACAGAACCATGACCTGGAAAAATGTGTCAGCAAGGCTTCGGTTCAAGTGTAGAGGAATGAATCTAAATATTTCATTTTGGCAAGGTTAATATGATTGTGCGTTTGTGCGGTCTTGAGTGTTTGGAGTACATGCTTATTGTTGATAATGAAGAAAAGACGCGTCCCTTCAGTAAATCAGCTGCTTGTGGTAGTTGGTCATCCCTTCCGCTTCCATATCCTGTGTCTTGCCTCTGCGTAGTTTAATGCGCTACTTTTGTATGCCCATGCCCCTTAATTCTCTTCTGTGAAATTATTTGTGATTGATTTCCTATATATATATATTTATATATATATATATATATATATATATATATATATATATATATATATATATATATATATATATATATTGGTTCTTTTGTACTTGCAGCACGCTTATAATCAGCCTATCGGGAATAATCTACTACACCTGAACACGGCCAATCCTCCAGCCGGAACCTTTTAGGCAACCCTAGTAAAGGGCATAGGAGCGAATCCATATTGTGGCATTTTTTTCTCTAACTTTGTACCTTTGAGCTACAAAATTCAATTTTAAATTACATGGTGAACTACTAGTCAGAGGGAAACCAGTGCGTTAACTTCAGCGAATGCACTAGGTTTCACTTCAAATACTTTGTACGTGAACGCATCGATATAGATAAACCCTTTAATATAATGGTCACATAACGTACACTTATGACATATGCAGGTAACAAGAACGAGTATTAGCGTAACTGCACAAGCGACAATGAACCTTTACCTGTGGGCGGTGGTTGCTTTATCACGATGGTAGTGGTCTGTAATGCCGGCAGTACTACGTTTGACGACGATGCTGGTTGAAGCACGGCTACTGACGGACCAACTTCAACGAGCTTGTTCTCACCTAGAACAGTCACAAGGCAGTCATGTTTCGAGTGTCAGCCCCCATTTGCTGACCAAGGCAAAAATACCTAGATTGGATGTGCAGACCTCTATTTATGATCTTTACTTCCATCCGTGAAGCGTAGGAACAGTAAGCCTAGTCAAATTGTGCTTGGCGATTCTATTGTATTGCCTTTATTCCAAGTCTCATGAGCATTTCAAGCACTAACATACAAGCAAACCCACATTTCTTACACCAAGAAAGTCTTCAACGTCTTACTATGTCTCGCCGAAATGTCGCTTCAGTAGTCCAGCAAAGGTTGTTGCCAGAGAAAAAGAAAATTAATCATAGGTCAAGTCATACAGCCATGAAAAAGCTATTCCGAAGGAATAGAGCAATGACCGCGACCTGTCGATTGTATGTTGCAGCCACAAGACTGTTACCTAAAAACCTAATTGTAAATAGAGGCCTGAGTCTGCTGCTTTTCACTTATTTCGTGCGGAATGAGTCAGGTGGCATAAATCCTGCTAACACTGTGACAGTGTGCTAAGCGCCTCCGGAGGAGCGCTATCTCCAGCGGCATCTTTCCTATGTGGGACCCCGGAGGCGCTTGAGCAAAAGACTGTATGGAACTAGGAATCATTAGGTGTCGGGGGCCAATGCTCATTAGGAGTCCCCAAGTCGACAGTCTGGCCGTCATCTTGATTCGCACGCCGACAACCATTAGACTGGTCAAGAGCGCTGGTGGTGATTTGTTTGAAGTAAACTGGCCCATTCAGAGAGCTGGCATTAAGAAAACCGCAGCTCCTTCCGTTCTCTCCTCCCTCCGGAATAAGAGGCCCGCGTTCAGCGATGCTGTGGACATGAACACCTGCGCCGCAATAGAGAAGACAGTTCAATTAGGCTGCCGGGACGCAGCAGCAAATGCACGCCCACCTAGAGTCACAAAGACGCCGACAGGAGGGGAAAAGGGCCAAGCCAGCAGGAGGTCCGGGGAAGGCTGGAAATGCCGCAGGCGCCGGCGCTGAGAGGAGGGCGAGGGAGCCGCTCCTGCCTGAAAAGAGGAATCGCCGGAATGAAAGGGAAACAAGGAAAGCGATTTAGTGGAGTGAGGAGCAAGGCCCGAACGACACCGTTGTTGGCGTTGAGGGCACCACCCGGATGGGTGGCAACAGCGCTGGAGACAGCCCTGGCCGTAGCAGGTGGTAGCGTCCTCCGCTGACTCTCCGGAACTGGCTCAGGCACGGCAGGAAGTCTACTATGCGGAGTCGTAGAGCGCGAGCTCACCGGAGCAGTAGCCGGCGTCACTCTCTTCCAGCCGATGTGTCCCTGACCCGCCGGAGCCTCCGCTTCCCTGCTGTTCCCCCCAGTGCCTCGCTCTCACTCGCCCTTTTATAGCCTCGGTGTTAGTACACGTAAGCCTTGTCGTCGTCTTCTCTTCTCCACAAATCATCCCTCTCCACCTCACCGAATGCTTCTTCTTCCTCTTCTTTATTCTTCGGTTAATCCACTTCGTCTTATTCACACCTCTTTCCTTCCAAACTTAATTTAGGCTCCTTAATATATGTGACAGTGGAACCGCGCAGTATTTTGGGTCGCCACAACCCACACTGCCGAAATTAAGCCCAGAAAGGAAACAGAAAACATAAAAAAGTTACAGTATAGCTGAATAATAGTCATACGAGTTGCAGCGTGAGTTGATAATAGGGAAATGGTAATGCGGTACAGGTATAGCTGAAATTTTGCTGAGTATGTTCATATTCACTGTGCATCAAAGGGACTACGGAAAAGAGACGCAGACATGCGCTATCGGTCTCGACTCCGTCGAGTCTTTATAGCGCTGTTGAAGCACAATGAATGCGGTATAATTTTGCCACTGAGCGTATTGAAGCTCTTATAATTTTGAAGGAACCTGTCTATGTACTTTATTTTACCAAAAACTTGCGGTGTAAATCGTGCTGCGCGTTATTTACCCACTGTAGGAATGCTTCGTACTGACTTAGGTTTCGTTAACTTAGGCGATCATGCTGGCGGTCCTCCTACGTGCTTAAATGTCTCGTATGTAGCTTACAAAGGTGGTCTTGATAATGATGGTCAGCAGCAGCATTTTTTGAACGTTCTTTTGATGTCGACTGCTTTGTGTAAGGTCATAGCAACACAGCGAGTGAAATATTCAGATATGCGTCAAAATGGTGGTTACATCTCGAACGCAGAGTGATGAGACTTTTGCGTCGCCACCGCGCACACGCTTTTGGTCCCTTGCACAACGCAGCGCTCTGCGCCGTCACGGCGATTCTTGTGTGGACGGGCGCGCACTACTCACTGTCTATACGCACACACTAAGAACTGGTCTGGACTTACCCTACTTAGTCTGTCAAGGATCCCCTTTTTTATACCGTATCTCCTCTCGCAATGTCGGCATTACTGCGAAAGCATTAGACTGCTCATGAAGCTGAAAAGCCTGCGTTTTCTTTGTAGCACACCAAAAGATACCAATATCCACGTTACCTCATCAGGAAAGAAACAAAAATAAGATTTTGTGCATAAAATTACTCCCGAAGGTGTTTACAAACCCAGGTCGTAGCGAGTAGACCAGCTTCTCAGGCTACTCCATTAGACAACTCCGCCACCCCTGCAACAGACTACTCTCCGCTCTAAAGAGCCAGTCTCTTTTGGTGGGTTTCGATATCGTCGTCTGCATAAACTGCCATTCGGGAGTCGCGAACAGATTAGTTTCGCTGGGCACTCCGTCAGAGGACTACATAATCCCCGACGCCGAAAACCCTACATGCATGCTTTCGCATCCACAGCACGTAAGTTTTCTTAAGTGACAGTGTAATTTTTGTAGACGATAAATCGAACTCTTCGTGGTTGCAACAGGTAAAATCTACAATATCGTGAGCTGACATTTACAGAAAACAGTAAACAAGAACTTTGAAACCTAGTTTAAGCAACGCTTAGCGCATTTATCCAGATCCTTCACGCCGGCCTGGACAGCCACGGTAAAAACAAACTAACTTTACGACGCGAAACCTAGCCTTAAGAGTAGAATGCGAAATCATTCGAGATCCCTCCCAAGTAAGTGCTCCTACTCTTTTGTATATTAATTTATCGCAGGCAGTCTCTATACCACTACGGGTGTGGTGCTGCAGCGGTGAGCGATGCGCCGCTTCACGGCAAGTGGCAGTCACCGGTATGGTCACTGAGGCCCGGGTTACTCGTCCCGAGCTCCCTTTTATTTATTTTTGCACACATAGTTATTCGAAAGGTGGCTGTCTATCTCTCGACCAACGAGGTAATGAGCAGTGCCATTGTGGGCAGGTGATAGCTGCAGGATATTTATTGCAAATATTTGAATGCCACTTGTGATGGTGATCTGGTTGCCCACAATCCAGTCCATGGCGACAGCTTTTTCGTGGATAGGACGCACGCACACTGGCCTTTCTCGTGACCATGACATCTAATGCTATCGCAAAAAAAAATGGTGGAGAAATAAAGGTGGACATAAATCCATTTAATGCAATCCTGCATTAACAAGACAGAGACAGCACGTGCATGTCATCTCTCTTTGTGCCCCGTCTCTATGGATTATTTTTGCCATACTTACTATTCACCACCTAGCAGACCTCAAGACTTTTATCAAGTATTTACCTAATTTTGAAGAGAATACAGGTATGTGCTTATTTACTATTAAAATTTCCGGAGATGTCCTCAGATTGTGGCCTGCTTGATGACTTCACATAGACTGTCTTCTGGCAATGCAAAAGTAATCTAAACACGCCGGCTTTAAACTTTCCGGAGAAAATACAAATATATGCCTGATATATCGGCGAATTGAGCAATGAAAAATTGTTTATCATAAGCTGCTGGCGTTACCTTTTCCTCACCAATGCAGGACAACGTTGGTTGGCGGAGTTTGCGGAGGCGATTTCAATAATGCCGGCTCGCACCACTTCTGGACTTTTTTAGATCGCATGATAGTCTCTCACACAAGTATGACCTCAAGCCGGCGGCAAGCAGAGATGTTTTCGGGAGGCGTTCCTTTATTCGGGAGCATTTGTTCCGGATTATAAAAATCGTGAACCTTTATTTCAGAACATATAGGAGTTCTCTCAAGTGCTACTCTGTAAAAACTCTTTTCCACTTCAATGTTTTATGGCATCTTATATGCCTGCTTCTTTGGTTTGTTTTGATCATTTCCATTTTTTTTGTAATTCTCAATTCTTGTAAATCCTTTGTTTGGCGCATAAAGCCTACACATTCTATGGAAGCCTCAGCATTGAAGACCTGACACTGGCATTGCTTTTCAGCCCGAGCCCAACTTCCAGGAATTCGCTGTGTGTTCGCGCTACGGTTTTCTTGTTGCTTGCAGAGAGCTCTATACGCTGCTCCCGTAGTCTTCTGGGGAGGCTCTTTCTTTCCTACAAGCGCCCTGAGATTTGCCAGTTCTTTGTATAAAGGGGCCATCTCTCTGGTATGTTGACTCTTCCAAGAGTTTCGCATACCACGAAGAGTTCGGCGTGCTTTGGCTATAGGTCTGCAGGAGTTCTGCCATACCGCATTTCAGTCAACTGCGCTCGACTCTTCTGGGGATGCGAGGCGTCGTGTAACAAGTATTGTTTCGCAGCTGCCATGGGCGCCACACAGATAAAGGCTGGGTCAGTTGCCAAACTAGCAGCTGTTTTGCGGCGCATTCACTTTCAGCCTATAGACATAGCTTACAGCTGCGGCCACGGATTACGTTGCTTGCTTAGCAGCTGTGATGTGAGTGCACCGCACGTGATGCATGGGTGGTGGTTCACAACTTTCAATCGGAGGCCGCAATAATGAAAGCTCTTTTATAGAAATGGCCACCCTGCGGCTTCCTTGTGGAAATAGTAATACGTATCAGAGTAGTTTTAATTCACAAAAGCCGCAGTGCCCTACGCCTGTTTAGGAACACTGCAGTTTCGGTGAGTCATGCCATCAAAATCCTTATGGGCAGTACAAAAAAGATGGCTACCAAGAACCATTGAAAGAGTATTTTGAGACAGTACGTGCGAGATAATTCTGAGAAGAACAACCGCAACGGGAATTTTTGCAACAGCGTTTTTTGGTGGCTTTGAGCATGCCTAAGCACGTCCTTTACATTGGTTTAGTTATTTATATCCCACTCCTAATTCAAAATCAGTAGATAGCGTTTAGATACAGACCGTAGGATTAACAGACAAGGCTAAACAAACATGCCATCAATAAGCTTCTCATAGCGAGATTACACTCAGCTAGAAGCCGTTATCTTCACTTTTGGCTGGTGCTGATCTTGTTTATTAAGGCAATTGTTAGTTTAGATATCGTTCGATCCTTCCATTTTAGCACGTCCTTTGAGTGTTAGTGTGTATAATGCGTTTCTTAGGAAGACAAATTAATTCCTTTATTGTCAGACAAATAACGAAACTGTATTGTCTAAATACAGCCAACCTTTAGCGGTTCGCTCTTGCAATAATAATACGAAGTCGTGTTTGCGCAAGACAGGTATTGGAGCGCCAGTAAACAACTGTAGTAAGCGTGCGCTGTATGGCGTCCCTTTTTTCCTTTCTGTGCCTGCGCTCTTTCATTGCCTCATAATCATGCATAACCATCTTGCCAACAGCTCGTGTTCCTTAACTAGAGATGACGTTCGGTGACACGCGATCGCAGTCCAGCAATGTGCGTATATAGCTTGGGGCTCACTTCCAAGCTTCTTAAACAGCAAATTTGGCTCCAGAACATCTCGAAATGAGAAACCAGAGGCAACGCTCATGATGTTGGGAATAGTAAACAATTTTTATGCAGTAGATTGGGTCTTCAGATGGACAATAAGAGAAAGAGAAATTAAGTTAGGGCCACTGTGTTGAACAGGGGGTTTGTTTCAAAAGCACCTCAGAACGCAGTCCATTAGAGAACACACTAGCGTATTTAAAGCACGAAAAATTTTCTAGCTGTTGATGCTTCTTTAAACACGACTAGAGAAATAATTAGTCAGGAATTGGCTGGAACAAATGTTATGCACGACGAGAAGCAAAACACTCGCGGCTTTTCGTTGCGCTCTAGCACATTCTGAAAAATGTTTTTTTTTTAATTTCGCGCACGCACAGAACCGAAGGTCGCGTTCCGGCGAATGTCTTTAGCTAGATTGATGTAGGCTAAGACGAGGTGGCTTTTTCTACTGAAGTAAAGATCCGTATTTCGGCTACCTTTTGTTCCTGATAGTACTCTGGCGACAAAAAATAGCCATAGGCGATAACTCGCCAGTAGCGTTACTCTGTACCGAACCTGTTTTTAATCGCTGCAAATGGTTTTAAGCTTACAAATAAGTTTGTTTACTGCGCTTTAACAAGGTGTTTTGTATGTGTGGCTCCGGAGAAATATACAGTCCACTGCACTTAATCCTAGCCACGTTATTAGCACGTATTTCGAACGATATTTGTTTCCTTAGGCAATATGGCGAGTGAAACAAACATTTTAGCTAGCTTTACCAGCGAAAAAAATAGTACTGTAGTGAAATAGCAATTCCATTGTTGCTCGTACAAAAGCAAGGTGGTAGTTGTAATTTCCACTCTGATCAGGAACTAACGCTAAAGACCAGCTTTCTCTGCTCTATATAGCAGGATGATTGTGCAGTTCACGCGAGCTCGGCCTTCGTCGAGGAAATAGCGGTGTGATACAGGACCGGAGGAACAGAACGCAGTGAAAGCCACAGATGAGCTCACTTCCATGTCATTCAATGCGTCATTTTTCTTTGCCTTCATTTCATCTGCATGTAGAATCTTTTGCCTTTGACAAGAAGCTCACAATTAAGGGTTCGGGGGGAAGGGAGAGCCAGAAATATCATGCTAAATACCCTCAAGTTTCTAGCGAGTAAAACTATGCTACTATTCGCGCACATCTATCTCCAAGTAGAAAGGGGCTCACCAAACGCCAGTCTGAGGGCAACGGCCAGGGCAAGTACTGAGGTGCAGCGGCTCATCTCCGGAGTTCCTCCCTCCACATGGCTAGCAGAACCTGAAACGATTGCTCAGAACTGAATAGCCTTGAATTCCTGAGCTCATGTACTGAGGTCGAAATATTGAAGCGTGGTACGCTAACTGTTCCTTATGAAGCATGTTGCTGGTTTAAAGCATGCAGAAACTAATAAGAAACCCACACTAGAGCGAGGGCTCTTGCGCGTTCTACGTGTAGGTAATATTATTCATTTGCAGTTTCTTTTTACTTTCTGGTATAAACTGCAACCTGCTGGTACAACAGCAATTCGGCACACATATTATACGCGTCGAAAGGCAAATGTAGCGAGAGGCATCAGGGTTCGCCTGATTCGGCCTGATTTTACTAGCTACATCAGCAAACACTGCATGGCTTGTTATGGACAAGCAAATCGTGTTCGCTCACTATTAGCACTTCTTTTTTATTGCTAGTAAAAACTACCTGTTCTGCAGAACGCTTACACGACATCGTTTAGAGCATGGCTTTACTAATGCAAAGTGTATTCATCAAGTATTTAACACCTTTACAAAGCTCTGACTTCGTAAACTTTTTCTGCCCTTGATTTGTAATTCTTTAACGGCAAGCTCAATGTCGATAACAGTTTGCATTCAAATTTTAAATCGGCCACTAAAAAACTCACACGGTCATTTACACTGTGCAACTCTGTTAATTTTTTTATATTATACGATACGGTTGGTTGGCTTATGGGTACCCAGTAGCCAAAGCTACTCAGGCTATGATGGACAAAGTATTATCCGGAGCTCTCCACTACCGCGTCCCTCAGTGCCAATTCTGCTCAGACTATCAGGGGTGCGGTAGTGGAGGGCTCCGAATAATTTGGACTACCTGAGCTTCTTTACTTGTGTTGACATCGCACTGTACATGGGCCTCTATTATTGCGTCTTTGGGGCCAACAGCCGAGCACCATAAGCACTATAGTTTACGTTACGTTGAGGTAGATATTGTGACAGTCACTTCATACCTCTGTACATCTAGAGTCCTGTGATTAGTTTTCCACGCCCACTCGTCTTGGTACTAGCTCCTCTCTCCACTCTGCCGCTCTAGACACGCGGCGCCACCGATGACGGTGTCCTCTGGCTGGGCCTTTCGAGGCACCTGCCGCATATCGGCAGTACTACATTCTATCGCTCATGGTATGTTCTCCTGCTGGCTTTCACTGAAACCATCCTCGCGTTACGCAATCATACGCTCCAGCCGTAACGTCGGTTTTCAACTTCAACCCTCCTACCACTCCTTCGAAGGTAACTGCCCTCCGCGATATTTCTAAGCCTGTCACCCTCGGCTGGAGCTGCGCGCTGTTTCCATACCTTCATAATTACATGGTAATCACCCTACGGGTCTTCCAGTGGTCACCACCTTTGGCTTAACCCTTTCATG
Organism: Amblyomma americanum; assembly: GCF_052857255.1. Classification (NCBI taxonomy): domain Eukaryota; kingdom Metazoa; phylum Arthropoda; class Arachnida; order Ixodida; family Ixodidae; genus Amblyomma; species Amblyomma americanum. Next base: position 97,597,164 of record NC_135498.1, read on the forward strand.
CCCAAAAGTTTATTTTGCAATCGAGAGAGATAACAAGAGAACTGCCGTTTAAATGCAGACAAAATATCATGAAACAATTAAAAAATAATTTGTTCAGTAAGTAGTGAATTGTTACTCCTGGGCAATCTAGAGATGTTCAAGCAGTACTGAGTGCAGCTCCTGGTGGGAGCGGCAGGCAATTTTTAATGCAATATCCATGATAGACAAGTCAAATCTAGGTCGGCTTTCTTTTGGTGTCCTCGCGCGCTAGGAATTCGTAAAAGTGGCCAACAGCAGTTTAGAAGAACCGCTTAGCGCCCTTTGTCATGTTCCTTGATTTAGAGCATTGTTTTTGCGAAGGTTCATTAAAAATTCAAGTCGGCAATGGTCAACAAAGGGTAATCTCGCCTTGGATGGTATTCTGTGTCGCTCTTGTCGCTTTCGATGTAAACACCAGATTTTTCTCTATACGACCGAAAAATGGTCTCCTGGACTTTCTCGTCCATGGGTAACCTCGTGTACTCGATCTATCTAGATGTAAAGACATTCTATTCTTTCAACTCAGATAAGCACAAAAACTACTACATCGAATGGAATTCTGCAGTATGCAAGCAGTTGGTCAACTGCGAGAGCTTGTCTCCTTTGGCATAACCGTTCTTACATAGCAGCCACGAGCGCCCAATGTACCTCCTGAGCAACACCATTGTGTGAACCTCGTTCGCAATCAGACTACTCACGGTAGGATAATCCCACCCAGTTTACGCTAGTCGACAAAGTATTTCAGATTATGCGCGGCATGCGCGTGGCTGCTCCAAAGCAAAAAGGTCCTCCTGTGAAGCATGAATCAATGAGTGCTGCACCGTCATGCCGCACCACCTTCCGCGTCGTTCACGTGTTAACCACCCTCCGGTTAGTTTTCCGAAGGTCTCGGAATACCTTCCTTCTTCCATGGTAAGCGTCCTCGTCTTCCCTCCAGGTTGAACTATATCTGCGTGCTTCCAATCGCAACCGCCCACCCGTTGCGCCTTTTTTCACTCTCGACACACCTTATCCCTGCTACGTTAATTACAAGCCATTCGGATCGCGTGGTAACTACCCTTCGGTTACCCTTTCTTCTCGCTTCAAGCCCTCCTCCTTTCACAGCAACGTCCCTCTGAGTGGCTCCCGTGGTAGTCCACCCACCTCTCACGTCAACTACTAGGACTGCAACTACTTCTAAAACTAAACATTTTGACAGATTTGCCTTTCTGGTTGGGTTTGAAGGCTTATAATAAACTGCACATCTCCAACCAAAATTTTAATTTTAACCCAAAGTTTCGAAGCCGACTCGGCTACTTTAACAGGGGTGAATTATACCCCTGTCACATGGGCACTTGTAAGGCCTTAGGAATTAGGGTCCTTTGCCCCAAAGGCGCTTTACGCGCATCTACACGGCAAAGCGTCGAGACCTTTGCGAAAAAGGTCCGTAGCCGCAAAGGCGGCCGTCTGCGGCGTTAAAGTTGCTTGAAGGAGTAATCCAGACGGCAATGCCAGCTAGCGACCTCAAATAATAAACAATGGATGCAATTTTTAGTCTTTAAAACGTAAAAAATATCTAATTTATCTCATTTAGTGGTTAATTTTGCGTTACAGTGCACTTAACCGTAGAGGAGGCTATGATTTAAGACATCTACACTGCTAAATAGGACTTGAACGCTTTTCAGCAGTCGCATCGACACACACGTGCTTGCGCTTCTCGCTTTGTTGTTTTTTCTTCGTTTGTTCTTCATGGCAATTAAACACTTCGTTCTAACGTCTTGCGGTTTGTCGCTCATGATTACGGCAGTACCCTAACCAGGCACAACCTAATTTATTTGAAATACGCACTAGGACATAAGCAACAAAGCACTCTTCTCACACACAACGAGAAGCCGACCGGAAAAGTGCGCCTACTGTGATCAGACTGGGAACGGTGAAAAAAAGAAAAGAAACTTTTGTTTAAAAATATCCGTTTGTCACCGTCAGAACGCTTGTTTATTATCGTGATAGCTACTTTTTCAAACATACACGAAAGCACTCTTATCCTCTTAGCTGAAGTGCTACCGTCTGCATTAATTTCATGTTACTAGCGCCGCTTCACACACAGCGCTGACTTTTGGCATTCACGGAGGCCGCGTCCTAGCTCCTTTGGATTTTCCGTGTAGCAGCGCCGCTGCTTCTTTTCGGTTTTCCTCCTTTAGTGCATTAAGACAAATTTACGGCAAAGGCCGTGAAGAAGTACCGTGTGACAGGGGTACTAGGGCAGTAGCTAGTGTCTTTTAAGCATGAAGGGGAGGAGGGGGTCAAAGGAACGACCGCTGTGATGCGAAAGGCAAAGGCGTGGGGGAGGGGAGGGGGTAAGGCTGTTAGTCACGTTGTCCCACTGCAGGGAGGCGGTCAATGGCGACTTTTTTTCGTTGAGCTGAAGAGCGAAGTCCCTGGGCATATACTGGGGGCAGGTTTTTTTTGGGCGGTTGATGTTGTTAGGTGTGGCTTGGATGTGCCAGGATTCCAGAAGGAGCCTTTCGTGGTAACTTGTTTCGGTTCCGAGGATGCGGTTTTCTTCGAAGTTGATTCTATGGTCGGAGTCCTCGGAATGTTCGGCTACTGAAATGCGCTCTCTTGCGAAATCGCGGACGTCATTTTTGTGTTGCTGAATTCTTTCTTTGAAATTTTTGGTCACGCTGATGTAGCTTGCGTCGCAGTCGGCGCAATGAATTTTGAAGACAATGCCTTGAGCTCTTTCTCTCCTCGGCTGGTCTTTGGGAAGAGGTAGGCATAGCGCAACAGTGTTTGTGGGCTTGTACGCAACCTGGAGACCATCTTTTTTTAGGATTCGGGCGACTGTTTCGCTGACACCTGCGACATAAAGTAAAGTGGCGTATTTTGGTGGTGGTGTTGCTCTTTGTGCGTTCATTTCTTGGCGAATGTTGTGTTTTGACGTCGAATGGTTTCTTGAATAAAGTTTTTTGGGTAGCCGTTCATGATGAGTTCTTTGAATATCGTGCGTTGTTCTTTTTTACTGTCAAGTTCTGCGCTGAAGTGTGTCTCAGTTCTTCTGAACTGCGTCTTCACCACTGATGCTTTATGGACTGTCGGGTGGTTCGAAGAGAAGGAGCCGAGTTGGCTTCGAAATGTTGTGTTAATATAAAGTTTTTGCTTGGAGATATGCAGTTTATAGTCTACTACTTCTAGTACGACGCGAAACCCAGGAGCAGGCTCTTAACTGCTGTCGCAGTAAAACCGAGAGGGCGTAGTCTTTTTCTTTGTCCGGAGAACTGCCTTCTTCCTCATATAGTTTTACTGCAAAAGCAGTACCAGTGTCTTGTTAACAATATTTATTTATTCAAATACCCTCAGGACACGAAGGCACTAAAGAGGGGAATGGGAAAGACATAGATGCAGTGCAGCACAAAAACAAATAGAATAAATAATAACGCGGCGAAAGCTGAACAAAGCAAAACACAAAAATTGAGGCAAAGGAAGCAAAGGGGAAAAATAAATCCCAAAAACAAAAACATTTCCGGCATACAGCAAAAACACAGCGAAAACGACCGCAAAATAAAACTGACCAAAATCTACTAATAGAGGTTACATATGGCAGTCTTAAAAGAACTTGGGTTAGTAGTATCGACAATGTGCCTGGGAAGGTGGTTACAACTGTCAGAAGTGTTGCGAAGAAAACAAGAAAAAGCGTGTTTAGTATGACATGACGGAGCACCTACTTTGCGAAAGTGATCGATGCGGCCTGAAACATATGTAGGGGTAGTTCGTAGCAGGCTCTTAAGGACAGGATTGTAGTAATAGATCTTATGAAATAAGCATAAGCGAGAAGTGTTTCAGCGGAGTGAATGCGCTGGCAATCATAAGGTAGTTTTCACAACGGTCACACTGGGGATACGGTGATAATTGGGAATTATGGAACTTGACGCACAGTTTTAAACAGATTCGATTTCAGATGCTAATGATGACAGGTTAGGGTCCCAGAAAAATGCAGAATATTCCACTTTAGGCCGAACAAGTGTTTTCTAAAAGAGCAATTGTATTGAAGTAGAAGAAAGGGAGAAATCTCTACGCAGGTACCGCAACATGCGGTTAGCTTTGTTAGTAATAAATTCCACGTGCAGATTCCAAGAAAGATTAGAAGTTATGTGCACACCACGGTGCTCATTAGAAGACACAGTTTCAAGAGGAGTATTATTGATGTCGTGAGTGGGTATTTCAGTGTTACGTCGAAAAACACACGTATGTTTTACACTTATTAATGTTAAGTTTCATGTCGAAGGACAGAAGTGTCAGAGTCACTGTTAATATAACGGCAAATAACACAATTGTCCGCAAAAAGACATACGGAAGAAGCAATGTTGTTAGGCAAGTCCTTAATATAAATGAGAAAAAGTAGGGGCACTAGGGCAGAAACCTGGGGAACGCCTGAGCCCACTGAAGAGGAACGAGAGTTTTTTTTATTAGCAGTCACGCATTGAGAACGATTAAAGAGGAAAGACTGAAGCTACTAATTGATGCTAGGTTTGAGATTGAGAATATTTAATTTTAAATAAAGTAACTGGTGAGAAACTTTGTCAAAGGCTTTGGAGAAATCGAGGAATATAAAGTCAGCCATGGAACCCCGATCAAGAATTAAATGAAGATCCTGTGTAAAGCATAGAAGCGGCCTCTCGCATGAGAATGATTTACAAAACCCGTGTTGGCAATGACTGAAAAAAGAATTTGACTCGAGAAAAATGGCAGGGTGAGAGCAGATGGCATGTTCCATGATCTTTTGCAAGAGATGCGAAGAGGTGAAGTGGGCTGATAATTATTAGGAGAATATTTGATCCCAGCCTGGTGCAGGGGAACATCCTTGGCCATCTTCCAGTCGCTAGGAACCCATCCAGAGTCAAGAGATTGTTGAAAGAGTTCATCAAGAATAATAGCACTATACACTTTTATAGTTTTCAAAAGTTTCGAGTTGATGTTATCCACTCCGCATTATGAAGACATCTTCAGCTGTTAAATTATTTTTTCGATGCCAACATGGGGTTCATAATCAAGAAGTCGTGGAGTGGGTAATGAGTAATTGCGGTATTTAATTCGGTAGTAAAAGTTGCTGTAAACACAGCATTAAGAAAATCAGCATACATTTCACTGGGTGTTTTATGATCGTTTAAGGTTTTAAGAATAATTGTAGATAAATCAGTTTTCTTAACCGCGATTCAAAATTGTTTGGGATTATTTAATAGCATCGACGGTGGTGTATGAATAAAAAATGACTCCATAGCATGTTTTAGTGCTTACTTATATTAAGACGCAGCGGACCTATAAGCATCCCACCGGGCCAAAGAATTGGACAGTTTGGCGGAGTGAAACAGACGTACGTTTATTTTTGTTAAATAGCCGTTTTAGTGAAGAACTAAACAAGGGCGAATATTTGTTAGTTATCGCTTTTCTCAGCGGCACATAAGAATTTGTCAGAGACTCAATTTTGTGCTTAAAAATTTTCCAGTTAATTTCGATTGGACGGTTGCGAAAAGAGGCTAAGTACACATCGACAAAAGCAGGGACTTTACGTTTTATGGCCTCAAAGTTTACATTTTTTAGTCACAGATGTATTAAGAATTGTTATTCTGGCGCGGTGACACGACGTTCAATGAAAAATGAAACATACAATGTTCACTTAAGCCCGGCAAATCAGATATTGGAGCAACAAGATTAGAAGACGTGGTAAGAACAAGGTCTAAAAGGTTGGGTGATGAAAAGGTAACAGGAGTAGGCTGAGTAAGAAGTCGGGAGAGATTAAAGTCGGCACGTGCATAAGCGCAAAAAACCATCACACTCCTTAGAAGGGTCGGCATAAGAATGTACATTTTACCAAATAAAAGTTGGAAAGTTAAAGCCTCCTACCAAAAAAAATAGGAACGTTTGGAAAACGAACGGTATACGCGCAAACAGCATCATGATGTTTTTCAACGAAAGAGGAAATCTACGAGAGAGGGCGATAGCAAACGCTCAAAATCAGTTCTTTTTCACGCGCGCGCGCAGTTCAACCCAATGCAGTTCTAATCTGGTAACAGCATGAAAAGGAGAAAAAAATGTGTCGGCAACAGCTACCTAAACATCACCACCACTTCTGTCGCCCCTTTCTTACCGATAGGTGGTAAAATGCTTGTGGCAATGAAAGATTTCTGAGCTATCAACTTTCGCTGAAAGCCACGTTTCGGTAAGGCAAACAATGTCAGCATCACATGCGTCGATAGTCGCACAAAGCTCATCGCGTTTAGGCAAGACACTTCTATTTTTATTATACAGAAACGATAATTAGCAATTGGACAGTGATGGGTGCCTACTACCCCTCATGCATCGTTAATCTGCAGGCGATTCGGATGAAAGACTTGCAATGACACGAACTTCAGAAACGCTGTCATTAAGGTGGTCGTAACAGTAACACCTACCGTACATGTAAAGCTTATTATAGCGCAGTTTGAATTTAGACTTTAGAGCAATACCAAATTCAACGAATTTTATCGGCGCCTGCCGAGACATGAGAGAATAATCTTCGCTTACATTAATGCCGTTATCTTTCAGTTTATAACTCGAGAAGAAATTATTCTGCCTTGTTTTAAAATAAGAAAACTTCGCAATAACAAGCCTGCCTTTATCTCCAGAAAAAGCTTCATGTCTATGAGCCCGTTCAATCGATAGTTCTGATGGTGGCAAACTCAAGGCAGATGCAAGTACAGTCACAACTTTTTCTTCAGTTTCATCCCAGGACTCACAATCGGCGTCAGAAAGGCCATAATACAGAATATTATCACGGCGCTGCCTCTCTTCGAGTTCTGCCTGATAGCCATCAATTTCGGATTTTCACTAGCTAGGCTATCAGCAAAACTTCGTAGCCGTTGACACTCCTTCAGAAAAGGTTCACTGGCCACAGTTTTTCCTTCGACCACAGTTAGCCTACTACCACTATCTGATAAATGATTATGAATTGCATCCTGACTTCACTTGATTTCATTCACAGTACTGATTAAGTCGGTTTGCTCGGAATCTATTATGGCGGTTCGAATACTCATATCCTGCAGCAACCCACTCATATCACTCAGCTGCTTCTGCTGTGCATCGTCGTCAGCTCCTGCATCTTGGGAACGAATACTGCATCGCGGTCCTGGGTTTTCTTTCACATCACCGGACAGCAGAATCAGCTCTTTAACAACAGCGCACTAATATAGCAAAGACAAAAGTATTCCCGGACGTGGGAACAGCAACAAGCAGGCATCGTAAGATTTACTTGCGTAAAGACAAGAGTCAGGACTGACGTGGGCAAAGAAAAGAGCGAAATTGAAGAGCCGCCTCACGTATCTGCTCCCACGCCCACTCAAAGGTTCCGGGACACGCCAGCAGTTCTTATCGACGGCGAGTGTTTATGGCATAGTCATCCGGGTGGCTTAATCCACGCGGAAGCGATCCAGCAGGGTTGGCAGTGGTGGTAAAAGTTTTCACCGTAAACGCTGACGAAGCAAGTTGGCGACTTGCTGCATTCTGGCCCTTCCGAAGTATACAGAGCGCCAAGCTGTAGAGAAGCTGTAGAAGGTTCAAGCACTTCACAGGACGACCAGCGCACAGTGTTTGTGCAATAATTTTTAACAGCGAAACGTTTTACTATACCCCTTCGCAGCTTCTTCAACGTGTGCGCCGTGGGCGTGAATTTGACCTTGAAACAAGGAAAAACCACATGACAGCTATGACGTCACTCAGCCGCCGCCACCGAAACCGAGCGCTCGCCTCTTCCTACTCACGTGACAACCATGACGTCATTCAACCGGAGACACGCCGGAGCCGTGCGCTCTCTCCATCTAGATAGCCTCCGCTGCCTTCCAGCCGGTGCCAACGGAGTGCAACAGCTCTCGACAATTTCACGGCAGCAGTCGTCACGGATGGTCCAGGAGAGGCGACTTGTGTGCTGTCTAAATCCCTGAAGATCGCCGCCGAAGAACTGAACTTTAGTCTTTACCACCAAGCAACAACCAAGTCTATACAAGCTTTACCAGGCTTAACTTTCAAGCTTTCTCTTTAGTTACTTGGGTTTAGCCGGGTTAAACCATTGCCTAATTTCTTTTACTTGCTTTTCCATTACCATGAAAACTCTCAATTCATCACAGCGCATTATGTTTCCTAAATCTTCTACACTGGTCTCAATGTGCCGAAGGACGTCTTTCTTTACACCGTCACGCCACTTTGGTATGCTGTACCCACTTTCTGCTTTGAGAACTTGCATTCACGGTTCGAGATAGAAAAACTAGATAGTAAGTCAGTTAACACGGAGACAGTTTTTCAAATCTCTTGAATATTTGGTCTTTACATCATATACTGTGGACATCATCAGTGATTGAGATTGCCAAGTCCAAGGTTAGCATTAGAAGCTTCTGAATTTAAATTCTTATGCTTAGATTAGAAGCGTTAGTCTTGTTAAAAATGATGCTTCTTTTCAAATGTGCTTTATATTAAGAAGCTCGCCGGAATGCAAAAAGATGGCACTCGATTTGCGTACTTGAGCCAAATTGAGCTAGCACCGAGTTTTCGCTATTTTTAGATCATTTAGCATTCCCACGCTACGGTGTTTGTCATGGTGTGTCTGCTTTGTAAAAATGAGTCATCGGCTTTATAAAGCAGGCGCTTCACCCGTCACCGGGGTCACGTGACATTGTGGCGTTATTGCAACCTCTCAGGTGTATATGTGATGCACCTGGCCACAACCCGTTGGCCAGGTTTTCACCTGACAAAGCTGGCTTAAAACAAACACACAGAAGCTAAATGTGAGAAACGGCCACTATTAGTCCTAGCCGACTAAGAATATTCTTGAGTTTCACGATCGTTCATGAGGGCGGCAAAAAAGTTATTTGATATCCGAGTGGGCGATATTATTAATGCACGGTCAACTGAAAGCAGTTTTCGAAGCAATTGTTGATCAGTCTGCACTAAAAAATTTCGCTGCTGCATCTTGTTTGTTCAATTTTGTACTCGTCTGCTTGTGCAATTTTTTAATTCAACTCGCATTTTTCACATTCTTCTACTGCTTCTATTTGCAAATAGAAGCAGTAGTATTCGTCGTATTAGACATAGTAGTCCAAAACAGCTACAAAATTTTACAATATTATTTTTCTTCCACCTGATTGCAGTTATCTAACCTTCCGGCAAAGAGAAAGATATTGAAAACAGCACTAGCTTACCTAGTTATTGAGACTGTAGAGCTTCAAAAAACACCTCCGTGAAGTCAGCAGATAGCAACGACGTGGTATCAACTCATGGTCTCTGATTGTTTACTAATTTTGTTGCCCTTTTCCCGCGAAAAGGCTGCCCGCTCGCAGGTAGAGGGCGGAGTTCCTAAAGACAAAAGACCGAAGCAACTGTTAAAAAGCCAGAAAATACTTGGACTATTTACGCGTCAAGCTAGGCACCTGTGCAAAGCGACACACAGTATGTACGAACATGTAGACGTAATAAAACTACAGCTAGGCAAAGGTATACCTATCATCCGCCGGCACAGAAAACCCATCTGCCACACACGAGCGCACATGTGGTACTCTATCACGGGACGGAAACCGGAATGGAAAGGTGGGACGTCAGGAAAAACGCAGACCCGATGCTGACTGAGCGAGTGTCTACAGGGTAGACTGGAGAGAAAAACTCGGGACCCCGCATTTCACATAATTACTTGCAAACTCAGTGCAAACCCTCAGTGTGCGTTTTCAGACATATGGAAATAACTCCGAAACAGCTAAAGGCTCACGCCCCAATTTCAGTCCTAACGCTAAAGCCATCCGCCGTTCGCGACTCTTGGCAGAGTAAACTTTTCCGGGAGTAATTGCTGCTCAACGCTTCCTTATAAAGCAGCTTTCTAATGGCATTTTTGCTTCAAGTTAAGGGCATATTCCAGTTATGGCGGCAAATGCAATAATAGGAGGTAAATTATTTTGCTTTCAAAACAAATGTACAGTGTGTCTCAAACAATCTAAACCAGGGTTTAAAAATGCGCCGATGCACTGTAAAACGGCAGGACTAGATGCATATGGTTGGCTATCGTGTGGAGGAATTAAAACTATTTTGCATTCTGTAACTTTCATAATTAGTCAAGATTAAATAACCAACGTTGCAAGCGACGAAGTTAGGCAAAAAATTCTAATTAGAAAGTTGAACATTCCACAAAACATCCGTTTGAAGAGTTTCTTACTATCAATCTATTACGTATTGGTTGTTTTCCGCTTACTGCTAATTCCTGCGAAATAAAAGTACCACGTAGCATGCTCGCTTGCGCGCCAAGATTGCAGCGCTCTCAAACGGCAGGCGTATACACAGCTTTCAGCCGGGTGTGCTGCAGTACAGCGACGCAGGAAATTGATGAAATTTGAAGCAGTGATATGCTTGGCTGCGGCGTTGCTTGATAGCGATAAGCAGGCGCAACGCTTATCGCTTGCGCTGGTGTAAATCACATAACCAACGCCTGCGTCGCTGCCCTATATTTATTTAGGAAGCAGCACACCCGGCAAAAATAATCCATTTGTGGGCGGAACGTTTGTGAGCACTACAATCTCAGCGCAGAGGCGGGCATGTTCCGTAGTGCTTTTTCAAAATTATTTCGTAGGCCTCTACAGTAAGCGGAAAAAAACTAATGCTTGCAAGAAGAAGACGAAGTGTCCCTACTAAGGTGCCTGCACATCGCTCCAGTGAAAAATCTCGCCATCCGCATAAATACGTTCCTTATATCAAGAGAACTGACTTCGCACCATCTGAGGAAGCTCCCGAGGATTATGCGCCGTCTGACAAGCTGGCAGTAAGCAGATGTCCCTCAGTCATCCCGGCAGCTGGACTGGGCTCCGAGGATAGGCCTAAAGGCACCGGTGACGCGCTGGCAGAGGTGGCTTCGCCGGCGTCGGTCCCTGCTCCCGGTCCATCAGCGGCAGCGCACATCCCGCCTTCTCCAAATGCGCCTCAGCCCGTGAGCGATCTGCCCTCTAGGCGAAATTCGGCAATGGCGGCCCAGCCTCCACTGCTGGATGGGGCTTCAACCATGCAGCGTGAGGAGGAGAGCTCTCCAATGAACCTGTCTTCAGCACCTCCATCCGTGCCACCGGCTTCCCGCAGTTCTCAAAAGCGCCCATCAGGGGACACGGCACAGGATTCGTCTTCTGCCAAATGCACCTCACAAGGCAAGCGCTCGTGCCCAGCGTATGTCAACCAGGTGGCTGCGCCGACATCGGCATTGGTATCGTATAAAGTGGCCATTAAAGCTCTGGCAGCCAAAAGCCTGACAGACATTCCGAACAGGATCCTTCAGGCGAACCTGGACGCGTGTCTTGGGACCAAAGGTTTTCGAGGCTTCACGTCTAGAACGAAATCTAATACCATCGCTGTGTGGCTCCCGACTTTGGCTGCTGTCGAGCGTCTGCAAACGCTCAAGTGCATATCGATTACAAGCGAAATCTCGGTGCCGGTCCAGGTGTACCTAGTAGAAGGTTCGGACCTACAACGCTGTGTTGTTTACAACGTCGACATTGCCGAAGACCAGACGACCCTCCAGTGTGAGATGTACTTTCCAACCCATCGTGTCATTCAAGCGCGGTATATCGCACACTAAAGGGCCCACCAACTCTCCCAGAACGACTTTACTACTATGGCTGTATTCTGCGACCTCGCCCTTACAAACCGAGTGCTGTCTATTGCTACAGCTGGTTCAGACCTGGCCACATTCGCCGATCATGCCCTTTTGCAACGCAAGATGAGGCTAGGCCACAAGGCACACCGTCTTACAGGTGCGGACTTTGCAAGACTGACGACCACGAGATCACCTCTCCAACTTTCTCAAAAAAAAAACAAAGCAACTGAGAAGGTTCGGCGTGGGATCCGTAAGCAAGTGCCTCCTAATGAAAACAGAGCCCCGATACAGACATCCAACAGGTTTGCGGCTCTGCAGTGGAAGGAAGACGACTGGCCGGAGCTTTCTGAGCCCAATCCACCTGCAGCCCCTGCCCAACAGTAGTAGTGTTAAAGTGCGCAAGGATCGCCGTCGCCTACAAGCTACACAAAAGCACAGCAATACTGGAACCTCTGCGTGAGGACATGGCAGCAGTTGACGACAAAATTGCACGCCTTTTAGCCGAGGTCTCTAAGCTACGGCAACGCCGTGAACTGCTTCCTCGCCGTAGACAGCCAGCGGAATCCCACTCCACGCCAATCAATGCTCCAGCGCCTTCGACTACGTCCAACCCTCATGCGTTTTTTGCAGACTCTACCAGGTTTTCTGTAGCACTGCAGGATAACCCAACAAAATCCCTCCTCCGATTTATGGTAAACCAGCTATCTAACCTGATATCAGTTCTATTACAGCGCTTGGAAGCCTAATCGAAAATGGCGAGTACATGTAGTTCTGGTGTGTTCCAATGGAACTCAGAGGCCTCTCCACAAACCAGGGAGAGCTCAAATCTCGACTTCGTATGAACAAGCTCCAGGTGTGGGCCCAGCTACTGCAGGAGACCGATTTCTTGCCATCCATTCCGGGCTTTATTGGATACATGTCTCCTTCAAGGAACGACCGTCGTGTGCACACTGTTGCCCCTCCGGGAAAGGCGGCGGTGTACGTTGATGCGCGTTTTCTTCAAGTTCGCCTCTGTCTAGTAAAAAGGTGCACTTCATATCAAGAGGTAGTCGCAGTGGCTATGTAAGACCCGCCGGTGGGGCTCCCTCCCGCATTAATCTGGGGTGGTTATTAACTCTACGACGACAGCACCCACGGTGGCCTGTTTTAGTTGGTGGTGACTTTAACGCCCCTCATCCGGAGTGGGGGTACCCCACTTCAAGCCTCCGTGGTAGGCGTGTCCGGGACGCATTCGCGGATGCGCTTTTTGTTTGACTCAACCGTCCACATTCAGCAACGCGGACTGTGCGCCATGCTCGCAGTCCACCATATGCTCCGGACGTTACGTGATGGCCAGGACCCGGGATTCCATCGTGGCACCTGGAGCCAGACTGCTGGGGTAATGACCGCCATCCTATCATCATCGGTCTCCATCCATCAAGAGCCCGCTGATTACGCCGTACGTGCTCTGTGGTCAGTTGGGACACGTTTCGCACCACCGTCGAAGATCTCTCTCTGCAATCATCTACACTACTTGTGGACTGCATAAAAACTGCGCTGAATAAGGCTACTGCTGTCACCTGGACGGACGTGAATCCCCCGGCGCCGATGTTGGTCTGCTAAACTTGTGGGCTGCTCGCCAACAAGAGGAGATGGCAGCTTCCCGAGACCCGACTTCTGCGCAAGCGCGGACAAGGCTGAATTACCTTACTGCCAAGGCTCGCAGATATGAACGCGATCTCTAGCGACGCCAGTGGCATGCGTCGTGCGAGCAGTTCTCGAAAAAGTAATCGAATGCTGCTCTCTGGCGAACGTTTCGTGCAATGGAACATGGTTCCCGTCGTCCTGACTCAGTGGCTACAGCATGCTTCGCAGATAAGTTAGCTCCGGATGATTTCCCCAGAGAGGCAGTGCGGAAGTTTTTCCCCCCAAGTATGATGTGTTGCCTCTGAAGGTAATAGGAGCCCTCTTGGCTGCCATTCCAGCATATGTCGATAAGCTCCCATCTACAGCCGACGCCGAGGGAATTGCAAGCCCATTATCAATGCCCGAGTTGCTTGCAGCAATAGACGAGGCACGTCGGAAGACTGCGCCCGGTCCGGACTCCATTCCGTACGAGGTTTACAAGAACTTAAGTTCCGCTGTACTGCCTCAAATCCTCGCCACCAATAACAAGGTATGGATAGAAGGCGCCGTACCAGAATCCTGGAAATCGGCTATTGTGATCCCCATACCAAAGCCCGGGAAGCCGCCGACAGACCTCGGAAATTTCCGGCTTATATCGCTCGCGCCAACATTATGCATGCTGACCGAAAAAATGCTTGCCACACGACAGTCATGGTGGCTTGAGCACCATGGTTTCTACCATCCCGCCCAAATTGGCTTTCGTACGTCCATAGGTAAAGAAGATGGACTGGCTGTTTTGGCGTCAGCAGTTCTGGCCTAAACTCGCAGCCACAATGCACGTTCTGTACTGGCCATGGACGTTGAAAAGGAGTACGATAATATCATTCACGCTGCCATCGTGGAATCACTTCACATTTTGCATTTCCCCATTAGAGTGCGCAATTTTGTTAAATCCTTCCTTGAAGGCCGACACTTTGCGATATGCCTCGGTGGTGAAGCCGTCGGATAATTTGTGCCTCTTCGCGGCGTTCCCCAGGGATCGGTGTTATCGCCAACATTATTAATTATTTTTTTGATCCCCCTTGCTTGCTGCTTACAAGATGTCTCTGAGATTAAGTTCTTATTGTACGCTGATGACATAATGGTGTGGAGCACTCACAACGACCTGATGACTCAAGCAGGAGGCCTACAATCACCCATAGATATCACGTCGACATTTACTTCTTCAGTTGGTCTGCAGCTTTAAGTGAGAAAAACTACGCTCGTGTCAGTCGCCAACCGCTGGGAGCGCCATAAACTGGCTGCAACACCAATTCGTCTCCATCTATCCGGAGCTCCAATTTAAGAAAGTTCGACCGTAAAAATCTTGGGCTTGACAATACACGAGTCAGGAACAGGTACTGCTTGGCTTTCTCGGGCTAAAAAGCAAGCAATTCAGTCGTTGGGTCTGATTAGACGCATTGCTCCTAAAACAGGCGGAGCCCGCTCTCATGTTGCACGACAGTTGGTGCGGGCGGTTGTGCAACCGCGCCTCGTTTACCAAGCCCAATTCCAGCATTTGGCGAGGGCTCAATGGGATCGTCTAGAAGCTGTTAATCGAAAGGCAATGAGGGTCATCACTTGCCTTCCTCGCATTACCCCGATCGTGGCGCTCCTAGAACATGCGCAGCTGAACACACTATTAGAGCTGGTGCAGCAACGACGCGATGCTCGCCGCCTAAAGTCACGCCTTACACACACATGTGCACTCAGGGAATATGCTTCATCGCACTCCATTCTACAGCCGTCCCCGCCAGTTCTTCCTCCTTGGCGTTTTCTGCAGCTAAGCGACAACAAGCCAAGTGATCTACGTCGGCCATCGTCTACCAGCGCGGCATCGTCGATTCGCGACCGAATTACAGAGCAAGACGCCAATCTGCCGCATGGCTCTATCGTTATGTACGTTGACGCAAACATCCAAGCCTGCGAAAGAACAACAGCAGTTTACTGTCCTTGCAAGCCAGCTCCTAACAAAGCGTCAAGGTTTCGCCTCTCAGAACCTCAAAAGAGGAAGACGATGGTGCTCGTTCTGTTGTCACCTCAGCTCAGTAATTTTGCCTTGTTTTCTAGTTATTAACTAGGTTATTTCCATCCTTGGAAGACGGCCGCGTCTTTAAGGCGGTACTGTCGCTACGGGAAGGGTACGGCAGCTCCGGCGCCGGTATCCTTAAAGGGACAGCGCCATCCGAAGGAGCCCAGTGGGGCGGAGGCGGCCATGGAATCACATGGCGGGGATCTGCCAGTCAATAGGGACGTCCAGCAGTGCAGTGCGTCATCATCGCTCAGTGGGGACGACACAACTATCGCCGCCTCTGACGAGGAAGTGGCTGACATGGCGGAAATGGACAACGATGGCTTCAAAGTGGTGAGTCATCGGAAGCACCGGACAGTCGGCATCCCAGTGATAGTTCAGCCAAAAGAAAAAGGTGTTGACTTCAGAGAGTGGAACCCTATCAGGCTGTTCGATGATATTAAAGTACTACTGGGATCCGCTCCGATTCGCAGTCGCTTCACAACGGAAGGGGCTCTTCATCTAGATATCTCAACGGAAGAGCAAGTAGAGATTCTTCTGCGGTGCTCTCAGATCGGTGGCACACGAGTTCAAGCCCGGTTGCCACATTCCTACATGACTAACACATGTGTTATAAGGGGAGTACCAGTGTGGTATTCGGAAAGTGCCCTTCTTGACTACTTGAAACCGCAAGGAGTTCTACACGTGTGGCGGTTAATGCGCCGGGTGGAGCCTGGAGAACAACAATGGGCAGCGAAGCCTACAAACTCTATTGTGCTAACGTTTGCTACCGACACCGAGCGCCCTGGAATAATTGACCTTCGTTTCACCAAACATGCAGTCCACGAGTTCGTTGAAACGCCTCCCCGGTGCTTCAGGTGCCAACGCTTTGGACATGTAGCGAGAGTTTGCACCAAAGATCAACGCTGCAAGCGGTATGGTGGTGGCCATGATTACAAAGAGTGCAAGGCAGATTTTGCTTGCGCTAATTGTGGAGGTGACCATCCAGCGAGTTTCAGTGGCTGCACATTCCGTGTAAGCGCCTTACTCCGTCGCAAGTCCTTCATTAGTGGCCCCAAACCACAACCTACTGAGAAGCCGATACATGGAAGTGAAGAGTTCTCTGCGCTCGAGTCGGAAGCTCGGGACGTGGTAGCAAGCGACGTCGCTGCACGACCTGATCCGAGCAAGTCGGCAACGGCCTCCGAGGGTGAGCTGGCTGTTCGATCTGCTTCTGCAAAAAGTGTCCATGTTCCTCAGCGACCAGATCACAGCAAGACTCGACAACATGGAGGAAATCCCCTTGCCTTAAAAGAGATGCAGACACCAGCTACCGTGGCCAAGAGTGGGTCCCAGTCCCCGTCTTTTGTCGAAGTTGTGCGCCAGTGCGTGCAGCAAAATAAGGAGCTCAAAAGCCGGAATCTCTCCGACCTTCTACGCGTTTTGTTTGATGTCCTGCGTTCATATAGCCAAGCGATGCAGCCTGGCACTTTGAAGAACTTTATACAGCTGGTGCTTTCCTTTGAGACCTTGATCACCGCCTTCGCAGAGAACTTCAACTCCTAGATGGCTAGTTTTCTTCAACCTGTTGCAACTAAAAACCCTAGAAAACTGCCGTTTATCATGCAATGGAACTGTGCTGGGATTATAAGTCGATTAGCAGAAGTAAAATTGTTCTTGAAAGACCTGTGTTCCAGTACTGGCCCTCTCGGAGGCTGGCTTGCCAAGCGGGAGGTCTTTGCCGGGATACGTCGCCCACAAGAATTGCAGCATAAAGTCTTTTCCCGCAGGAAGTGCCGCCCTTTACATACGAAAGGAGATTCCTCATGTGGCTTTGAACGTGACTGATCTTTGCACCGACAGTATTGAGGTAGTGGCTGTGAGGATTCGGCTCGCCTTCCGAAATCTGTCCATTGCATCAGTATACGTGTCCCCGCGGAAGAAGGTCGATATGGCTTTGTTCCTCCAGCAAGTTTGTGACCGCTGCCCAGCACCTAGAATCCTCTGCGGTGACTTCAACGCCCACCACCCTGTCTGGGGTGACAGGAACACAGATCTTCACGGACGCCAACTTGTAGAAGTCATCGACAGTTTGGACCTGTGCGTGGCCAATGACAGAAGTCCCACTTTCTTTCAGCCTCCAACCTCACCCACATCTATAGACCTAACCTTACATTCACCTGACGTCCGTGTGCAGTGGTCAACTAGAGCTGACCGAATGGGAAGTGATCCCTACCCGATATTTGTGTTTACTGCCGACTTCCATCTGCGTGGTCCTAAATTTGCCATGTTGTTAATTGGGACAAATACAGGGAGCACTTAGCCTGTGTTTCCGGGGATGTGACAGACAAAATGATTTATGTTAAGATGGCTGCTACCACGACGCTCAAGCTACCTGATCATTTTCCGACTCCGGATCTAAAACTCAGAATCCTCTGCGCAGCGCGCAGAAGGGCGGAGCGACAACTGTTGCGGAAGAAGGACAACAGAGCCTTGAAGACAACTTTCAACACGCTCAACTCTGCCATTAGACGTCATGCGAACAAGCTCTGTAAGTCCCAGTGGGCATCCTTTTGCGCTAGTTTGACTGTTTTCTCACCGATAACGAGAATTTGGCGTGTCGTTGGCAGCCTTGCTGGTGGCTCTCGTCCGAGTAAACCTTTCGAGGCGCTTGCATTGCGCACGCAGAAACATCTCGTGTGCTTGGCAGAGGAATTTGCGGATGCATTTGTAAATTCCAGACCAGGTATACATCCCTGCGCTCTGCCTGCTACGTCTCCGTCTGTTATGGACGCCCCGTTCACACTTCGAGAACTACAGACAGCGCTCCGCAGCCTGCGGTGTCGCTGTGCACCAGGTCCTGACGGCATTACCAATCAAATGTTACAGAACCTGCCTCTGGAACACCGGAAGATGCTCCTAACCTATCGCAATCGAGTATGGGAGTCTGGTGACGTTCTCCCTTCATGGAAGGTGTCTTGTGTAGTACCACTGCTGAAGGCCAGCAAAGAGATGACAGACGTGGCCTCGTATCGTCCTGTATCGCTGACGTCGTGTGTGGCTAAGCTCATGGAGAAGATGGCAAGTAAGCGTTTATCTTGGTGGCTTGAGGATAGAAGGGCACTACCAACATGCATGACTGGATTCCGCACAGGTTTAAGCGCGCAAGATAGCGTCCTGGACTTGATAAGCCACATTGAACATCAGAGTGCTTTTGGACTTTCAACACTAGCTATTTTCCTAGACGTATCAAAGGCTTATGATAGAGTCTTCCAGAGCTCAGTACTGAACAGTCTGCAGGTCATGGGCGTACAGGGCTATCTTCTGCGATTCATTCACTCATTTCTCAGTGATCGTAAATTTCGAGTGCGGTTAGGCAGTACAATGAGCTCCGATAGGGCGGTATCGCGAGGGGTACCTCAGGGTAGTGTCCTGTCCCCAACGCTCTTTAATGTTGTCATGGCTGGTCTTCCCGCAAAGGTGCAAAAAACATTGTAGGCATGTCCATATGTTGATATATGCAGACGACATTTGTCTTTGGTTAACCGGATATCAACACAGACGCTTAGCTCTATTAGCGCGACATGCCGTGCTTTCAGTTAAAAGTTACCTTCAAGGTGTTGGGTTGACTCTCTCGGTGGAAAAATCTGGCTTCGTCCTGTTTCCAGGTAGGGGACTACGATATGCGCCGCTGAGCATAGACCTTGATCAGTCTTGCCTTCGTCAGGTTAACCAGATACGTTTTTTGGGCGTCACTATTGACTCACGTCTACATTGGCGACGAGCTGTAGACTCGATTGTGCCTTCACTATATTCGCGTCTCAATGTGCTTCGTAGAGTTGCTAGTGAGCAATGGGGAAGCCATCCTGCTTCAATGATCAGGCTTCACGATGCCCTGGTGACAAGTCGCATAATGTACCAGCTCCCTTTAATTTCCCCCTCGGTATCGCAGCTGGAACGCTTTGAGGTTTAAATTTGCACAGAATGGGACTAAGGAGGGCTCTCGGCGTTCCGCAGGCTGCTCCAAACAATGCAGTAGTGTACGAGTCTCAATCGAAATCTCTTCGGCTAGCCGCTTCACAAAGACTTTTGGTGCATATTGGCCGCCTCAGAGAGACTGTGGCCGGGAGAGTGCTTCTACAGCGCCTTCAAAAGAGATCTGAGTCCCGGGCGTACTTGGCTTTAAATACTTTTCGTTCTCTGGGTCTCGACCTTCGAGATCGACCTGAGACGTTGAAGCCACCTTGGTCCTTTCCGAGCCTCGGTTGTTCCTTGATAATTCCGCACGTTCACGCTAAGCGGAATTCTCCTTTAGCGGCAATGCGTTCGCTCGTACTGGAACATCTTGAAACCGAATATGCCAGTCATCTTCAAATATTTACAGACGGCTCTGTGGACAAGGTACTTTGTAGAACGCGGAACGGGCTGTGTTATTCGGATCCCTCAAGAAGGCAGGAGTTCCTCACAGTTCTCTTCAGGACATTGCTTTCCCGCGCGGGAGCCAGTCGAGTAGAACGGATGCTTCTCGCCTTCTTCTACTTTGCCTGCAGGACACGGATTCGGCCTCCACATGGTGACCTCAGGAGTGTCTATTTCGGTTTTTGCGGACAGTGTTTCTGTGATTTCTATTTAAGTGTCGCTACGGTGGAGCAATTGCCGGCAGCAACTGCAAGGCTAATCCCACCGGTAGTTTACAACCACTCAACTCAACTCAACTCAACTCTCAGAACCTCCTTCCTCCTTCTGTGCAGAGATGCTTGCGGTTCAAGAGGCTTTTTGCTCTGTGGCCACCGTTCCCATGCTGCCCACGGCATGCATTGTCATTCGCACCGACGCCCTTCACGTCACACGCCTACTACGACGAGTCAGTCGCACCCCAGAAACCTACCAAGACATCCATCGTCTAGCGGCACGCATCCCGCTGCAAATCCATATTCAGTGGGTCCCGCGTGACCTCCTGAGCACACAAAGCCGCGCAGATTCTGCGACCCGCCTTTCGACTCCAACCTCGTCTTTGCCTCGAGGCCTCAATCTGGATGGCACCACCCTCCTTTTAACAATAAAGGAGCACCTCCGGTGCCCCACACGTGCTCTAATCCTTCCGTGTGCGGTAACCCTCCGCCGTGGTCTTACCCGTGAAGTGAAGTTGCGCTTCGGAGGATACGGGTCGGGGTTGCCCTTACTCCAGCTGTGACGCGCAAGTGGCCGCATTTCAAAGATTTATTTCCCCGCCCCGGATGTCCAGTCTGCTAGAACAGAGACTGTGAGGCGGATATCCGCCACCTGTTGTAGGACTGCACACAAAATGCGTGCCGTGATGAGATTGGGTATTGAATATTTTTAGTTCACCGTGTGTTCGCAATATTTGTGTCTCGTTCGTTTCAAGACTGGACTGAAGTACTTAAACGAGGTAACCAAGAGGCAAATAATGCTCTCCGTAATGGTTCTCTAAAACCTCACTAAAATTGGACGCCTCACGGATCTGCACACCGTAGTACATTTTTAGAGAAGGCGCATAGAAATGCACTCAGCATTTTTCTTCGATCTTTATGTTCCTTTAGATCTAGAGATACCTCATTAGCAACAATTAATGCAATTTTGTCATCACCGAATAATGAATAGTGAAATCCATGCGTGGAAAACTTAAATCTGGCGTTGTGCTCTTTAATGACATATTTTAAATTCAAATAACACTATATACCCCATGTACTCAGCATGAACTTTTAGATCATGATGAGGAACTTTGAGGATACAAAAAAGAGGTGAAAATTTAACAGCAGGAATTTGAGCTCTCGAAAATGACCTATTAAGCTCGATTTGTATTTCTCCTGCAGTATTGTGAAAAACAAACACTGCTGCACTCGTTGCCGCGCCCTCTTGCAAAAGTAGTCTGTTCGGAATATCAGCTTCTCTCAAAGACGCCACGCATGTCCGCATGCATGTGCTGTTATTGAACCGCTTTCATTGCAGTAGCTTTACCATCTATGTTTAAAAACGGCTTCCTCGCAACTTCCTTTGAAATCCAGCAATGCGCGAACTGTTCGAGCGCATACTGCTGTGGTCTACGCTGAAGGAATGCAGCTATAGTGCTATCTTCAGCCTGCCTTTCCTAGCCATTCTGGAAAAGAAAATGTCGCTGCTTTGCTAACCTCCAGGAACAAAAAAACTGTGCAGGATGTCGTTTCGGTTCTGTAGAAGATCGCGTATCTGGAAACCCAGAGCGCGATGTATACCAGGTGTTACAGGGAAGACTTTAAAGAATTTTCGAAAATAGGCTTTTTGGGTTAAAAATACGGTTTTTTTGCGGCATAGTTCCACCAGAGTTGAAGGACACCAGAAAACCAGTGAATTGTTTTAAGTTGTAAGCTGGGTCACTAATTTTAATAATTGAGCTTTAAAGCATCACAGTTAGGTGCTTAGCTGCAATTCGAAATTTGTAGCCGGTCGTTAGTAATAGCCATATCAGTTTTTAAAATTTCGAAAGCGATTGACCTTTGGCGCTTTGGCTGGATAAAATTTCGCTCTTTTGACTAGATATGTGCACAGAAAAGGTTTCTTTGCCTGCATGCTTTCGAAAGTGCATGTATTTTGGCACGATGCAGCCAAATCAGTATGGCCACACAAATTTTGTATAAGAAGCCCTACAGAAACGACGGTAGAAAACTCATGAATCTATGCTGTCTTATGGCGGCAGTTTGTTTCACGTTGTTGGAAGAAAATGCACAGATTGGTCACGAAATTGATCGCAACGCCATTACCAGTTAAATATTATTCCTGGTTCTCTCATTTTTTTTTGTGGAAAGGTTTTATATGAATAGTACTGCGATTATGTCAACACATGCTGACTTTGCGTCTATTAACGACAACCCGACACGAGTGCAGATGAAATATCGTAATGGCATTTTTCCTTAGTTTACAAAACAGACAAACAAGAACACATAGAGCACCATCTCAGCACCGACAATCCTATCAGCAGGCTGAATAGGATCAATCTCGGCTGGAACGGAAATCGAAATACGGGATCTGGACAGCCAGCCGAAAGGCGACGGCACTATGCACAAGCGTAATGATGCTTCAAAAATTCTGATAGACAGCGAGCCAGAGACAGCGAGTCAGAGAAGCTTTTATGCCCTCTGGGAGCAAAATAACCAGTGTAAGCTCTTATTAGCGATGAAAATCAAATACTAGTCTGGAAGGTTGCAGCAGCTAAGGGCAGAGGTGGTCTTTTATATTTATTGTAATGCAGGCCAAGAAGTGGCCCAAGCAGGAGGGGCACTACAATGTAAGACGTGACAATGCAAAAGAAAGACAAAAACTCCAGAAAAAGGATGCAGGTTGTAGCAGTGAAACTCAAAACGAGTAATTTGTTTCTCTTCCACAAGCCTAAAAAAAGCATAGCTGCACATACGAAAACAAAAACAGCAGGGCAAATTGCTTTGCTAAAGTATAGCAAGTGGAAGAAACGTAGCGATATCAGGGAACTTAAAATACATACAAAAAATGCGTTGCAAGCGCTCCTCATGTTTAGCCTAGTGATAGGGTAAAAGACATTTTTCTAACTCTTCTGGAATGTTCTTTATTGCAATACTTCTACAGGACGGGAATGGAATTGTTGTATAGCACACAGAAGAAAATATAAATGTGGGATTTCCTTTCACAAAACATTGGCGTAAGAAAAAGGTTATGTATGTGTCTTGTTCTGCGTGTACAGGTGGGCTTTACGTAAGATAACGCTCTTTCTTAAGAAAGCCAGTGCTACCTGCTCAACACACGGTAACGATAGTAGGCCGACGCAGCCGGTAGGCTTAGACCAATGGGGCGGGAGCGTCTAGATCTACGTCCACTGACAGAAATGAAGATCCTCCGCCACTGGCCCCGGCGATCGTCGATGGAGAAGGCCTCCAAGGCACTGCTCCGTTTCTTGAGAACTTCTGGCCTGCACGATAGGCTGCGACTTTACCGAACGTTGTGACTTTGCATAGTGACTTCAATTTTCGGCTGCCCTCTTTTCTCCTCCATCTTTTCACGCCATAAGCTCTTCATCCCGTTGATGGTAGCAAGCCGGTTATTCTTCCTGTTAACCTGCCTGCCTTTCCTTCTACTCCTCCTCCTGTATGAAATAGTCGGCAGAGCATTGTTTGCTGTCAAACAGAATGCTAAGTAGTAACCTGAAGATTCTTCTCAGGAGCCTGTTTAGACTTCTTTCGTGGGCAGGCGATCCAGAGCCTGCACAGGATCGGAAAACATAAACACTCTCAGGCCTCATTTTTGGTGGTCTATTTATTATGCAAAAATACGAGCATCAAGCTCAAAATCTCGACGGAACTACTACGCTCGACGTAGGCTATCACGAAGATTTGCTAAAACATGCGACGCCAGCCCACAGAGCGGTGCAGAGGTCAAGGTTTCTGGGGTCTTCAACTGTCATCGTATCTCCGTCTGTGTGGTGAAAGTAAAAGTATCGCTCATTATGAGTACTAAGCGAAGCAATCGGTACGTTTATTTTTTCCCACTCCGTAAGGTCGGGCGCTTCGGCTACCAGCGTTAGTTGCGAGGCATTAATACTGCGGAACAAACTTAGTACTTCAGCGAGGATACATTTTGCCTCCTCGCTGCGTCCGGTGAAGCCCAGTCCTTTGGGTCTAAATGTGCCCGAGTCGGACTCCATAGCAATGTTTACGCGTTCCATCGTTTCCTCGCCATGCAGTTCGAAGTAGCGTTTTCCGCCGATATAGCCCATCTCTTCGCCGGTCCAGAGCACACAACGAACAGTACGACGTGGCCGCAGTCCGAGACGACGCAGAACGCGTAGCGACTGCACGGACACAAACGCGCCTCCGCCGTCATCCATGGCACCCTGACCGACGTCCCAGGAGTCGATGTGGCCCCCAACAATGACAACCTGCGTTTGAACCCCGCGGATTAGAACGCTGATTAGGAAATTCTTCCAGCCAAGTGGTGGCATTAAAAATACTTCACCACTTCTTAATTTCTTAACACCCAATTATTTCGTTGGTTGTGAAGCCGTACCTGTGTTGTAGAAGGAAAAACTAGTGAGTTTTTTGTTTTGCGAAAAGCTGTAATTTTGACCCACATACTTTCGACGGTAGCAGTGTTAGGAAGAAATCTGCCGGCTGTTAACTACAGGTAAAAGTAATGAAAAGAGAGAAGTGCACAGTCTTTGAGATGGAAAACAAATCTCGAGTTGTAGCTGTGGGCACCAATCTGACCCCCACCCCCCCTCCCTCCCAGTAAAAAAAAGCGCTTTCAAGAGCTGTATCTCAAATGTAACAATTAAAACATAAAACAAGTGGTTAATGCGGTGAGTTGGGCGTGTTGGTACATATTTTTTCAGAAAAACACCGCAAAAAGACGTCGAAAAAGACCAGACGACAATGACGACAAGGATAAAATTTTATTTTTCTCATCGTAGGGCGCACCTCGTCATCGTAGGAGTGGCCTTTAATTTCAGCTATGGTGTTCCGGGAAAATCTTGAGGTTTGGAACTTCCACCCATGACGAGTTTGACAACTGGCGTAATACCTAGAAAGCAAAAGGAAGACATGAGAATTAATATGTTTGTCAACAGTTTCTATAATTATAAATTTCAATAAATAGCTTTGTAGAGGAATTACTTTTATGTAGGACGTTTATTTCTGGTTAATTTCTTCAGAACATGAGATACCTCCATATGAAAGCACTGAGCTTTGCATAAATTGAGGAGGAAAACGCCTTCAAACAACTTGGTAGGTGAGATATGAAGGCAAGTTTTACTTTCACATCGGCAGCTGCAATTTCCTCGGTGTATGATCGTCTGTGGAAACTCTATTTCTAAAAATATTTCTGTTTCTTACGTAGTGTAAAAAAACTGACCAGAATTTGACATCAAGGAGATATACGTTGTCTTTTCGTTATTGTTCAAAGTGCCTTGCTGCTTGATAAACTCTAGTAAGCAGCCTTCCGGAATGGCATACTTCCATGCTCCCTGCATGTTCTGAAGAATGGGCATTTGATGACGACTTCCAGGTACCCCTTTCTTGAAGTCTTTTCAGAAGCTCGGCGTCTTCAACGGTCATGGCAGCCGCTGGTATTTTGCGCACTCCCCTGGAGTATTCGGTATTCCCGCCATGAGGAGATGCTATGAAGAGTGGCGTCACTGAGCGCACAAGCGCTGCCACGGCGCCTACGTTGGCAGCCGCGGACGGGCCGTGCAGTCTGTACTTGACTGTCTCTCCATACGATGTGTACCGCTCATTGAAGACGACAATCTTGCCTTTAAGCTGCGAAAACAATGGGTTTTCCAGGAATCATATCGTCTATTCCCAAACTCATGTGCGCTCAACAAATCTTTGGCTCTCTATAAAGAGCCATGTGCCTGAATGCTACCGCCTAGACGAAGTCACCCAAGGCGATCTTCCCGCATCGATTATGTGAGAGCTAGAAACTTACTTGAGTGTATCAACTTTCCAGAGAGAGAGAGAGAAAGACAAACGGAAAGGCAGGGAGGTCAACTAGGCAGCGCCCGGTATGCTACCCTATACTTGGGAAGGGGAACGGAGGGAGAGATAGAAAGGGGAGAGAACAAAGGGAGATTATCAGTTTTCCACATGTCCTTTGCTTATTACTTGCAGGATACATAGGGAACACACTGATAGTCCACAACTTTGGACTCAGTCCTGAGTCCTTCAAGAACTTGAAAAGTGCCTTCAAAGCTGACCTCTGCGCTGAAGGCTTACTCCAAGGACCCAGAAACTTTGCTTCTTTTGCTTGCTACTTATGTAAAAAGACAAACGTGTAAATGTCTTAAACATAATTATGATGACCCTATATGTCCATGGATAACTCAGTATATACCTGTTTTTCTGAAGTGTAAGGATTGATACTACCAGAAATGGAAGAAAAATAAAATAAGTGAATAATATTGCAAGCAAATTTAGTATTGCAGGAATTAGTCAGCGGCAACGATTCAAAAATAAAAAAACTGTAATATGCAAAACTGGTTGAGCAAATCAAGCGGGACAAAAGAAAACTATGGAAGATAGCCACAAACGTAATTGGGACACAATGACAAAATAATGTCACCCCTAACAATATCTCTCCCCACGTTCCTGATAATTTTAACAATTACTTTATTAACGTTGGCTCTAGTCTTACTGTTCAATTCCCATTGCAGTTATCTGCCTCGTGTGTATCTAGGACTTGTGTAATCAATCCTATTTTCGTGACATTTCTACTGACGACGTAACTTCTGTTGTCGGTAAGATGGCTGTAAATAAAGCTTTTGTTCTTGATGGCATACAGAAAAGTGAAATAAAAAAAAAACCTTAATATCTTTGGTCCTTACCTATGCCACTTTTTCAGCCACTCCATAAAAAGATAGCTTTTACCCAGATATACTAAATGTTGATGAGCTGAGTACCTATATGCAAAGATGGAGATCCAAGTCGACTAGGCAGTTACAGGACCATATCTGCACTTAGTATGCTTAATACTCTTTTCAGAAAGCTAGCTGCGCAACAGGTTAAAACATATCTTAAAGAAAATTATAATATAGCGCCTCAGAATCGCGGTTTTGTTGAAAATAGATCAACTTCCATAGCTGTACTAGCACTATGAGAAACCCTTAATTTCGTCATGAATCAAAATAACCTAGCCGTCGTTGTTTCCTTAGATATTAAAAAGACATTTGACATGGTCTGTCAGCCAATTTTGTTGCAGAAATTTGAAAACTGATTTTGCGGAGAGAGCAGGGGGCGGCAGAAAGTTAGGTGGGCAGATGAGATTAGGAAATTTGCAGAGAGAGGGTGGGTGCAGCTGGCAAAGGACAGGGTTAATTGGAGAGATATGGGAGAGGCGTTAGCCCTGCAGTGGATGTAGTGAGACTGATGATGATGATAGTGGTGAAACAAAGAATAATTTTTAATGATTTCATGTCAGATAATAAAAATATATCTTGCGGTGTACCACAGGGCTCTGTTATGGGTCCAATATTGTTTTCACTCTATATAAACGATCTTCCACAGGCCCTTCACTCTTCGCAGTTAATAATGTACGCCGATGACGCCGCCCAAATAGCTACTGGTGAATCTTTTCTCGCAATTTTATCAACAATATTGAGTGAACTGAAAATCTTGCCTTCCTAATTATTAAATATCGCTTAACCTTGAATGTAGCCAAAACTAAGTATATCATTCTCACTTTCGGTACAAGACAACAAGCAATTTAATTACACTTATTCTAGGTACCTCTTTAATACAACCACTCTCGTCATTCAAATAATTACTGGTTATTTTCATTGCCATTTACATTGAAAAGAACAAATTAACAACACATGTAAAATTAGTTTTCAGATGCCACACGCTCAATAAGGCAAGATGTTACTTTCTGTATGATGTATTACGCTTCCTGTACTACTCTTTCTGTCCTTCACATATAAGTTACTGTGGTGAATCTTGGGGCCGAACATATAAAACCTAATTATCTCCTTTATTTCGTCGCCAAAAACGGGCATTGAATGTAATAAGGTCTGATTCAGATCGCTCTAGGAGCAACATCTTTTATGCGACTCAGGTGCTATGGTTCCCATCCTTGCGCAACTATGAAATCTCACTCTTGATGAACAACATAATAACGACTAACCCTCACCTTCCATTGAGCCTTTTTGCTTTACCTTCCCGTAATACGAGACAAATGCAATTCTAACCTTCCCAAACGTATCAATGCATATGGTGAGCGCCGGACAGAGTTCAATGAAGCAAATATATGGAAAGAATTGCCGATCGAGATAAAAGTAGCCAGAAATTTTGAAATTACTTGCAAACTGCATTACAAGTCTAATCAAATATTGCCTGAAACTCTTGTTATGTGAGTTCATGACACCTCATTTGTTGTGTTTGCTTTTGGTATTTCTTATTTTTTTCATTATGTGTATTCTTTTCTTTTTTGTGTTTTTAGTATATTGTATTTGTTGCGTTCTTCTTAGAGTCTCCTATATTTTTGTTGGGTTTTATTGACGTATCTTGAAAATGTGCACTATTGTGTACGCCATGACTACCTCTTTACCCATCTGCACTCTGCTGTGGAATTAAAAGTATTTTCTGTATTGGTCTGGCCACTAGCCTTGGTACCTATTAGTCCAAACATCGGTTTGTGCATATTACTTGTTGTCGCAATAAGGTTGCCATTAAAAAAAGAGAATTCACCGTGCACAACACATTAATTCTGTCGCTGCAGCTGTGCACTGAATTTCTGTTGACTGCTGTTTTTCAGAATGTTCAGCGCCAGTAAACATCAGCAACATCTCTCATAATGATGATGGCCGTAGAAAAGTGTGTACTTGATGCCCATGTTCCCACAAAAAAAAAGGATATGTTATAGAAAGAGCAATGAAGACATTGTAAAGTTGGTTGCAGTAGTGACAATATCTGCAGGAGACCCATCATCATCGACATCATCATCATCAGCCGGACTACGCCCAGTGCAGGGAAAAGGCTTCTCACATGCCTCTCCAATTAACCCTGTCTTTTTCCAGCTGCGGCCAACATATCTCCACAAATTTCTTGATCTCATCCGCCCACCTAACTTTCTGCCACCCCCTGCTACGCTTGCCTTTCCTTGGAATCCACTCCGTCACCTTTAAGGACCAGCGGTCATCTTGCCTTCGCATTGCGTGTCCTGCCAAAGCCTATTTCGCCTCTTGATTTCGATTAGGACGTCATTAATTCGCGTTTGTTCTCTTTCCCACTCTTTTAACGTTACACCTATCATTTTTAATTCCATAGGTCTCTGCGTTGTCGTTGAAAGATTTGATCGGTTAGAGCCAATATATGAAGAAATGGTCATTCTCTGTTTAACATTCATAATCCCTTGGAGTCCTGTTAACAGTCCTGGTGCAGTGGTGCAGCAGTTAAACGATGCGATACTGACCTCCGCTTTCGCGTGTTGCCACCGATGCGGCTTGTGTTTCCCAGCTTGCTCTTTCCGAGCAAACTCTTGAGTTCATTCATTAGTTTAACTGGCACCTGCCATAGTAAGCAGTTTGCTAACAAGCTGGTGGGGAGATTGTCATGAGGCTACAAGATAACGCGACCTAGGTGGCCCACTTCCCGCCTAGGTTGCTATTCTGGGGTTTTTGGTTGATTTTTCACTCATGGTGAACAATGCTGTTTGGTGTTTTCTGATCTCCGTTAACTTTGCGATTTGTACACACAAATCTCTGGTGGCCAGCGGGAAACTGGCGCTTGCAGAACCGACAACTACAGGATGTTTTTGACGCGCGCAGTGGGTGTGGTCTATTGTATCCCATTTTCCTGCTGGAAAATGTTAATTGTCCAAACTAGAAGGTGCCCAAATGAACTTCTGGTGCAGCACGGACCAATTCTTTACTCGGCAAAAAAAGCAGCTTACCTCTGCGTATCAGTGACTACCGCCACTGTTCAACTCGGTTTCACCGCGCTACTATTAACGGTCGGGGGAAATCGAGCCGTGGGCGTGAGCTGCTGGGAGCGTTCGTGATCACAGAGAATAAGCAGACATGCATAAGCGATCCTTCAGTTTCTATAATCGAAAAGAAGTTTCAATTTTTTATCATCATAATTATTTTCACATTACCTAGCGGGGAGTGTGCAGTTGCCAAGGAAAAGCACATAAATGCTGTTTCTTCATCGGCATAAAGCAAATGTATATACAGCGGTACTGTGTGTGCCTCCTATGTCTTGTCCTGTCTTCGTTTTCGCTTGTTTCATCGTCAATGCAAACCTTACATAACACTTATTTAATTTTTAATCTTATTGCGATGCAGTCTAAACTACTAATTAACTAACATGCACCCGGTATATAAATATACGCCTGAACGAATAAACACAAACAGCTAAATTTTGCGACAAAACTCGATCGTAAAACATTGGGTTCCTTTATGAAAACCGCGACGAGCTGTCTGCGCAGTGAGCTATAAAATTAGTTCGTATATCCTGAGAACTTGCTGGACTAAATTTCACGCAGTATATTCTGTACATGCGGGCCGGACCATGTTTCAGCGAAAACTTTGGGAATCACAAACCATGCGAGAAAAATTTTGTTTACACAACAGACTTACTTCGCCGAAATGTACAGTGTCGCAGCTACCGCGCGAAAAAAGAGATTTCATTCGAAATAATCGGTGCTCTGAAGATTTTGAACTATTCTGCGGAAAGGTGAAGTTTATACATGTTCTTCGCTTTACTTAAGCCGTGTGGTTTATAATATATATTTCCGATTTTTCTTCGAAAAGTCATGAAAGATACAAAAATGCAATTTGTGCCGGTCGATTCGGCAGGGCGGAGGATATTGTGTACCTAATAAAGTTTTTAGTTAAACGATCAATATTGGAGTCCACTGATCAATTCAATGTTTTGTTTCAGAGGACATTTTTTCCCCGAACTGAAGGCTATGAATATTGAAAGTGGGCCCTGTTTTTAGAGTTTCGTGATCGGCAATGCAATTCAAGATATTGTCCGGAAAAAATACGCCTTTTAAAGCTCCCTAAGTTGACTCTCTCTGGCTGCCCATTTATAAAATGTCGACTCTCGCAACTGTAATGCAGGAAACACAGACGCCGTTTCTGTAATTTGTGACGTAGAAGCAGTTGAATTTTTTTCGCACAATACTACCTGAAGCGACACTATTTTATTGATCTGCAATGCAGAAAAGCCAACTCAACTAGCCTTTAAAAGCATATTCTTTACGTTGGATATTTCGAAATATAACGCCGATTAAGAAATTATAATTGTGAGCTCGCATGCGATGTTGCCTGCCTTGAAGTTCGGAATTTAAACTTGCCCTATAAAATTGGAACTAGATAAATTGTTATGTTTAATGGAATTGTGTGTGCAATTTTGCGTGTCTTTTGGTAGCGGCGCCTGTGTTGACTGTTTCACTTATTCTGCATATCTTGCACACAGGACATCACCGCGGCTTTCCCGCTTACTTTGGGACTAGTCCGCATATTCGCCGGATTACTGTTGTACGTTCCGCACCTCTTGGACTGTGGAACGTTTGGGCGCTTATCTGAACTGAAGGAGTATCCAGTGTGACGTCAGAGAACTGTGAATCAGGATTGAACTACAAAAGGATCCGCGCCTTACACCTGTCGTCATTTGGCAGTGGCGACTGTATGGGCACTTTCACTCGCTCTGCAGATCTTACACACATGGTTTGCGCAATCAGTTGTACCCAGGCGTATTTAAGATTATTATTCTACTGCCGCTTTTGCCAAGCTTTCTGCCAAGTTTTCGTCGAACTATTACGCTATAATCTCTTTGCTGAAGTGACAAAACTGTTAAAACTTTTTAGACAGGTAATGCGGGTTAGACGTAGTGCCCTATAAAAAGAGCATCGAAATGAATAAAAAGAGCTTAAGAAGTTTAAATATTTCTTTAGCAAAAACTCTGATGATATGGCTGAACGCTGTGGAAAAGTCGAAAAGAAAAGTCAGCGCTTAAGAAAGAAAATGCCACACGGTGTTAAAGATACAATGAAGTAAAACAACAAACAGCAATCTCTGAATACAAGAAATATATGATTAAAGGCGTTCCGCTCACCGATAACGAGGACCCGTCCGATGACTGCGAAATATGGCAGACCTCTTAAATGAGCCAATTTCTGGTGGCTACGTAGACATGCGCCACCGTGTGCCGCGGAAAGACAAAGAATGCCCTGACATCCTTCCGCTTGCCATGCGGAACGGGAAGCGGATATTGATAAGACCAGAAAAAATAAAATTTCATCCACTGATTTTGGTTCCCAGAGTGCATGTGATTGCAATTATTCGCCGGCATTCATCAATGCGCACATTTCTTCGGCCATTAAAATAGATATTGGGCAAGTTGTCGAACGAAAGAAAGAAAAAGAATGAGAATATGCATGAACAAAGGGCGGAAAAATTTTTGCACGTAGTCCCGCGACCTTCGTTTCAGTAGCCGAACATCAAAGCCGCATAGGAAAAGTAAGACGTGAAGTGAAATATTTTCTGGTGCTGTTTTTTATTGCTGGATTGCGATAGTATTCCCGAATAAATGTAACTGTAGTGCATAAACGTGGCATTGCGTCATCTTGCAGGGGACTGCAACTCTTGCTTATGGTTAGTCCTTGCAGGCTGCAAGACAGTAAAAAAACCTCACATTTGAGTGTTTGGCCAATAATTTGCTGCTTAATGTGTGACTGCATAAATAAAAAAGCGGGCTAGGAGACGACTAAAACCACGAAATGCACAGGTAATATACATGGAGGCTAATATTATAACAAGTAGTTTGTGCCGCTGCGTAACCCTTGCGCGATATGGCACAAGACCCGCAGCATGTCATAAATTAAGATTGAAGGCCAAAACGCTTAGCAATGCAAACCTTCAGCGATATAACAGCATCCATAACCTGATTTTATGCCCTTAAAAAGCACCGTCGAAGTGAATTCGCTGTAGATTAGTTCGTTCACAAATTTATGGCCCGCAGGCATCACGCTGTTTTTATGCGCAGAGGGCGCCATACATCGGGCCATGCGTCGACGTTAGGACCACTACGCTCGAGCGCCTCATGCTACCAAAAGTCTAAAAGCGCGTGCGATACGCATTGCGCACTTTGCTATGTCATAGGTCCCTATAGACAAGGATAACGCATGCTTATCGTTAGGAATTTTTGTTCGCGGCATTCATGTTACTAATGCGTGGATTGCAAACTTTCCAGATGGTATCCACAAACACAATGAAGGAAATTACCTATTTCTTCGCAGAAAGCCAGAACCAATCAGAGAAGCCGTGAGTGTACGTGTTTAGGTCAAGCCGATGGTTTTTTTTTAATTAGCGCATGGACTATTTACTCCAACACACACATTACCTTCTTAAAATACATCACTGCTTATATGCCTCTGCGACTCTGCCACCTTGCCTCTAAATTTGAATGACATTGTTTAAACTTCGGCGAACTTATCTTTACTTAATTTCGTTCTGTGTAAATTTTTCGGTACCGGAGATGCAGGTGCTTGTCCTTGCAAGGCAGCGGATCTCGTTGGACTGCGTCTGTGTAGCTTACTTGAGCGGGTCCAGAATACTGAGTAGTAAACGCAAGGCATTGTTAACTTGTTAACTAGTCATCAGACCACGGTGTTTATAAAGTACAGAAATACAGCGACCAACACATAAAGGACGTAAGCAACCCTTGGCAACTTGGAAACTTGGTCCAGTTTTATGCCTTGGCACTACTGTACTGTTCGTGCTGCGACGAGCCCGTTTCCTATTATGAGTCAAAGAAAGATAGCAGTTAGGATACTAATGAAAACTCACTGATCTTTGTATGTAGCGTAACTTGAAGCATGCCTTATACGAAGCAGGCAGGAAAATAGGACACAGGCTCCATTTGTAACAAGAATTTTGCGGCACAACTTCGTTCAAGTTTTCAGACAAGTTGGACATCTTATTTCTGTGATACGCAAGTAGCGGCGTTGACCAAAACTGAATCAGCCACTTCAATCCAAGCCTCGATTGCACGTAAGTGTAGGGCAGATTCTCGTGATTATAGCGGAGGGGGTCAGCTTGTGAGAGATCAGTCGTGCGCAGAAAAACAGCGAGGAATGCATACGGACAGCGCGCACGCGGCTAGGTGGAATGCAGCTCCACATGACGCCGCAATTGTCGGATAAAAAAAAGCTGGCTGCATGAAGGCTCATAAATCGTGATAAAATGCCATCCTATCTGTCACAGGACGAAAACACATTTGCCGACATTCTTAAATGCTGCTGTAAAGGAATGCTGAGAGCAAGGCTTTCCCATATTACCGCCTGTAGCGCTCAAACGCCATCCACGTTTTTGTATGGAACAAGCACACACAAAAGCCTGCATCGCATCGTTGTGGTTAGCCCTGCGTCGACCTTAAACTTCTGAGGCCAGATTTTCAATCTTACCCGTTTGTCAAGATGTGCTGGCAGAAAAGCTGCATTGCATTTGCAGCATCAAACTAAGATGATAATATTAGCAAAAAAATTAGAAGGGGAAATTGAGCTTCGTCTGAGGTATGAAGCGATAGCGTGATGGGTTAATTCTCATATATGCGGAAGGTCGTTCCTTCTTTTACATTCATACATCCCTGGGAGTCCTCATACCCCTCCTGGCGCGATGGTGCAGCGGTTAGCTGATGCGCCACGGCCCCGGGATGGTAGGTGCTCCCAGCGGTAGGTCTTATCTGGTGCAGATCTTGACTGGTCTTGCTCATTCTGAGCGACCAATCATTAATTAAACTCCTACCTCCCACGGCAGGCAGTTTGCTCATTATCCGGTGGGCGGGTTGTCATGACGCCGCCAGATCGCGTGACCTAGGTGGCCCACCTGCCAGATATATATCCCCATGATTTTTCTCTCACAACGCCGTCACCAGATCTTCTGGTGACCGGGTTATTTACCGCTTCCGCGTTAAAATTAAAAGGGACATTTAAACGCTGCCTTAAAGGTATCACGCGATAAATAACAGGTTAGCGCTCTAATCGTGCATAATATGTGCGGAAACTGCAAGGCACTTATGCCGCGAGGGTCTTCCGCATCTTCTGCTCTTATTCGGTCAGGTTCTTTGTTTTCTCTTCGTTCTGGAATCCAGAGCTGCGGTTCAGCCCATACTGCGGTGCTAGCTTTCCTACATTTATTTACAGAAGTCAGTCAGAAGGTGCATATCAACATGTTCTTGGATTTGAACCTGCCTTTTTTTCTCTCGCTGCGTCTTCGACGAAAAATATGACAGTGATTAGGAATAGAGGGAATGATGAACGGAAAGGCAGAGAGGTTAGCAAGGCTACTACACACGTGGGAAGAGATGAAGGGCAGAAGGTTTTTTTTTTAAATTTTGAACAGGGACCAAAGCAGAGCACAGATTGAAGAGGTTGTGTCTTGAACCCAGTTTAGAAGGCGAAATACAAACGGAAGTGTTTGCATTGCTGCGATGGGGCTTTCCGAATAGACAGGGCTGCATAAGAGACAAAACCGAAGTTTTTACTGGATTAACGGTCGTGCGAACGACCGTAAAATTATTTTTGAGAGGATGGAAAAATGACGCGTATGGTTATTAACGATTACTCTTCAGAAACGAAAAGTAACTCACACTGCAACTCTTTCGGTAAAATATTGCAGTGGATGCGACGCAGAGATTTGGTAGTGATCTTTGATTTGACATTCTGAAATTTTCGAAACATTCTCGATTTCTCGTCAAAGGAATTTTGTAGACGATACACACACGAAAGCCTGCGGGTGATAAGGCGCAGCACTAAGAAGACTTGGTAAACGTGCTATATGTAGTGAAGTGGTGCAAGTGGATAATATTAGCGTGGTCCAATCAGCACCCGGTGGGGTATTGAAAATATTCTCTATTTGTTTTATGTGCTTAAGAAAATGCTTTGAACGACTTCAGTTTTCTTAATTTCAAGTGACTTTTCTTGACATTTTGCGCTTCGGCCAGGTTCATGCCCTCGTTATTTTCTATTTTAATGTCTTAACCCTTTTCTCGGAAGCTCTTTTTTTTTCGAGAAACTGCTAACCAAGTTATACTTAAAACTGTTTTTATATGCTACCTTTCGGAGATAGGCAATCTCTGATGTACATGTGAAGCACACAGTATGCACCATATGCTGTTGTAACGATACGCTCGTCATAATCTGTGCATCAGTGCACTGACAACACATCGAGGACAGTTTAAATGATACGGTATTAGCCGCGTATGATAGCGGTGAGGAGACGAGGCGTGACCGAATTAAAGGGCCGATTCTTCAAATTGTCGCCGCATTGTTTTTATTCTAAACCTGCACTACAAAGTCATACATGCAATATACATAGTCCAACCAAGCAGACCTTTCTCTTGACCAGTCCAAAGAGTGTCTTCTTTCCGCCTTTTACCTAAATCAGTGCAACAAACTATCCACAGAACGGTGACTTTTTGAGTTAGCATCCGAAGTCCGTAATTGTCACGCTCCGCTCGCATAAGAAGGGGTGATGTGTGACATAACTGTACGCTTTGAAAAGCATTTTTGGCTTCATTTGCTCCTTTTGTCATCCATTTTGTTTCAAGTTTGCGGTGGTGCATTCCGCAACGTAGTGTCCTTTTCGCTTCTATCCACGATAACAAGCCTGGGCTGCAATAACGCACCTGGCAATTTGATGGAAAATGGGGGTGGTTGAATGACGATCACTGGAACAGAAAGCATGCAGAGAATCAGTAACTAACGAACAAAATGTAAATACAAAGACAGATTCGCATATAGATATACGCTTCAAAAGCAAAGCAGTGATTGCAGTCACGAGTTTTTTCGAAACAGCTTTTGCTGATTGCAGTTATGGGCCATTCGTCTGTCTTAAAAATCTTTTAAAGCTCCACCGCTTACTTCACTTTCTCATTTTACAATTCACACACTACTTGGTACCTCGACCTGGTCGCTTCCTTCAGTCTGCTGCATATTTGTTTCTTAATTCTGTTTCTGATACTCCAAGTAGTACTTCATAATAATGCACGCAGCGGGTGACTGTGAACTCCAGTTTTACCCCGCGAACGTGCATCAATATTTTTGTCGCATCTGGTATTCGAGCCTTTTAGACACTGAGCTAAAACTCTACTTGCGCTACGTATCGCTTGCGTTCCACTGTCGGGCTCTCAGCGGAGTGGAACATAAATCCGCTCAGCTAAATGTCGCCATCGTCGCTTGCTTCTTTACTTACGTTCTTTTTACACTGAGTACGCAATAAATATAGACAGTAATTCTGAGGCGGTGCCTTAAAAACTATATAAAGATACTTAGTTTAATTAGTTTGTTTTCGTTGTTAAACAATCTTCAGATTGCTATGCTTCTTAGGGATTTCATTTTCTTCGTTGAGGCTACCAAAAGGGTAAAATTGCTGTCTTTCCTGCATCATCGTTTTCCGGTTTCGTGCAGTCCTGAGATGTGATAAAATTGACTTCAATCTTAACGTCTGGAGTAACACCCTTTCGGTATCTTCGGAAGAAAATAATGGAGTTCATTCTCTCTATCTAGACAGATCTACACTATAAGAGCCCATTGTCCATATCCCGATCTCTCTATCCCTCCTTGCACTGAAAATATTATCTCAATGTGTCTTAGCAAACAAATCTTAATTGTTTGATAAAATTCTGAAACCTGAACCATGCGTTGGTACCTCCTGTTGTGAAGCTTTGAAATGACATCAAATATACAGAATAATGGCTCCTAAAGAATACACATGTCTTTTTCTGTTTCTATAAAATAACACGTTTGGGTTCTTCG
Organism: Amblyomma americanum; assembly: GCF_052857255.1. Classification (NCBI taxonomy): domain Eukaryota; kingdom Metazoa; phylum Arthropoda; class Arachnida; order Ixodida; family Ixodidae; genus Amblyomma; species Amblyomma americanum. The sequence continues at coordinate 97,634,741 of NC_135498.1, forward strand.
TCCACGTGGTAATTATTCAGAAAGACATTTTTGCGTTGGTTTAGAATATCGAACGCCACAGCTTTTTCAAGATGTTAAAACGATTTCCATGTTATAAAATGATTTGACAGTGGCCCGATACAAACGGCGCACGCCTCGCAAGGACATGTTGCAGGCTATAGAATTATGGAGTGTACAATGGGGCGCTAATCTCTGCCGCCTAATTTTAAACATAAAACTGTATAGAGAACATGCACAGGAGAGAAGGCAGCACAAGCATAGAGTGACTACTGCTCTATTAAAGCGAAGCCGCATTTCATCATAAACAACAAAGTGCATTCACGCCAAGCACTCAAGACCCAAGAAGCGCTCAATAATAGTCACTTTATCAAACCGACAAAATTAAGTCCCTTTTTTAACAAGCAAACCAAGGGCTCGCCAACACGTATGTCCGGGCCATATCTCTGTATTCGCCAGGCTGCGAGGTTTCACGCGACTTTTACTGAGCTAGCAAGATCTTATCTTCAGAGGAAGCTCGGAGCAACTCGGGTAAACTCAGAGGGGCGTCGCGCTAGCTGGAGCCTTTGGGGCGAAGCTCGATTAGTTTGGAGGAGCACCGCGCCGGCTGTAGCCAAGTGCAGCGAGGGAGTGAAGATGAAGAGGTAGAAACGTAGTTGCGTGCGCGCATGCAAGGCCAGAAAGAAGAGAGGAAAGGTGGAGTCACCGGAGGAACGTGCAGTGCAGCAAACGGTAACTCATAGATGAAGACTGTCATTCTATGGATTCCCAAGATGAAAGGCCTGCATGACGAGCTCAACAGCAGCGTGAGAAAAAAAGAAGCAAGCGAATGCCTAAACTGAAATTGAAAATTGGTTTTGGGGAAAGGAAATGGCACGGGATCTATCACATATACTGGAGGACACCTGAACCGCGCCTTAAGGGAAGGGATAAAGCAGGAAGTGAAAGAAGAAAGGAAGAAAGAAATGCCGTAGTGGAGGGCTCCGGAATAATGTCGACCACCTGGGGATCTTTAACGTGCACTGATATCGCACAGCACACGAGCGCCTTAGCATTTCGCCTCCATCGAAAGGCAGCCGCCATGGTCGGGTTCGAACACCTGAAAACGTGCGTCAAGCAATCCAGAGGATACAGCGAGGCGGAAAGCCGAAGTGAAGAGTCGGAGGCAGAGTAACCTTGCTAAAAGTTATGCGGAAGCATATGTAGAGAAAGAAACGCGAAAAGTGAAAAACAAGCGGCAATTGATGAAATAGCCGGAGAAAAATGCGAAAGAGCGACGAATAAAGGTGGCTTCAGGGACCGCCGAACAGAAGAAATGACCACTCGAATCACAACGAGCAGATTAGAGGGTTTATCGCAAGAGCAAAGTTCGGGACAACAGAAAAAATATATCCGTACAACTTGAATTTTCGACCTTATATAGAGGTAAAGCGAAAAACTCTCTTCGAGCGAAAAAGTGCACTTAAAAAGAAACTTTCACCTTGGCACGTTACGCCCAATAGAGATGGTTTCGTTCTTTAAAAACAAAAACAAACGTTCCGAGGGTCTTGCGTGGCCTGCAGAAGGTGGGTGGACAGCTGCCGTGGGCTACACGTATGAGCGTTCGCCTCGCATGCGGTAGACGCGGAGTGCGATCCGAGTGGCGCCGGGGGGTGCGCACCGGCCACACAATAGCTCCCAGCGCTCTTTTTGGCTTGATCGGCGGCTTAATTTGGTCGAAGAGCTCGAAATATGGGTCTCTTATCCTATTTTCGGTATACCAACGTGCCTTGTGTCATGGCGCTCATCGGTCTTGGGAATCATTAAAATCAAAATCTTCACGAGGGTTGGATGAAACGTTTGTGTCTCTGTATCCTTTACCGGGGTCTCCATGCTTTCTTCACGGTGCTTATTAAGCGAACAATTTATACAACTGAAAGCAGGCTGGGGCATCAGCTCGACTATGCAGGACATACAGGGCGCTGCATGAATTAATAAGTGATTTAGAGAGCATAAAAACTATTTACGTTAACTTTTTGCAAATTATTCGGAAAGAATAAAAATTTTTAGGTTAACTGTTTGCGCAGCATATGATGGAACAGTGTAAATTTAGTGATAAAAGCAAATGCACTTTGCATTTCAAGCATAGAAAGATAATAGGCGGCGCTAAGGAAAAAGGACGCGTAAAACTTCCGAAGCCTTGCGAATACAAAATTAAGACCTGGAAAATTGAGTCAGCAAGGCTCCGGTTCAAGCGTAGAAGAAGTAACCTATTTCAATTTGAAAAGGTTATTATGTTTGCACGTTTGTGCGGTCTTGGTTGTTTGGAGCACATGCTTATTGTTGATAATGAAGAAAAGACGCGCCCCTTTCGTAAATCAGCTGCTTGTCATAGTTGGTCGTCCCTTCCGCTTTCATATCCTGTGTCTTGCCCTATGCGTAGCCTAATGCGCTACTTTTTTTATGCCCATGGCCCTTAATTCTCTTCTCTAAAATAAATACTGGAGATTGGCTTCAGATAAAAGTATATAAATATAAGCACTTTTGTACTTGCAGCATGCTTATAATCAGCCTCTCGGGAATAATCTACTAAACTGTAAAACGGCTAATCCTCCAGCCGCAACCGTTTAGGCCACCCTATAAAAGGTTATAAGCAAGAGCGAATCGATATTGTGGCATTTTTTTTGTATCTTTGTCCCTTTCGGCTACAAAATTCAATTTTCAATTACTTGGCTAACTGCTAGTCAGCATAGTGAATCTGGTTGCTAACTTCAGCGAATGCACTATGTTTCACTTCAAATACTTTGTTCGTGGACGGATCGATAGAGATAAACCCTTTAATATAAGGGTCACATAACGTACACTTGTGACACATGCAGGAAACAAGAACGAGTTATAGCGTAGCTGCTCAAGCGACAATGAATCTTTACTTGTGGGCGGGGGTAGCTCTCTCCCGATGGTAGTGGTCTGTAATGCCGGGAGTAGTGCGTTTGATGACGATGCTGGTTGAAGCACAGATAATGACGGGCCAACTTCAACGAGCTTGTTCTCAACTAGAATAGTCACAATTAAGGCAGTCATGTGTCCAGTGTCAGCACCCAACTGCTGATGAAGACAAAAATACACAGCTTAGATGTGGCGACCTATAATTATGATCTTTACTTCGATCTGTGACGAGTAGGAACAGTAAGCCTAATCAAATTCTGCTTGCAGATTCTAGAGTATTGCCTTAATTCCAAGTATCATGAGCATTTCGAGCACTAAAATACAAGAACACCACATTTGTTACACCATGAAAGTTTTCAATGTCTTACTTTATATCGACGAAATGTCGCTTCGGTAGTCCATGAAAGGAATATTGGCAGAGAAAAAGAAAATTATTTAGAGGTCAGGTCATACAATCATGAAAAAGTAATCATGAAGGAACAGAGCACTGACCATGACCTCTCGGTTGTCTGTTGCAGTCACAAGACTATTATCTAAAAACTTTATTGTAAAAAGAGGCATGAGTCTGCTGATTTTCACTTATTTCGTGCTGAATGAGTCAGACAGCATAAAGCCGGTGAACGCTGTGACAGTGTGCTGCGCGCCTCCGGAGAAGCGCTATCTCCAGAGGCATCTTTCCTATGTGGGACCCTGGAGGCGCTTGAGCAAGAGACGGTATGGAACTAGGAATCATCGGCTGTCGGTAGGAATCATCGGCTGTCGGCGGTCAATGCTCATTAGTAGTCCCAAAGTCGACAGCCTGGCCGTCATCTTGATTCGGACGCCGACAGGCATTCGACTGGTCAAGAGTGCTGGCGGTGATCTGTTCGAAGTAAACTGGCCCATTCAGAGAGCTGGTATTAAAAACAAAAAAACGCAGCTCCTTCCGTTCTCTCCTCCCTTCGGACTAAGAGGCCCGCGTTCAGCGTGAGCATGAACACCTGCGCCGCAATAGAGAAGCCAGGCCAATTAGGCTGCCGGGACGCAACAGCAGCTGCACGCCCTCCTAGAGTAACAAAGACGCCGGCAGGAGGGGAAAAGGGCCAAGCCGATAGGAGGTCCGGGGAAGGCTGGGAATGCCGCAGATGTCGGCGCTGAGAGCAGGGCGAGGGAGACGCCCCAGCCTGTAAAGAGGGATCGCCGGAATGAAAGGGACACAAGGAAAGCGAGTCAGTGGAATGAGGAGCAAGGCTCGAACGACACCGCTGAGCAGTCGGTCCTTCGGCGCCCCATGCGCCAAAGTCATCGGGGAGATGAACCTCCGCAGGCGACCAAGGTATACTCCGCAGCCCTTCCGTTCCTCCTGACGAAGAGTCCGGCGCCAGCGCAGCTACATGTAAGCTTGGTCGCCCCAGCCTCCGCATCATGTTCTCGATAACATGTAATTCCTGAATATATCTGTTTTGTTCAAGATAAGGCCGACGGTGTCTGTTTGGCTTCGTGCCGTGTTGATCCGCGCATTGTTTTGAGCCGTCACAACGCACTTTGCTGAAATTAAGCCCAGGAAAGGAAACAAAAATCATAGTAATGTTACAGTGTAGCTGAATAATAGCCATACGAGTTGCAGCGTGAGTTGATAATGCCGAAATGGTAATGCGGTACAAGTAAAGCTGAAATTTTGCTGAGTATGTTCATATTCAATGTGCATTAAAAGTGCACCATAGTGACGACGGAAACCAGACCAGACGCAGACATGTGCTATCGACCTCTACTCCGTCGAGTCTTTATAGCGCTGTTGAAGCACAATGAATACGGTACAAATTTGAAACTGAGCCTATTGAAGCTCTTATAATTTTGCGAGAACCTATCTATGCCCTTTATACCAAAAACTTGCGGTGTTAAACGTGCATCGCGTTATTTACCCTCTGTAGGAACGCTTCGTACTGACTTGTGTTTCGTAACCTTAGGCGATCATGCTGGCGGTACTCCTACGTGCTTAAATATCTCGTTTGTAGGTTACAAAGGCGTTCTTGATAATGATGGTCAGCAGCAGCATTTGTTGAACGTTCCTTTGATATCGACTGCACTGCGTAAAGTCATAGCAAAACAGCGAGTGAAATATTCAGATCCGCGCGTCAAAATGGTGGCTACATCTCGAATTGCAGTGTGACGAGACTTTTGCGTCACCAAAGCGCGCGCGTCCCTTGCACAACGCGCCGCTCTGCGCCGTCACGGCGATTCTTGTGTGGTCGGGCGCGCACTACTCACTGTCTACACACACACGCACGCACGCACGCACGCACGCACGCACGCACGCGCACACACACACACACACACACACACACACACACACACACACACACACACACACACACACACACACACACACACACACACACACACACACACACACACACACACACACACACACACACACACACACACACACACACACACACACACACACACACACACACACACACACACACACACACACACACACACACACACACACACACACACACACACACACACACACACACACACACACACACACACACACACACACACACACACACACACACACACACACACACACACACACACACACACACACACACACACACACACACACACACACACACACACACACACACACACACACACACACACACACACACACACACACACACACACACACACACACACACACACACACACACACACACACACACACACACACACACACACACACACACACACACACACACACACACACACACACACACACACACACACACACACACACTAGGAACTGGTCTGGACTTACTCTACCAAGTATGTCAAGGATTTCCTTTGTTATACCGTATCTCCTCTGGCAATGTCGGCATTACTGCGAAAGCATTAGAATGTTCATGAGGCTGAAAAGCTTGCGTTGTCTTTGTAGCACACCAAAAGATCCGAAAATCTACGTGACCTGATAAGAAAAAAAATTTCTTGCATAAAATTACTCCCGAAGTGGGTTACAAACCCAGGTCATAGCGAGCAGACCAGCTTCGCCAGCTACTCCATTAGAAGCACTCCGCCATTCCTGCAACATACTACACTGCGCTCTAAAGAGCCAGACTCTTTTGGTGGGTTTGGCTATCGTCGCCTGCATCAACTGCCATTCAGGAGGCGCGAACAGATTAGCTTCGCTGGGCACCCCATCAGAGAACTACGTCACCCCCGCAGCCGAAAACCCTACATGCATGCTTTCTTATCCACAGCACGTAAGTATTCTTAAGTGACAGCGCAAATTTTCTAGATGATAAATAGAAATCTGCGTGGTTGCAACAGGTAAAACCTACAATACCGTGAGCTGACGTTTACAGAAAGCTGTAAACGACAACTTTGAAAAATAGCTTAAGCAGCGCTTAGCGCATTTATTCAGATCCTTCACGGTGGCCTGGACAGCCACGGGACAAACAAACTTTACGACGCGGCATCTAGCCTTAAGAGTACAGTGCAGAATCATTCGAGATCCCTCCCGCTGAAGTGCTTCTTATTTTTTTGTATATTAATTTACCGCAGGCAGTCTCTATGCCACCACAGGTGTGGTGCTGCAGCTGTGAGCGATGCGCCACTGCCACTTGCAGTGGCAGTCACCACTATAGTTACTGAGGCTCGCATTACCCGTCCCGAGCTCCTTTTTGTTTATTTTTGCACATAGTTATTCGGAAGGAGGCTGTCTATCTGTCGACCAACGAGGTAATGCGCAGTGCCATTGTGGGCAGGTGATAGCTGCACGATATTGCAAATATATAATGCCAATTGTGATGGCGAGCTGGTAGCCCACAAGCCGGTCCGTGGCAGCGGCTTTTTCATATAAAGGACGCACGCACACTGGCATTTCTTGTGACCGGGACATTTAATGCTATCGCAAAAAAATTTGTGATGAAATAGAGGTGGAAATAATACCATTCAATGTAACCCTGCAGTAATAAGAGAGAGACAGCACGTGCATGACATCTCTTCTTGTCTCACGTCTCTATGGATTGTCTTTTGCCATAATTACTATTCACCAGCTAGCAGACCTCAAGACTTTTATCAAGTAGTTACCTACTTTTTAAGAGAATACAGGCATGTGCTTATTTACGATCAAAACTTCCAGACAGTGCCATCATATCGTGGCATGCTTGATGGCATCACATTATCTGTCTTCTGGCAATGCTAATAGTAATCTTAACACGCCTGCTTTAAACGTTTCGGAGAAAATAGAAATATATACGTGATGTATCAGAGAGTTGAGAATTGGAATATTGTTTATCATAAGCTGCTAGCGTTACCTTTTCCTCACCAATCCAGGACAACGTCGTATGGCGGGGTTCGCGGAGGGGATTTCAATAACGCCGGCTCGCATCACATCTGGACTTTTTTAGATCGCAAGATAGTCTTTCACACAAGTATGACCTCAAGCCGGTGGCAAACGGAGATGTCTTCGGGAGGCGTTCTTTCATTTTGGGGACGCTTTACCGGATTATCAAAATTGTGAATCTTTATTTAAGAATATTTATGAATTCTGTCAAGTGCTACTCCGTAAAATCACTTTTCCACTTTGATGTTTTATAGCATCTTATATGCCTGCTTCTTTAGTTTCTTTGATCATTGTTATTTTTTGTAATTATCGATTCTTGTAAATTCTTTGTTTAGCGTATAGAACCTACACATTCTATGGAAGCCTCAGCATTGAAGAGCTGCCGCTGGCATTGCTTTTCAGGCCGAGTCCAACTTCCAGGCATTAGCTTTGTTCGCGCTACGGCTCTCTTGTTGCTTAGAAGGAGCACTATACGCTTCTCCCGCTGTCTTCTGCGGAGGCTCTTTCTTTCCAACAAGCGCCCTGCGATTTGCCAGTTCTTTGTATAAAGGGACCATATCTGTGGTGTGTTGACTCCTCCAAGAGTTTCGCATACCACGAAGAGTTCGGCGTGGTTTGGCTATAGTTCTGTAGCCGTTCTGCCACACCGCATTTCAGTCAACAGCGCTCGACTCTTCTGGCGATGCGAGACGTCGTGTAGCAAGTATTGTTTCGCAGCTGCCATGGGCGCCACGCAGATAAAGGACAGGCCAGTTGCCAAATTCGCAGCTTTGTTGCGGCGCATCCACTTTCAGCCTATAGGCGTAGCTTACAGCGGTGGCGACGGATTACGTTGCTTGCTCAGCTGCTATGATGCAAGTGCATCACACATGATGCTTTGGTGGTGGTTCACAACTTTCAATGGGAGGCCGCAATTACGAAAGCTCTTTTATAAAATGGCCGCCTTGCGCCTTCCTTATGGAAATAGTAACCCATATCAGTGTAGTGTAACTTCACAAAAGCCACAGTCCTTTACGCCCATTTAGGAACACTGCAGTTTCGGTCAGTCATGCCATCAAAACCCTTAATGGTACGATAAAAAAGCTGGCTATTTGAACCTTTGAAGGAGAACATTGAAACAGCACGTGCAAAATAATTCTGAGATGAACACCTGCAACGCGAATTTTGGCAACACGTTTTTTTGGTGGCTTTGAGCATGCCTAAGCGCACACTTTACATTGGTTTAGTTATTTATATCGCACTCCAAATTCTAAATTTTGCGGGGCAGTAGATAGCATTTAGATACAGACCGCAGGAATAACAGACAAGGCTAAACAGACACTCTTAATTAAGCTTCTCATAGATTCATTACACTGAGCTAGTAGCCGTTATCTTCACTATTGGCTGGTGCTAATCTTGTTTATTAGGGGAATTGCTATTTTAGATATCGTTCAATCCTTCCATGCTAGAACGTCTTTGACTGTGTATAAGGCGTTTCTGAGGTAGACAAATTAATTTCTTTAATCTCAGACGATTAAGGAAACTGTATTGTCTAAATAATGCCAAGCTTTAGTTTTTCGCTCTTGCAATAATAATACGCAGTCATTTTTTCGGAAGACAGCTATTGGAGCGCCAGTAAACAAGCGTGGTCAGTGTGCGCTCTCCGGCGTGCCTTTTTTCCCCTTCTGTGCCTGTGGTCTTGCGTTGCCTCATAATCATGCATAACCATCTTTCTAAAAGCGCGCGCTGTCTAACTAGAGCTGACATTTGCTGACACGCGATCGCAGTCCAGCAACATCCGTCAGTGGCCTTGGACTCGCTTCCAAGCTTCTTAAACAGTGAATTTGGCTCCAGGGCATCTCGAAATGAGAACCAAGAGGTAACGCTCATTAAGTTGGGATTAGTAAACAATTTTCATGCAGTAGTTGGTGTGTTAAGGTGGAAAAAAGCGAAAGGCTAAATAATTTTGGACCACTCTGTTGAACAGGGGTTTGTTTCAAAAGCCCCTCATAATGCAGTTCATTACAGAACACACCGGCACATTTAAATTACGAAAATTTTTCTTGCTGTTGATGCTTCTTTAAAAACATCTAGAGATATTATTAGTCAGGAATATGCTGGAACACATAATAAGCATGTCGAGAAGCAAAACGCTGGCGGCTTTTCGTTGCGCTCTAACCCGTTCTAACAAATGCTCTCTACATTTCGCGAACGCACAGAACAAAAGATCGTGCTCTGACGAATGTCTATTGCTAGATTGATATAGGCTGAGATGAGGTCTGTTTTTCGACAGAAATAAAGCTCTGTCTTTCGGCTACGTTTTGTTCCTCATAGTACTCTGGCGACAAAAAATAGCCATAGCCTTTAACTAGCCAGTAATGTTACTTTGTACCGATCCTGTTTTTAATCGCTTCTAATAGTTTTAAGCTTGCAAATTAACAAGTTTTCCGAGGGCATTAAAGACGTGTTTTATATATGTGGCTCAGGAGTAATATACAGTCCACTTCACTTACTCCTAGCCACGTTCTGAGCATGTATGTCGACCGATATTTGTTTCCTTAGGCAATATGCGGCTGCAGCTATAATTTTAGAAAGGTATACCCGCGAAAAAAAGTAGTATTGTAGTGAAATAGCATTCGCTTTGTTGCTCGAGCAAACGTAAGGTGGTAGTTGTAATTTGCACTCCGATCAGGAACTAGCGCTAAACACTAGCTTTCTCTGCACAGTATAGCAGGATGAATGTGCAGTTCACGTGACCTCGGCCTTCGTCAAGGACATAGCGATGTGATACAGGACCAGAGGAACAGAACGCAGTGGAAGCCACAGTTGAGCTCACTTCCATGTCACACAATGCGTGATTTTTCTTTGGCTTTATTTAATGTGTATGCCGAACCCTTTGCCTTTGACAAGCAGCTCACAATTAAGGGTTCAGGGAGAAAGGGGAGCCAGAAATATCATGGTAAATACCCTCAAGTTTCCTGCGAGTAAAGCTATGCTACTATTTGCGCGCATCTATCTCCAAGTAGAAAGGGGCTCACCAAACGCCACTCCGAGGGCAACGGCCAGGGCAAGTACCAAGGTGCAGCGGCTCATCCCCGGAGTTCCTCCCTCCACAAGTCTCGCAGGATCTGAAACGATTGCTCAGAACTGAATAGGCTTGAATTTAGGGCTGATGTACTGAGCTCACAATATTGAAGCGGGGTACGCAAACTGTTCCGTATGAAACATGTTTCTGGTATAAAGCACGCAGAAACTGATAGTAAACCCACACTGGAGCGATGGCTCTTGCGTGTTCTACGTGTAGGTAATTTTCATTTGCAGTTTCTTTTCACCTTCTGACAGAAAAATGCAACCTGCTGGTTCAACAGCGATTCGGCACACATGTTATACGCGCCGAAAGGTAAATGTAGCGAGAGGCATCACGGGTCACCTGATTCGACCTGATTTTACTAGCTACATAAGTAAACACTGCATGTGTTGTGGACAAGCAATTCGTGTTTGCACACTATTAGCACTTCTTTTTTTATTGCTAGTAAAAAATACCTGTTCTGCAGAACGCTTACACAACATCGTGTAGAATATGGCTTTATTAATGCAAAGTGTATTCAAGTATTTACCACCTCTGCAAAGCTCTGACTTCGTAAACTTTTTTTCTGCCCTCGATTTGTAATCTGTTAACGGCAAGTTCATTGTCGATAACAGTTTGCATTAAAATCATAAATCGGCCACTTAAAGGTCACGGGATCATTTACACTGTGTGAATCTTAAATTGTTCATATTTTACGATACGGTTGGTTGGCTTATGGGTCCCCCATAGCCAAAGTGACTCAGGCTATGATGGACGAAATGTTATCCGGAGCCCTCCACTACCGCGTCCCTCAGTGCCAATTCTGCTCTGACTATCTGGGGCGAGGTAATGGAGGGCTCCAAATAATTTGGACCACCTGAGGTTCTTTACTGAAGTTGACATCGCAGAGTACATGTGCCTCTAATATTTCGCCTTTGGGACCAACAGCCGAACACAATAAGCACTATAGTTTACGATACGTTGAGGTAGACATTGTGACAGTCACTTCATACCTCTCTACTTCTAGCTTTTTGTGTTTAGTTTTCCACGCACACTCGTTCTGGGGCTAGCTCCTCTCTCCACTCCACCGCTTAGGCACGCGGCGCCACGGATGACGGTGTCTTCTAGCTGGGCCTTTCGAAGCACCTGCCGGATATCGGCAGTGGTAGATTCTCCCGCTCATAATATTCTCTTCTACTTGCTTCTAAGGTAACCACCCTTGCTTTACGCAATCAATCATACGCTCTAGCCATACCGTGGTTTTTCAAGGTCAACCCTCCTACCACTCCTTCGAGGGTAACTACCCTCCGCGACATTCCGGAACCCATCACCCCCGGCTGGAGCCGTATGCTCTCGGCATATCTTTATAATTCCACGGGAATCACCCTCCGGGTTTTTCAGTGGTCACCACCTTCGTCTTAACCCTTTCATGCCGAAAATTTTATTCTGGAATCCAGGGAGATATGAAGAGAGCTGCGCTTTAAATACACACAAAATAGCAAGAAACAAGTAAAAATAATTACTTTGTTGTTCACTAAGTAGTGAATTGTTACTCTTGGGCAACCTCGGGATATTGAAGCATTACTGATTACAGCTGCGGGTGGGAACGGCAGGATTTTCAATTCAATATTCATGATAAACAAGTCAAATCTAGGTCGGCTTTTTTTGGGTGTCTGCGCGCGCTAGGAATTAATAAAAGTAACCAACAGCAGTTCAGAAGAACCGCTTAACGCTCTTTGTCATGTTCCTTAATTTAGAGCATTGTTTTTGCGAAGATTCATTGCAAATTCAAGTCGGCAATGGTCAACAAGAGTTTTCTCGCCTTGGATCGTATTCTGGGTCGCTCTAGTCGCTTTAGATGTAAACGCCAGATTTTTCGCGATTCTATTATAAACAAAAACGTAGCATACGGACGGGACGAAGAAGGGCGAAGACAAGACGGTTGCTACACATACAACTGAATAGAATGAAACGCGACAGTAAACCACACCCCACGCCAGAGCACGCATGCGCATGACATAAAACAAGGTAAAAACAAACTGATAACCTTAAAACGTGTGGAAAGAGAGCAAAAAAAGAGGAGAAAAGAGAAAGAGCGATGTTCTGTCTTCGCCCTTCTTCGCCCCGTCCATTTGCTACGTTTTTGTTTATAATATATCTGACCAACTGGCCCTTCAGTATACTCTGTTAATTTTCTTAATCCGACAATAAATGAACTCCTGCACTTTCTCGTCCGTGGGTAACCTCGTGTAGTCGATCTATTTAGATGTAAGGACATTCTATTCTTTCACCTCATGTAAAGAAAAACTACTACATCGAATAAAATTGTGCAGTATGCAAGCAGTTGGTCAACTGCGAGAGCTTGTCTCTTTTGGCATAACCATTCTTACATTGCAGCCACGAGCCCCAATGTACCTCCTGAGCAACACCATTGTGTAAACCTCGTTCTCAATGAGTCTACTCACGGTTGAATAATACCGCCCAGTTTACGCTAGTCGACAAAATAATTCAGATTACGCGCGGTATGCGCGTGGCTGCTCCAAAGCCAAAAAGGTCCTCCTGTCAAGCATGAATCAATGAGTGCTGCACTATCATGTCGCACCACCTTCCGCGTCGCTCCCGGAGTAACCACCGTCCGGTTAGTTTTCCTAAGGTCTCGGCCTACCTTCCTCCTTCCATGGTATGCGTCCTCGTCCTCCCTCCGGGTTAAACTATATCTGTGTGCTTCCCATCACAACCGCCCACCCGTTGTGCCTTTTTTCATTCTCCCCACACTTCATCCTTGCTGCGATAACCGCAATCCATTCGGACCGCGCGGTAACCACCCTTCGGTTACGCCTTCTTCTCGTTTCAAGCCCCCCTCCTTTCACAGCAACGTCCCTCTGAGTGGCTCCCGTGGTACTGAACCGACCTGTCACATCGACCACTAGGACCACTACTACATCTTTTACGACGCGTAACCCAGGAGCAGGCTCTTAACAGCGGTCGCTGTAAAACCGAGAGGGCCTAGCCTTCTTCTTTCTCCGGAGAATTGTCTTCTTCCTCATATGGTTTTACTGCAAAAGCAGTGCCAGTGTCATGCTACCAATATTTATTCATTTATTTATTTGAATACCCTCAGAGCCCGAAGGCATTAAAAAGGGGAGTGGGAAAGACATACATTGAATAAGATACAGTGCAGCAGAAAAACAAATAGAAGAAATGATAACGCGGCGCAAAATGAATAAAACAAAACAAAACATAAGGAAAAAGAAGGCAAAGTTGAAAAAATAACAAATCCAATCGCTTTCTTATTGCCTACAGCAATAAGACAGCGAAAACGAGCGCAAAATAAAACAGACTAAAATCTACAAATAGAGATTACATAGGGCAGTCCTAAAAGAACTTGGATTAGTAGTATCGACAATGTGCCTGGGAAGGTGGTTCCAATTGTCAGAAGTGTTGGGGACCAAAGAAGAAAAAGCGTGTTTGGTATGGCATGACGGAACGCCTACTTCGCGAAGCTGATCAATGCGGCCTAAAACATATGTAGGGGTAGTTAGTAGTCAGCATCTGATGACAGGATAGTGAAATACGCATAAGCGAGAAATTTTTCTCCGGAGTGATAGCGGTGGCAATGATAAGGTAGATTTCATTAAGGTAACACTGGAGATACTGTGATAATTGGAAAGTATGAAACTTGACACACGCTTTTGAACAGATTAGATTTCAGATGCTAAGGATGGCATGTCCGGGTCGCATACAGATTCTGCATATTTCAATTAAGACCGAAGAAGTGTTTTATAAAACATCAATTTTATTGAAGTAGAAAAAAGGCAGAAGTTTCTATGCAGGTACCCCCAACAAGCGATTAGCATTGTTAGTAATAATTTCCAGATGCAAATTCCAAGAAAGATTAGAAGTTATGTGCACACCAAGGTACTTATACGAAGGCACAATTTCAAGAGGAGTATTATTGTTGTCGGAAGTGGTTATTCCTGTGTTACGTCGAGAAACAGGCGTATGTTTACACTTACTAATGTTAAGTTTCATGTGCCGTAATATACACGATTCCGAAAGTTGATTAATATCAGATCGAAGGAAAGAAGTATCACAGTCACTGTTAATTTCATGGTAAATAGCACAATTTTCGGCAAAAAGACATACGGAAGAAGCAATGTTGTTAGGCAAGTCATTAATATAAAGGAGAAAAAGTAGGGGCCGTAGGACACAACCCTGGGGAACGCCTGACCCCACTGGAGAGGAACGAGAGTTTGATTTATTAGCAGTCATGTATTGGGAACTATTAATGAGGAAAGACTGAAGCTACAAAATGATGTTAGGGCCGAGATTGAGATCATTTAACTTGAAAAGTAGTAATTGGTGCGAAACTTTGTCAAAGGCTTTGGAGATATCGAGGAATATACAGTCAGCCATGGAACCACGGTCAAGGATGAAATGAACATCCTGTGTAAAGCATAGAAGCTGCGTCTCGCATGAGAATGATTTACAAAACCCATGTTGGCAATGACTGAAAAAAGAATTTGACTTGAGAAAATTGGCAAAGTGAGGGCAGATGACATGTTCCATGATCTTACAAGGGAAGCGAGGAAGTGAAATGGGCTGGTGATTATTAGGAGAATGTTTGACCCCAGCCTTGCGCAGGGGAACCACCTTGTCCACCTTCCAGTCGCTAGGAACACAGCCAGAGTGAAGAGATTGCTGGAAGAGTTCAGCAAGAATAATTGTACTATACGCTTTGGTATTTTTCAAAAGTTTCGAGTTTATGTTATCCACTCCGCATGATGATATCTTCAGCCGTTAAATTACTTTTTCAATGACAACAGAATATAATATTATGGGGTTCATAATCAAGAAGTCGTGGAGTGGGTAATGTGGAATTGCGGTAATTAATTTGTTAGTAAAATATGCTGTAAACACATTATTAAGAACATCAGCACACATTTCACTGGAGATTACTTGATCGTTTAAAGTTTTAAGAATAATTTAGATAGATCAGTTTTCTTAACCGCGATCCAAAATTGTTGGGAATTATTTATTAGCATCGACGGAAGTGTATGAATAAAAAATGAATCCTTAGCAAGTTTTAGTGTTAACTTATATTCAGACGTGGCAGACTGATCAGCATCCCACCGGAGCACAGAATTGGACAGTTTTGCGGAGCGAAACAGACGTTTTGTATCGGTACATAGGCTTTTTAGTGAAGAACTAAACCAGGACGAAGATTTGTTAGTTATTGCTTTCTCAGCGGCACATAACACTTTGTCAGGGACCCAATTTTGTGCTTAAAAATGTTACAGCGAGTATCGATTGGGCAGTAATGAAAACAGGGTTAGTATACATTCATAAAAGCAGAGAGTTCACGATATATGGCCTCAAACTTTGCATTTTTTAGTCACGGATGTATTTAGAATATTTATTCTGGCGTGTTGACTTGACGTTCAATGAAAAATGAAACATACAATGATCACTTATGCCCGGCAAACACGATATTGGAGCAACAAGACCAGGCGACGTGGTATTAACAAAATCAAACAGGTTGGACGATGAAGATGTAACACGGGTAGGCTGAGTAACAAGTTCGGAGAGATTAAAGTCGGTACAAGCATAATCGAAAAAAACCACGTCACTCCGTAGAAAAAGTATCGGCATAAGAATGTACATTGGACCAAATAATAGTTGGAAAGTTGAAGTCTCCTACCAAAAGAATAGGAACGTTTTTAAAACGAACGGTAATCGCGCAAACAACATCATGAACTTTTTCAACGAAATTGGCACTGCACGAGGGAGGGCGATAGCAAACGCCCAAAATAAGATTTTTTTCACGCGCGTGCGCAGTTCAATTCTAAGAACTTTTGATCTGTTAACAATATTAACAGTACAAGGAAAGTGTGTGTTTGGATCAGGTATCAAAACGCCACCACCACTTTTGTCGCCCCTGTTGTACCGATAAATGGTAAAAAGCTTGTGGCAATCAAAGATTTCCGAGCTATCAACTTTCGCTGAAAGCCACGTTTCGGTAAGGCAAACGATGTCAGCATCACATGCGTCGATAGTCGCACAAACCTCATCATGTTTAGGCAAAACACTTCTAATGTTGGTACACAGAAACGATAATGAGCGATTGGACAGTGATGGCTGCCCACTACATCTAATGAATCGTTAATCTGCAGATGATTCGGATGAAAGGCTTGCAATAACACGAACTTCACAAACGCTGTCATTAAGCTGGTCGTAACAGTAACACCCGCCGTTCATGTAAAGCTTATTATAGCGCTGTTTGAATTTAGACTTTTGAGCGATACCTAATTCAACGAGTTTTTTCCGCACTTGCCGAATCATCAGAGAATAATTTTCGCTTACACTAATGTCTTAATCTTCCAGTTTAGAAGTTGAGAAGAAAATTTTTTGCCTTGTTTTAAAATATGAGAACTTCGCAATAACTGGCCTCCTTTTATCTTCAGAAAAAGCTCCCAGTCTATGAGTCCGTTCAATCGACAGTTTTCACTGTGGCAAATTTAAGGCAGATGAAAGTACATTCACAAGTTTTTCTTCATTCTCATCCCATGACTCAGAATCGGCGTCTGAAAGGCCATTAAACAGAAGAGTATCACGGCGCTGCCTATCTTCGAGCTCCGCCTGACTAGCCCTCAAATTCGAATTTTAACTAGCTAGCCTATAAGCAAAACATCATAGTCGTTGACACTCCTTATGAAAAGATTCACTGGCTGCAGTTCTGCCTTTAACCACAGTTAGCCTACTATCAATATCTGATAAATTATTCTGAATTGCCTCCTGACTTGTTTTGATTTCATTCACAGTACTGATTAAGTCGACTTGCTCTTTCTCCATTTTGGTGGTCTGAATATCCATATCCTGCAGCAACCCCCTCATATCACTTAGCTGCTTTGGCTATGCATCGTCATCAGCTCCTGCATCTTGGGAACGAATACTGCACCGCGGTCCTGGGTTTCCTACCACATCATCGGACAGCAGAAGGAGCTTTTTAACAACAACAGCGCAATAACATAGCAAAGAGAAAAGTACTCCTGGGCGTGGGAACAGCAACAAGCAGGCATTGTCTTATTTACTTGCGTAAAAACAAGAGCCATACCTGACCTGGTCAAAGAAACGAACGAAATTGAAGAGCCGCGTCATGTACCTGCTCACACCCCCACTGAACAGTTTCGGATCACGCCAGCAGTTCTTATCACCGACGAGTGTTTATGGCATAGTCATCCGGGTGGCTTAATCCACGCGGAAGCGATCCAGCAGGGTTGGCAGTGGTGGTAAAAGTTTTCACCGTGAACGCTGACGAAACGTGTTGGCGAGTCGCTGCATTCCCGTGCTTCCGAACCATACAGGGCGCCAAGCTCTAGACATAAAGTAACCTGGGGAAAGAAACGGACGAAATCGAAGAGCCCCGTCATGTAGCTGCTCCCACGCCCACTAAATAGTTCCGGCGCACGCCAGCAGTTCATATCGACGATGTGTGTAGACAGCATCGTCGATCCAGATGGCTTCATCCACGCGGAAGCGATCCAGCAGGGTTGGCAGTCGTGGTAAAAGTCTTCACCGTGAAAGCTGACGAAACGCGTTGGCGAGTCGCTGCATTCTCGCGCTTTCGAAGTATACAGGGCACCAAGCTGTAGAGAAGTAACCTGGGCAAAGAAACGGACGAAATTGAAGAGCCCCGTCATATAGCTGCTCCCACGCCCACTGAATAGTTCCGGAGCCCACCAGCAGTTCATATCGACGACGTGTGTAGACAACATAGTCGATCCAGATGGCTTTATCCACGCGGAAGCGATCCAGCAGGGTTGGCAGTGGTGGTAAAAGTCTTCACAGTGAAAGCTGACGAAACACGTTGGCAAGTTGCTGCACTCTCGCGATTTCGAAGTGTACAGGGCGCCAAGCTGTAGACAAGAAGTAACCTGGGCAAAGAAACGGACGAAATTGAAGAGCCGCGTCATGTAGCTGCTCCCACCCCCACTGAATAGTTTCGGAGCACGCCAGCAGTTCTTATCGACCACGTGTGTAGACAACATAGCCGATCCGGATGGCTTTATTCACGCGGAAGCGATCCAGCAGGGTTGGCAGTGGTGGTAAATGTCTTCACCGTGAAAGCTGACGAAACGCGTTGGCGAGTCGCTGCATTCTCGCGCTTTCGAAGTATTCAGGGCGCCAAGCTGTAGACTAGAAGTAACCTGGGCAAAGAGACGGACGAAATTGAAGACCCGCATCATGTGGCTGCTCCCAGGCCCACTGAAAAGTTCCGGAGCACGCCAGCAGTTCTTATCGACGACGTGTGCTAGTGACATAGTTGATCCAGATGGCTTTATCCACGCGGAACCAATCCAGCAGGGTTGCCAGTGGTGGTCAAATTCTTCATCGTGAAAGCTGACGAGACGTGTTGGCGAGTCGCTGCATTCGTGCGCTTCCGAAATATACAGGGCGCCAAGCTGTACTCCAGAAGTAACCTGGGCAAAGAAACGGACGAAATTGAAGAGCCGCATCACAAAGCTGCTCCCACGCCCACTATGTCTGTACAATGGTATATTGAAGCCTCCACACTCAAGATGCACAACCCACAAGCCACCTCCTGACCACATGTCTCCAAATAAGGTACCTCCACTGACCACCCTCCAGCCACCTCCGCGCTCCACACGCACTAAAGGTGAACTTCAAAAGGCACCATCCACCACATATCTGCTAAACTGTTGAATCTAGTAGCGCCACTCACCATCAAACCACTCACCACCACCCTGCACAAACGCTTCACTAACTAGAAGCCGACGCTGCAATGAAACGAAAACGAGAGGCGAAATTCTAAATCAAGGAGGCAGTTGCAAAACAAGTTGCCTTCCAGATGCACCTCCCGCTAGCTGCCTCCCCACCGCTACAGCCTAATTACGGCACTGGCCAACCGAACATCAGAAACATTAACCCACATTCTCCGCTCCGCCTACAGCTTTCACACGTACACTCAACCTCCTCTAAGGCATCCGTCACACAAAAGAATGAACGTGACTATCGAGGTGAACCCAAGCGCCTTCGCAGAATTGCTGCAGAAACTACGCGAAGTGGTAAAAAAATAAGAGGATTGTGCTGTGCGCTAGTTGGTTCATACTTTCTACGAAACAGATTAATACAGTGCAACGGAACAGGACGAGAAGAACAAACACGATACTCAGGACGGGCGCTGACTTCTGGTGAGAGGTGCGTATGAATTGTGTTGGTTTTTATGGCGCAATTATGAGTTGGTAGTCAGCGTGCTTCCTGTGTTTCGATTTCCTTTTTCTCGTCCTCATTCCGTTGAGCTGTATTAATCTATTTCGTAGAAGGTAACACTGCTCTCACTGGGTTAAATGCGAACATTGTGATGAAATGGAACTGAGGATGCCACTGCAACCTGCATTGCATAGTCATCTGCAGTCATCAATCGAAACACCTCTGAAAATTTTCCACCTTCTTGCGAACTTTCGCAGCTAATTAAGAGAAAGATTTTTACGCATTTATCGTGCTTCCCGCATAAGTTTTGATGCCATGCTAGTGCCCACCATCTCTTTCTGACTAGATGTATTCCTGACAAGCTTTTCAAAGAGCCAGGATTCGACGAGAGTATAAATGCATGGGCAAGGAAATATGTCATTGTAACAGTTTGTAGCTGCAATTGACTTCATGTTTAATAATTATACCGCCACGCAAAAAAGACAACAGTCACTTGTAGTTCCTCAGGAACGAGGAAAGCAGTTTTTCAGTGTAACCTTTCTAAAACGGCGGCTTCAGAAAAGCACCATACGTTACTTCAGCTCAAATTTCGACACATTCAATTTTTAACGCAAAACTTTATTTAGCTGCTTCACCCTTATTTCTCGATGCATGTGTACATCTTCCTTTGTAACTGCGATCGATCGCCGAACGCGCGGCCTGTCGGTGCGCTGCCGCGCGCTCACCGCAGCTGAACCAATCAGATCACCGCGGCCGTGCGCGCATGTGGCCATACGAGTCGTCGCTGCATCGGCACTCGCTCTCCTAGCAAGCGCCCACCTGGTGCGTAACTTCCGTAACTTTTTGAGTTATACGTCCTGTCACACAAGATGAGGCCTCGCAAGAGACCATCAAGCACTGCAGAAGAACTATTTGAAAGGAAACTGAGGCGTGCAGCTCCTCAGCACCGCTGATACGCTGCGAAGCAACATGACGCGGACCATCGACGCATACAACAGATGCGAGAAGGTGACCGACCATGGCGAGCACGAAACTGCCGAGGAACACGAGGCCAGGCTGAAATAGATGAGTGTAGTTATGCGCCGTCGAGTGTGAACAACTTTTTTACTGCGGAGGCGGATACCTCCCTTGCGAATAGCTTCATGACGAGCTCACAATGCAACGAGCAACCACAGTTATGATGTCACTCAGCCGCCGCAACCCAAACCGAGCGCTCGCCTCTTACTAGTCACGTGAAAAACGTGGTCATTCAACCGCAGACACGCCGGGGCAGTGCGCTCTCTCTGTCTAGATAGCCTCCACTGCCTACCAGGCGCTGCCGACGGATTGCGACAGCTCTCGACAATTTAACAGCAGCAGTCATCATAGATGGTACAGGCGAGGAGACTTGTGAGCTGTCTAAATCTCAGATCACCGCTGAAGATCTGAACATCAGTCATTACCACCAAGCAACAACATAGTCTAGCCAAGCTTTGCGAGGCTAAACTTTCAAGCTTTCGCTTTGGTTACTTCGGTTTAGCCGGGTTAAACCATTGCCTATTTTTTTCACTTTATTTTCGATTACCATGAAAAAGCTTATTTCATCACCGCGTATTATGTTTTCTAAATCTGCTACACTGGCCTCAATGTGCAGAAGGGCGTCTTTCTTTACACCGTCACGTCAGTTTGGCACGCTGTTTCCACTTTCTGCTCTGAGAACTTTTATTTTGCGGATTTCAAAAGTGCGTACTAACGGTTCGAGATAGAATAACCCCATAGTAATTCGGAGATCAGGGAGACCGTTTTTCAAGTCTCTTGAATATTTGGTCTTTACGTCATGTTCTATGGACATCATCAGTGATTGAAAATATACAAGTCGAAGGATAGCATTACAAGCTTCAGAATTTAAATTCTTATGCCTAGATTAAAAGGGTTAGTCCGGTGAAAAATGGTGCATCTTTTCAAATGTACTTTATATTATGAAGCTTGCCAGAATGCAAAAAAAAATGGCAGTCGATGTGCGTACTTAAAGGGAAGCTGAATAACTTTTCGAAAAAAAATGAGTTCTCTACGTCAATTTGTAGCTTTTAGTCCGCTGAAACAGAATATCTCGTTGAAAACGAGCGGAAATAAACGCAAAAAAACTCTTTTTTGGAAGTAAACGCGCCCCATCGCCCCAGGGCGCCGAGCGAACGCCGCTCTCGCCCGCAATTGTTTGGGACAGTCGTGACGTCATCCACGGGAATCTCCGGCCGGCACCGACGGCGTTGCTGCGTAGCGCATTGCTTCAGCTGGCTTTTAAGGACTACGTTTTGGAAATTATGGGTAATTCAAGCAGTGTTGAACAGTTTGGACATTCACCATGCTTGTTCGAGCCATCAGCAGATTCAGAATACGGTGGAACCAACGACACCGCAAAGTGCGCCGGCATCGAAAGTTAAGTCGCGACATTTTCACGTGTTGGAAATCTCGACTGGATGGATGGGCGGATGAAAGCTTTTATTTCCACCGGAAATGGAGACCCCTTACTACTCAGCGCCCCCGGCACGCAGGCCTGGAGGGCGGGGGCCGGAGCCTCCGTGACTAAAGGCTAACAAAGAGATTTTGTCACTTCGCGGCATTAGCCGCCAGGCGGATTGGCTTGTTTCTGCCGAGCGGGTTCTTCGCTGCGCAGCAGGGCTTCCCAGCTTTCTTTGCTATCAATATCTTTGTCGACTCAGGGGTAGTCAGTGTTTTCGCATATTCTTTGCTTCCGGGTAACCGTGGAACCGCCGGACTGTCGGAACCTGGACGAGCGCGCGCAAACCTATTCCGAAATCGTTGAGAACTACAGACTAAACAGAAAACTGGTGCCGCCGCCGTATAAGAAGCTAAGTAATATAGAAGCGACCGCATGGCGGCGCCTGCACGCCGGAAATTTCGTTAGCCCGGCAGTATGGGTCTTTCACGTCCTACTAGGGTAACACGAAAACCGAATCTCGACTGATACGTATGTTTTGCGTAGGTGCTTACGCGTGCATATGTTTTCTGTAGGTACAAGTGGCAGTAGAAAAAAAAAGTAAATTGCGACGAAACGTTTTTGTGTACCGCTGCTCCTAAAAGCCTGGCCACCAACTTCTTGTAATGCCTGTAAAAATGATCTATTTCAGATCTCCGGCACGCTTACACCAGTCGCGCGAGATAAACCATTTTTTTGTACTTTTATTTATAGTTACTTGCCTAATTACCGCCGAAGGCCTTTTCGAACTACAAAAGAATGCCAAACTGGAAGAGTTGGAGTGGGTTCACTGCTGTACTGCAGCGCGAAGAGACGAGGCGACCTGGTGGAAGCTCCCGTGTGCGCTTTCCTTCTGTCGCATGTTCGGGCTACTGTTCAACCATGAAGCTTCTGCACTTACCCCCATACGTTGATTTTTTTTGCATGCTGAACACGTTTTTGAACCATAATTATGGCTGCGGTTTGAAGCTCGCAGTGCTGCTCATCAAAACTACTGTGCTGCGAGGTATAGTTGCTGCTGTTGCATTATCGAGACAACGAGCAGAATTACTTGTGGCAGATATATTCGTACCGCTGCTCGACCACTTTGCCGTTCTGACTCAAGGACAAATTTGTATGAATTCTGGCGCCATTGTCGATCGTCAGCCATGACCAAGGGCTCATGAATGCAAATGTTTGCTTTGATCAAGATTACTAGGCTTATATAATCGGATTTTTTGTCCAGTTAAGTGCAGCTGCATGTGCTGCGCAATAATAAAAGATTAAGAGAATTTGCTTGTGCTGCCATGAGGTGCAATCAATCAGGAAAAAGCAAAAAAGCACACAGTGCATAACGAGCTCAAAAACGTTCAAGACTGTGTGCCTTAAAGACAGTGGTGGAAGTGTCCTTAGCTCAGCGTGGATATGAACCAGCTAGAAAAGGCAGAGTTTACAGACTGGTAAGAAATAATATAACGAAAAGAGAAATATTGATGCACATATTTTGTGCAGGCAGTTTCGGCGTGCTGCATACCACTAGATTGTCTGGTTAACATGGAAGAGGCTGGGAGAGAACCACCGAAGGATTCTACCAAGCTGTGTGCTGAGCGCTGTTCGAAAGAAGTACCATGCCAAAATGGTTTATATGCAGGCTTCAAGCATTACAGGGAACGCCCGAACGAGAGAAAGTAAACGGCAATGGCAGAAGATTACGTTGATCTGTGGTTCGCCAAAGCGCAGGCGGCAGCGAAGCAAGCGCAGCCGGACGGCCGGCCGATTCTCCGTGAATGGCGTCACTTCCGCCAGTTCTCCGTTTTTGCCATCCCCCCACCCGGCGCTTCCGGAAGCGACGAGGGCGTGCCGGCGGCGGGTTTTTAAGAAGCTATTACAGCTCTGTTTGCGGATAGAATCGGGAAAAAAATTAAACACATGATTTTCAAGGTCCTTTCTTCCCAACCACAGCGTTTCATGCGATATGAAAACCGTTTCAGCTTCCCTTTAAGCCAAATGCGAATTGAGCTAGCATCGAGTTTTCACTATTTTTATATAATTCAGCAATCCCACGCTACGGTGTTTTTCATGGTGTGTCTGCTTTGTAAAAAATGAGTAATCGGCTTAGTGAAGCAGACGCCTCGCCTGTCACCAGGGTCAGGTGACATTGTGGCATCATTACAACCGCCAAGGTTTTTATGTGACGCACCTTGCCACAACCCGCTGGCCAGGAGTTCCACCTGCCAGTAGCTGGCTTAGAACAAACACATAGCAGCTAAATGTGAGAAACGGCCACTTTGAGTTCTAACAGGCTAAAAATATTCTCGAATTCCACGATCGTTCCTGAGGGCGGCGCAAATGTTATTTGATATCTGATTGGGCGATATTATTAATGCACGGGAAACTGCAAGCAGTTTTTAAAGCAATTGTTGATCAGTCTGACCTAAAAAAATTTCGCTGCTGCATCTTCTTTGTTCATTTTTTTACTTGATTGCTTGTGCAGTTTTTAAATGCAACTCTTATTTTTCACATTTACCTGCAACTGAGGCTTCGGTCTGAGAGGCCCGCATATTACCAGTGTGACACTGGTAATGCTTAGGCAGTAAAATCATCTGAGGTAGTAAGGAGTGTTCTGGACGAAAACAAAATTACTAGTCCTTCAAAGACATAATTGGCAGCTGCTATGCACTCGTTCTTGGGTTTCGTGTCGTTAAAGTAGCAGCAGTAGTGTCCGTCGTGCTAGACATAGTAGTCGAAAACTACTACAACATTTTACAATATTATTGTTCTTCCGCCTGATTGCAGTTATCTCAAATCCAGGTAAAGGGAAAGAAATTGAAAACAGCACTAGCTTACCTAGTTATTGAGACTGCAGAGCTCCAAAATACACCTCCCTGAAGTCAGCAGACAGCAACGACGTGGTATGAACTCAAGACCTCTGAATTCTTACACATTTTGTTGTACTTTGGCCGCGAAAAGGCTGCCCGCTCGCAGGTAGAGGGCGGAGTTCCTAAAGACAAAAGAGTTAAGCAACTGTTGGAAAGCTACCAAATACTTCGACTATTTCGCGTCAAGCTAGGCACCTGTACAAAGCGACGCATGGTATGTACGAACATGCAGAGGTAAAGAACTACAGCTAGGCAAAGGTACACCTGCCATCCGCCGACACAGAAAACCCGTCTGCCGCACGCGAGTGCACATGTGGTATTCTATCACGGGACGGGAACAGGAAAGAAAAGCTATCACGTCAATGAAAAATGCAGGCTCGGTGCCTGCTGAGCGAGTCTCTACTTGGTAGACTGGGGAATAAATCTCGGGATTCCTCATTTCTCATAACTGTTTGGAATCTCAGTGCACGCCTTCATTTTTCGTTTTGAGACATACAAGAATTATTCTGAAGCAGCTAAAGGTTCACATCTCGATTTTAGTCCGAACGCGAAAGCCATCCACCGTTCGCGCCTTTTTGCAGAGTAAATTTTTCCGATAGTAATTGCTGCTCAACGCGTCGTTATGCAGCAGTCTTCTAATGGCTTTTTTGCTTCAAGTTCAGGGCTTACTTCATTTCCAATCTTTTGCTTTCAACACCAATGTACTGTATGTCGAAAATAATCTAAGCCAAGGTTTGAAAATGCGCCTAGGCATTCCAAAACGGCACGACCAAATGCATATGGTTGGCAATTGTGTGCAGAAACAAACTATTTTCATTCTGTGAATTTCATAATTAGCCTGGATAAGATAACCAACATCGCAAGCGACGAAGCTATGGGCAAATAATTCTAATTAGAAAGTTGAACATTCCGCAAAACACCCTTTTGAAGACTTCTTACTATACATGTACTATGTAATAGATGTTTTCCGCTTACTGCTGACGCATGCGAAATAAAAGTACCACGTGGCACGCCCACTTGTGCGCCAAGATTGAAGTGCTGTCAAACGGTCGGCGTATACATAGCTTTCAGCCGGGTGTGCTGCAGTACAGCGACGCAGGAAATTACTGCAATTTGAACCAGTGATATGCTTGGCTGCGGCGATGCTTGACAGCGATAAGCAGATGCAAAGCATATCGCTTGCGCTGACGTAAATGGCATAACCAATGCCTGCGTCGCTGGCCTATCGTGGTTTAGGAAGCAGCACACCCGACAAAAACAATCCGTTTGCGGGCGGAACGTTTGCAAGCACTACAATCTCTGCACAAGTGGGCATGTTCCGTGGCACTTTCTAAACTCTTTCTCGGGCATTTACTGTAAGCGGAAAAAACTAATGATTAATATACTGAAACTAAGAAACACTTCAAATGGATGATATGCGGAATGTTCAGCTTTCTAATTACAATTTTTTGCCTAATTTCGTTGGTTTCAAAGTTTGTTACTTATTCTTGACTTACTGCACACAATAGCCAGCAAAATACATTTGGTCGCGTTATGATAGAGTTCATCTTTATATTTTTGCTCCATGCCTAAAATTTTCTGGACGCCCCGTATATACAGGAAGGCATATGATAATTTTATCATATTTCTTATGAGTTCGAACGTAAGTTCCGTTGCTCATAAAGAACAGTGCTACTAGTCGTGTTCACTGTGATTCTGAAGACTTCATGACCACATTCTCTACAGGAATAGGAGCGGCTTCTTATCAGACTGTATCAACACAAAATGTGTGCGGTGATAGGATTGGGTATTGAATATTTTTAATTCACAGTGTATTCGCAATAGTCGTGCCTTTTCATCGTGTATTCGCAAAATTTGTGTCTTGTTCGTTTCAAGACTGGGCTGAAATACTTAAACAAGCTAACTAAGAGGCCAATGATTCTATCCCTAATGGTGCTCCAAAATCTGGCTAAAACTGAACGCGACACGGTCTGCGCAGCGTAGTATATTTGTAGAGACTGCGCATAGAGCTGCACTCAGAATTTTTCTTCGATCTTTATGTTCCTTTTGTGCTTTGCAGCGCAATGATAAAGTTAGCCGATGAACTTTGCAAATACAAAATGATGAAATTCCAACAGCCGTATTGTTAGCACTCAGAAATGTCCTGTTAAGCTTGATTTGTGTTTCTGGTGCTGTACTATAAAAAAAGAACACTGGTACACTCGTTGCCGCGCCATCTTTCATAAGTAGTCCTCACGTGGCTCGGAATATCAGCTTCTCTCAAAAACGCCACGCATGGCCGCATGCATGTGTTGTTAATGGCCAGCTTACATTGCACTATACCTTTACCATCGTCGTTTAAAAACGGCTTCATCGCAAAATCTTTGAAATCCAGCAATGCGCGAACTACTCGTTCCTATACTTCTGTTGTCTCCATGGAAGGAATGCAGCTATTGTGCTATTTTTAGCCTGCCTTTCCCACCCATCCTTGAAAAGAAATTACCGCTGCCTTGCTAACCTCCAGGAACAGAAAAACGGCGCAGGATGTCGTTTTGGTTCAGTAGAAGATCGCCTATCTAAAAACCCAGAGCGCGATGTATACCAGGTGTTACAGGAAAGACTTTAAGGAATTTTCGAAAATACGATTTTGGGTTAAAAATATGCCTTTTGCGACATAGTGTTACCGGAGTTTAAGGACACCAGAAAAGCAGTGGATCGTTTTGAGTAGTAGGCTGGTTAACTAATTTCAATAATTAACTTTTGAAGCATCACACTTAGGCTCTTAGTTGAGAATAGAGATTTGTAGCCAGTCGTTAGTGGTAGCCATATCAGTTTTTAGAATTTCGAAAATTTGGCAACCATTGGTACCCTGGCCCGATAACGTTTGGCTGTTTTTACTTATTACGTGCACTGGAAAAGTTGCTTTGCCTGCATGCTTTCGAAAGGCCATATATTTTGGCACGGTGCAGCCAAATCGGGATGGCCACACAAATTTTCTATGAGCAGCCCTACAGAAACGACAGTACAAATCTATTCATTCTGTGCTGTCTTATAGTGTCGCTTATATCACGTTGTTGGAAAAGAAATCCACAGATAGATCATGGAATAGATCACAACGCCAATACCTGTAAAATATTCATCCTGTCTCTCTAATTTCCTTTGTGTAAAGGCTTTATATTGCCACGAAGTGGTGACTGTAATCCGGGGAGCAAAATGAAAGGGGAAATTGCGTCTAAACACAACTCTTTGGGCTGACTTGCGCCCACAATCGACTGAAACACTAAGCCTCGGCGTAGCAACAAGCTGCTCGGCGGTCGTCGAATGGAACGCCCGCCGCTGTCGGGCGTGCTCAATTTAAAGCTGGCGGCGAACTTTCGAGATAAAGCGTGCAAAGTTACTAGGACATTCTGGAACAACGCAGAAACAGCTCTGCCTAGATGAGATCAATCGAGATAAATCTGGTCGCGTCTTGCATCGCAAAAAAAGCGATCAAGTGGCGTGCCGGCAGCTTTGAAGAATGAATGAACAAACACTGCAAGGATTCGAAGCAATATCAATAGTACTGAGATCATGTGGACACATGCAGACTTCGCCTCTATTAAGGACAACTCGATACGAGTGCAGACGAAATGTCTGAATGATATTTTTCCTAAGGTTACAAAACAGACAAACAAAAATGCACGAGCCCCATCTCATACCGACCATGATATCAAGAGGCTGAATGGAATCAATCTCGGCTGGAACGAAAGTCGAAATACGGAACCTGGACAACCAGCAGAAAGTATACAGCACTACGCGCAAGTGTAAAGACCCTTCAAAAATTTAGATATTGCGTGATCAGGATCGCAAAATATTCAAATGATTTTGAAGCCCAAAATAGGCAGTGAGCAAGAGCAGCTTTTGTGTTCTAAGTTTTTATGCCCACTGGGAGCAAAATAACCAGTGAATGCTCTTATTAGCGATGAAAATCAAATAGTAGTCTGAAAAGTTGCAGCGCAGCTATAGGCAGCGGTGGTCTTTTTTTAGTTATTGACACTGCAGGCCAAGAAGGGCCCAAGCAGGGTTGGCAATGCAATACAAGACTTGACATGCAAAACAACGATAAAAACTGAACAACAGGATGAAGGTTATAGCAGCGCTACTCAAAGCGAGTAATTTCTTTCACTTGCGCAAGCCTAAAAAAAGAAGAGCTGCAAATATAAAAAAAAAACAGACGGGCGAATTGCTGTGCCGAAGAATAGTCAGTGGAAGAAACTTCGTGAAATGAAAGAATTTAAATTTCATACAAAAAGTGCATTGCAAGCGCTGTTTATTTTTTACCTAGTCATTGGGAGGATGCCATTTCTCTAACTCTTGTGCAAAGTTCTCTGATTGTGATACCTCTGCAGGAATAGAATTCGATTCGTTTATAGCACGCGGAAAAAACTATAAATGTGGGATTTTCTTTCCAAAAGTATTGGCGTAAGGAAAAGGTTACATCTGCCTTGTTCTGCATGTGCTGATAGGCTTTACGTAAGATAACGCTCTTTCTTAAGGAAACCAGCGCTACTTGCTCAACACGTGGTAACGATGGTAGACCGACGCAGCGGGTAGATTCAGACCACCGGCGCGGTGGTCACGCTTGCAGCGTGGAATTCAGACCAATTTTCAAATGCACTTTTAATATTCTTGGACCCAGATCTGAAGCTCCCGCTTCCATCCGGCCTTCCACAACATGAAGCAAGTTTGCAGTGTTGCCCGTAGCTTTGTGTACTTTCACCAAGCATTACTCTTTCTTAATCGGTATAGCTGATAGCCCTGCATGCGCCATCACCGGGTTTGAAGAGACTATAGCCCACATTCTTTGTGAATGCCCAGCCTACAGCGCCGAAAGACAGTCTCTCTGCCTTGCGCTGGACCTTCTAGATCCACGCCCACTGATGGAAATGAATATTCTCAGCCACTGGCCGCCGCAATCGTCGGCGGTGAAGGCCTCCAAGGCACTGCTCCGCTTCTTGAGAACTTCTGGCCTGCATGATAGGCTGCGACTTTTGCGAACGCTGTTCCTTGCATAGAGACTTCAATTTTCGGCTTCTCTCTTTTCTCCTCCAAATGTTTTATCCCCTCACCCCTTTTTCCCCGTGTGAGGTAGCAAACCGGTTATTTTTCCGGTTAACGTCCCTGCCTTTCCTCCTACCCCTTCTCCTGTACGAAATAGTCAGAAGCGCACTGCAGCTCTCACCTGAGCCTACTTGTTAGCTGTCAAACAGAACTCCATGTACTAACGTGAAGATTCTTCTCATGAGACTCTTCGGACTTCTTTCGTGTTCAGGCAATCCGGTGCCTGCACACGACTGGAAAGGATAAGCACTGTGAAGCTTTATTTTTGGTGGTCTCTTTATTTTGGAAATGACGAGCATCAAGCTCAAAATGCCGAGGGAACTACTACGCTCGAGGTAGGCTATCACGCAGATCTGCTAAAACATATGCGACGCCAGCCCACAGAGCAGTGCAGAGGTCCAAGTTTTTGGGGTCTTCAACTGTCATCGTATCTCCCTCTGTGTGGTGAAAGTAAAAGTATCGCTCATTATGAGTACTAAGCGAAGCAATGGGTACGTCTCTTTTTTCCCACTCGGTAAGGTCGGGCGTTTCGGCTCCCAGCGTTAGTTCCGAGGCATTAATACTGCGGAACAAACTTAGTACTTCCGCGATGATACATTTTGCCTCCTCGCTGCGTCCGGTGAAGCCCAGTCCTTTGGGTCTAAATGTGCCCGAGTCGGACTCCATAGCAATGTTTACGCGCTCCATCGTTTCCTCGCCATGCAGTTCGAAGTAGCGTTTTCCGCCGATATAGCCCATCTCTTCGCCGGTCCAGAGCACACAACGAACAGTACGACGTGGCCGCAGTCCGAGGCGACGCAGAACGCGTAGCGACTGCACGGACACAAACGCGCCTCCACCGTCATCCATGGCACCCTGACCGACGTCCCAGGAGTCGATGTGGCCGCCAACAATGACGACCTGCGTTTGAACCCCGCGGATAAGAACGCTGATTAATAAAGTCTTCCAAACCAAGTGGTGACAATAAAAAATATTACAACACTTCTTAGTTTCTTAACACCTATTTATTTCATTGGTTCTGGAGGCGTGCCTGCGTTGTAGAAGGAAATACTAGTGACATTTTTGTATTGCGAAAAGCTTTAATTTTGACCCACATATTTTCGACGATAGCAGTATTAGGAAGAAATCTGCCGGACGTCAGCTACAGGTAAAAGTAATGAAAAGAGAGGAGTCTACAGGCTTTTAGATGGAAAACAAATCTCGAGTTGTAGCTGTTGGTGCGAATCTGACAAACCCCTCCCCCCCCCCCCCCCCCCTAAAAAAAATCGCTTTCAAGTGCTGTATCACGAATCTGATAAATTAAAACATAAAATAAGTGGTTAATGCGCCGAGTTGGGCGTGTTGGTACATATTTTTCAGATAAACAGCGCAAGAAGACTTGGAAGAAGACCAGAAGACAAGGATGGCAAGGACAAAATAAGTGGTATATTTCCCATCGTAGGGCGCACCTCGTCATCGAAGGAGTGGCCTTTAATTTCAGCTACGGTGTTCAGGGAAAATGTTGAGGTTTGGAACTTCGCATCCATGACGAGTTTGACGACTGGCGTAATACCTAGAAAACAAAAGGAAGACTTATAAGAATTAATATGATTGTCAACAGGTTCTATAATTATAAATTTTAATAACTGATTTTATAGAGAAATCATTGTTAAGTAGGACGTTTATTTCTGGTTCATTTCTTCAGAACATGAGATACCTCCACATGAAAGCGCTGAGCTTTGCATAAATTGAGGCCGAAAACGCCTTGAAACAATTTGGTAGGTGAGATATTTTGGCAAGTTTTACTTCCACATCGGGTGCTGCAATTTCCTCAGGCGTATGACCGTCTGTGGAAGCGCTATTTCTAAAAAAATATTTCCGCTTCTTACGTGGTGTAAAAAACTGACCAGAATTTGACTTTGAGGAGATATACGTTGTCTTTTTGTTATTGTTCAAAGCGCTTTGCTGCTTGATAAACGCTAGTAAGCAGCCTTCCGGAATGGAATACTTCCAATGCTACCTGCATGTTCTGTAGAATGAGCATTAGATGACGACTTCCAGGTACCTCTTTCTTGAAGTCTTTTCAGAAGCTCGGCGTCTTCAACGGTTATGGCAGCCGCTGGTATTTTGCGAACTCCCCTGGTGTATTCTGTATTCCCTCCATGAGGAGATGCTATGGAGAGTGGCGTCACTGAGCGCACAAGCGCTGCCACGGCGCCTACCTTGGCAGCCGCGGACGGGCCGTGCAGTCTGTACCTGACTGTCTCCTCATACGATGTGTACCGCTCATTGAAGACGACAATCTTGCCTTTAAGCTGCGAAAACAATGTTTTTTTTCAGGAATAATATTGTCTATTCCCAAACTAATGTTCGCTCAACAAATCTTTTGCTGTCTATAAAGAGCCAAGAGCTTGCATGTTACCGCCTAGTCGAAGTCACCCAATGCGATCGTTCCGTATTGATTATATGAGAGTTTGAAACTAACTTGAGTGTATTAACTTTCAAAATAGAATTTATGAGAACGTAAATATTGAATTTGAAGATTTTGTTTCTTTTGACACTAATGTAAATACACAAACCTGTGAATATCTTGAACATAAATATGATGACCCCATTTGCACATAGATAACTGTTATCTGAAGAGTAAGGATTGATACTACCACAGCTGGAAGAAAAATAAAATAAATGAATAATATTTTAAGCAGATTGCGTATTTAAGGAATTAGTCAGTTGCAATCATTAGAAAAATAAAAAATGTATTATGCAAAAATGGTTATGGAACACAAGCAGGGCAAGAAACAACTAAATAAAATAATCGCAAACGTAATTGGGACAGAACGATGAAATAATGTCACCCCAACAATATCACTCCCCATGCTCCTAATGATTTTAACGATTACTTCATTAACATTGGTTCTAGTCTTACTAGTCAATTGCCATAGCAGTTATCTGCATGATGTGCTACTAATACTGCGTGCAATCACTTCGATTTTCATGACGTTTCTACTGACGGCATAACGTCTGTTCTTTGTAATAAAGGAATAAATAAAGCACTTGTACTTGATGGCATACAGATAAGGGAAATCCAAGAAAACCTTAATACATTTGGTCCTTACAGACCTTACCTACGCCATTTGTTCAGCCACTCCATAGAAAATAGCTGTTATACTCAAAGTTGCTAAAGTAGTACCTATATGTACTACTTTCCAGAAAACCATGTACCAACACGCCCAACTCGCCGCATTAATCAGCGCCCGTCCTTGTCGCCTCGTCTCTGTCCTCGTCTGTTCAGCGCTGCTTTTCCAGAAAAACAGAAATCCAAGCCTGCAAGGTAGTTACAGGCCAAAAGCTGCACTGAGTTTACTTAACACTTTCTTCGAGAAGCTAGCTGCGCAACAAGTTAAAACATATCTTAGAGATAATTATAAATATTGCCCCTCAGCAAAACCGTTTTGTTGAAAACAGATCAACGTTAACAGCTGTATTCGCATTACCACAAACTCTTATTTCCACCATGCATCAAAATAACGTGGCTGTGGTTGTTTTCTGAGATATTAAAAAGGCATTTGACATGGTGTGTAGTGCCATCTTGTTGCATATATTAGGAAACTGTGATTTTTCAGGGAGCTCACTTAAATTCTTTCACAGCTATTAATTCTCTCGTAATCGAAAAATATTTCCTAATAATTTGATGACAGGTATTAAATTATATCTTGCGGTGTACCACGAGGCTCGGGTATGGGTCCCATATTGTTTTCACTCTAAATAAACGATCTTCCACAGGCGCTTCACTCTTCACGGTTAATAATGTACTCAGATGACCCCGCCCAAATGGCTACTGGGAATCTTTTCCGGTAATTCAAACAACAATAATGAGTGAACAGAAAATCCTGCCTTCCTGATTATTGAAGATCGTTTAACCTTGAATGCAGACAAAACTAAGTGCCTCATTTTCACTCTAGGTGCAAGACAACCAACAATTGAATTACACTTTCTCTAGGTAATTCGTTAACACAACCAGTCCCGTATTTCAAATTCGTACTGGTCATTTTTGATTACCATTTACACTGGAAAGAACAAATTAACCACACATGGAAAATATTACGTTTGGAATTCCACACGCTCATTACGGCAAAATATTAAGGCGAAAGCCGTTAATGGCTCATGCTCGCGTCCGTCCGTCCGTCCGTTACGCTCTTCAACACGATCAGAAAAAATATATATTTGTGCACAATTGGTTACGAACCACCATCCTTACGCTCCGCAGCCGAGCGTGCTAACGACTACGATACTTCCTGCAACGCGTATGTAGTTCGCCTTGTCGAGGACGCTGGAGAGTGTTTGCAGAAAGGCGTCGAGTCAGACGGATGCCTTCCAAACGCCCGCCAGTGTCTCTAGCAATTATGATTCACAAACAGTTGTGTACTTAATTAACACCTTAACCACATATCAGTGACGCAAGCAGCAACACCGCGCTAAAGGTTTTCGCCTCACCGCAGTTTGCGTCAACAAAGTGCCCCCCTAAAATTCTTTATTTTCCGTACGATGTAATACGCTTCCTATACTACTCTTTCAGTCATCCATCTATCAGTTATTGCTGTGAATCTTGGGGTCAAGTATATGAAACCTACTTATCACCTTTATTTCGTCTCCAAAAACAAGCATTCAACACGATAAGATGTGAATGAGATAGGTCTAGGAGCAACATTTTAGACGCTAATCATGTATCCTCGTTCCCATCATTGCGCAACTATGAAATCTCACTCTTGATAAACAACAAAACAAACAATAAATCTCCCTTCCATTAAGCCTTTTAGCCTACCTTCCCGTAATACGTGACTAGCATCCACATGTAATTTTAACCTTCCCAAATGAAGCGATGTATACAGTGAACGCCGGATATAGTTAGATGGAGCGAAAATATGGAACGTATTTCTTATCCATATGAAAATAGCCAGAAATTTTAAAATGTCTTCAAAACTGCATTACTATTCTAATAAAATTTTGCCTAAACGCTTTCGTGAATTCTTGAAGCCTCATTCTCGTGTTTGATTTTCTTATTTCTTCCACCAAAGAAATAAGAAAATCAAACACGAAAATGAGGCGTCAAGAATTCACAAAAGCGTTTCAGGCAACATGCAGAGATTATCACAATTCCTAAGGCCGGGAAGCGGCCCACCCTTGAAACATTAAGACCGATCTCCCTTATACCCTGTCTCGGGAAGCTCTATGAGCGAGTTATCCAAAACCGCCTCGTGAATTTCATTGAGGTCAGGGATCTCTTTCCATAGTCCTTGATTTTCTTCAGGCGCGGTCTCTCAACCGAGGACGCCTTTCTCTTGCTTAAGGAGGAAGTTATTACAGGCATCCCAAGAGGAAGCGAGAATCTGATCCTGGCGCTTGACTTTAAGGGAGCTTTTGACAATGCCTCACACGAAGCTATCGTCCGCGAACTGAACTCCCTGGGATGTGAACAGAAGATATTGAACTCATTAGAGCTTTCCTCACAGACCGCACTGCAACAATTAGAATTGGAAATACCAGACCAGATACCATACCAATGCCAAACAAGGGCACTCCGCAGGGATCAATCATCTCTCCCCTCTTATTCAATATTGCCATGACAGGATTGGCTCGTCGGCTGCAGGAATTACCCGATATAGGATATACACTGTATGCAGACGATATAACTGTCTGGACGACTAAGGGATCCCTTGCACAAAAGGAACAAGCCCTACAGGAAGCGGCATCGATTATCGAAACATTTGCCGCTAGTAGTGGTCTTCGCTGTGCACCGGAGAAGTCAGAAGTAATCAGGGTGCATGGTCAAAATTACAAACACACTGGACCAATAGATCATTTTGGAGGCGAATACAAACGAATACCTTCCCTAACCTGTACTTGTACAGCTTCATTCACTCTTCCAAATACCGCCCCTTCTGTTCACGGCGCGGCGAAAAGCCTACGCTGTTTCACATTTCCTGGAATTGTCCCCAAAAACCACCTCATCTAAGAACATTACAGACATCATACGAGCAGTGAGAGGCAGCCCTGACCAGCAATGGTCTGGAGGACCAGTGTCGCATCATCGTAGAACACTACAATGAAATAATAAATGTTTTATCTCTCTCTCTCTTATTTATTCCCTTTATATCCTGTCTATTATTTTCCTATTTCTGTACATTTTATTATTTTGTATTCTTTTGCATTCTTTTCAGAGTTTTCTACACTTCTCTTGGGTTGTCTTGTGTGTATATTGTAAACATGCACTATTATCACGATTAACTCTTCAGCCTTCCGTGCTCTGCAGATGAATTACAAGTAATTTGTGTATTAGACCGGGCACTAGCCTTTGTAGCTATCGGCCTAACCAGTGTTTTCTGCATATTACTTATCGAAATAAGGTTACTTAAGAAAAAACAATCCGGCATGCACAACACTAATTTTGTCGCTAGAGCAGCGACAGAATTTCAGTTGGCTGTTTTTTTTTTCTCGAAATGTTCAGCGCCAGTAAACATCACGAACATCTCTCGTAATGGTGATGGGACAGAAAAAGTGTAAACCTGATGCCTTTGTCCCCCACACAAAAAAAAGTTAGAATAATAAGGGCAGCAACGCCACTGTAAAGCTGGTTGCTTTAGGGACAATATTTGGTGGGTACACATCATCATCGTCCTCATAATCATCAACCTCACTACGCCCACTGCAGAGAAAAGGCCTCTCTCATGTCTCTGCAATTAAACCTGTCCTTTGCGAGCTGCGGCCACGATATCACCGCAAACTTCTTAAGCTCATCCGTCCACCTATACTGCCGTCCCCTGCTAGGCTTGCATACTCTTGGAATCCACTCCGTTACCCTAAAAGACCAGCGATTATCTTGCCTTCGCATCACATGTACTGCCCAGTTAAGCCCATTTCGTCCTCTTGATTTCTACTAGGATGCCATTAACTCGAGTTTCTACTCTTACCCACTATGCCCGCTTCCGGTCTCTTAAGGTTTCATCTATAATTTTCCTTTCTATAGACCTCCGCATTGTCCTTGATAGACTTGGTGGGTTAGTGCCAATATATGAAGAAATGTCCCTTCTCTTTTTAATATTCATAATCCCTGGGAGTCCTGTTAACATTCCTGGCGCAGTGGGGCAGCAGTTGAACGATGCGATACTGATCTGCGATGTCACATGTTGCCACCGATGCGGCTTGTGTTTCTCAGCTTGCTCTTCCCGAGCCTACTCTTGCCTCCAATCATTAGTTTAACTGGCACTTGTCCTAGTGAGCAGTTTGCTAAAAACCCTTTGGGGAGATGTCCATGACGCTACAAGGTTACGTGACATAGGTGGCCCACTCGCCACCTAGGTTGCTACTGCGGGGTTCTTGGTTGATTTTCCGCGTATAGGGAACCACGCTGTTTGTTGTTTTCTGACCTCCGTAAACTTTCCGATTTTTACACTCAAATCTCATGTGGCCAGCGGGAAACTGGCGCTTGCGGAACCGACAACTAGAGGATGTTTATGACGCGCAGTATATTGTGGTCTTTTTCATCCCATTGTCCTGCAGCAAAATGTATATTGTCGAGACTGGAGGGAGAACGTCTGGTGCAGCAAAGAACAATTTTGGGCTCGGCACAGGAAGTAGTTTAGCTGTGCATGTCAGTGACTGCCGCAATTGTTCTACTCGGCATCACCGCGCTACTATTAACGGTCGGGAGAAATCGACAGTGAGCGCGATCTGCTGGGAGCTTTTTTGATCAAAGAGAATAAGCAGACATGCATAAGCGATCCGTCAGTTTCTATAAGCAAAAAGAAGTGACAGTTTTCACCATCAAAATATCTTTCCATCACCTAGCTCGGAGTGTGCGGTAGCCCAGGAAAAACATATAAAGGTTGTTGTTTCATCGCCATAAACCACTGGTATGTATAGAGGTGTTGTGTGTGCCTGCTACGTCTTGTCCTGGCTCCGTTTTCGCTTGTTCCATCTTCTATGCAGAACTTACATCATCATCATCATCATCAGACAGACTGCACCCATTGCAGGGCAAAGTCCTCTCGCATGCCTCTCCAATTAACCCTGTCATTTGTTAGCTGCGCCCACAATATGATTGCACAGTTCTTAATCTCATCCACCCACCTAACCTTCTGCCATCCCCCTGCTACACTTGTCTTCTCTTGGAATCAATTCCGTTACCCTTAAGAACCAGCCGTAATCTTCCCTTTGCATTAAATGCCCTGCCCCTCCCTTACATAACACTTATCTAATATTGAAGCTTACTAAAATGCAACCTACAGTACAAATTAACAAACATGCACCCGCTGCATAAAAATACACCAGAACGATTAGAAACAGACAATTAATAATGTGACAAAATTCGATCGTAAAGCATTCGAATTCTTCTTGAAAACTGTCCCGAGCAGTCTGCGCAGTGGGATATAAAGCTAGTTCTTATATGGTGAGAGCCTACCACGCTGAATTTCACGTAATGTATTCCTTACATGCAGGTAGGACTATGTTTCATCGAAATTTTTGGGAAGCACAAACCATGCGAGCAAAATTATGTTTACACAAAAGACTTACTTCGCAAAATCTGCAGTGCCGTAGCTAATAATAATAATTGGTTTTGGGGAAAAGGAAGTGTCGCAGTATCTGTCTCATATAACGTCGGACACCTGAAACGCGCCGTAAGGGAAGGGATAAAGGAGGGAATGAAAGAAGAAAGGAAGAAGGAGGTGCCGCAGTGGAGGGCTCCGGAATAATTTCGACCACCTGGAGATCTTTAACGTGCACTGACATCGCACTGCACACAGGCTCCTCAGCGTTTTGCCTGCTACCGCTTCAAAATACAGACTTCATTCGAAAGAACTGCTGCTCTTATGATTTTGAACTACTTTGCGGAAAGATGAGGTTTATACATGTCTTACGCTTTATATATACCTTGTGGTTCAAATTATATAGTGCAGATTTTTTTGTTGAAAATTCATGAGAGATAGAAAAATCTGATTTGTGTGGGTCGATTCCGCAGCACGGAGGATATTATGTACCTAATAAAGTTTTTAATTAAACAATCAATAATAAAGTCAACTGATAAATTTTTTAAGGTTATTTTAGAGGACTTTTTTCGCAAACTGAAGGCCGTCAAATATCGAAAGTGAGCAGAGTTTTTACAGTTTCTTGATCGGCAAAGAAATTCAAAATATTGTTCGCCACACATACGCATTTGACAGATTCCAAAGTTAACTCTCCCTAGTTGCACTTTTATAAAATGTCGTCGCTCGCATTTCTAATGCAGCAAATAGAGACGCCGTTTGTGTAATTCGTGCGTAGAAGCAGTTAAATTTTTTTGCGTGGCAATACTGCCCGAAGCGACACTATTTTATAGATCTGCAACGCGAAAAAAGCAACCCAACTAATTTTGAAATCCTGTTCTTGACGTTCGATATCATGAACTACAACGCCGATTAAGAAGTATTAAATGTGAGCTCGCATGCGATGTTGCCTGCCTTGAATTTCGCAATTTATCCTTGCCCTCTAAATTCAGAACTAGATAAATTGTTTTGTTAATCAGTTCTGTGTGCAATTGTGCGTAGCTTTTGGCAGCGGCGACAGTGTTGACTGTTTCGCTCATTCTGCATATCTAGCACACAGGACATTACCGCGGATTTCCCGGTGGCTTAGAGACTGGACGGCATATTCGCCGGATCACTGTTGTACGTGCTGCATCTCTTAGACTATGACACGTTTCGGCGCCACTATATAAAATGACGGAGTATCCAGCGCGACGTCAGCGAACCGTGAATCAGGATCGGCTGCCCGACAGAAGCGCATAGTACAAAATCAGCCGCGCCTCAAAGCTTCCGTCACTTGGCAGCAGCGGCTCTGTGGACTCTTTTGCTCGCTCTGCATATTTTATACCCGCCGAGGTTTCTGCAATGAGTTGTACCTAGGCCTTTTTAATATTATTCTTCGACTGCCGCTGCCGCCAAGTTTTTGCCGAAATATTAGGCTAGAATACAATTGCTTAAGTCACAAAACTGTTGAAAGATTTATTTAGGGAATGCGAGATAGGCACAGTGACCTATAGGAAGAGCTTCGAAATGAATATTAAGAGCTGAAAAAGTGTATGGATTTCTTTAGCGAACAGTTTCATGATATGGCTGAACGCTGTGGAAAAATCGAAAAGGAAAATTAAGCGCTAAACAAACAAAATGCAGGCACAGTGATAAGGATACGAAGAAGTAAAACAACAACTAGAAGTCCTTGAAGATGGGGTTACAAACCAAGAACAATAGTAAAAGAACAATAATAATATGATCAAAGGCGTTCCGGTCAGCGACAACAAAGACCTGTCCACAGCCAATTTCTGGTGCCGATGTAGACATGCGCCACCGTGTGCCGCGGAAAGAGAAAGAATGACCTAACATCCTTCCAGTTGTCATGCGAAATGGGGAGCGGATATTGATAAGGCGAGAAAAAATAAAATTTCAACCACTGATCTTACTTGCCCGAGAGCATGTTATTCCAATTGTTCACCAGTATTCATCAATGCGAACAATTGTCCGCCCATTAAAATACTTCTTGGGCATGTTCTCAAACGAAAGATATAAAAAGAATGAAAATATTCGTAAACAAAGGGCAGCAAAGTTTTCGCACGGAAAACAGGCACTTCGAAGGTACTATGCACATCTTGCATTGAGGACATCGACGAGATTAAATGAGCTGCCTGTCTACCAAGCATTTTTCCTAAAGCCTTTCACACAGAAGGCAGTTGATAATCGGACCCCTGCGAGTGTGACTAAAATTTATCACAACAAACATACACGTCCTTTTCTCTGTTAAACAGTCAGCCAATGCGCAAGAAGTCGTATGAACTGTGTGCATTAGTTTCATGCTTTGACTTTCCATTCGATATTATCATTCACTGTGAAACATGGTACCAACGCGGACAGAAAGTAATCAAGATCCCAGGTTACCCTAGCCACTACCCAAATCATTCTGACAAAAACGACGGAGCAGTACTTTTGAGGGCCAGGAAAAATTTTCAGTGTGGTATAGTGGACGCTTTTACGATGATAAATGCGGACTTTGAAATTTTGACTCACACGAATAACAAGAGCATAATTTCTGTTTTATATCGGCCTCACCACGGAAATGTGGCAAATATTTTTTTGCGCATATTGGAACCTTCTTACCCTGGTATAATACAAAAGAGGTACGAAATGGTCTTGTATGGCGATATAGATATTAACATGATGAACGAAACATAGCATCTTGCCGAGTTAGCTCGACTATTAGAAGAAAATTTTTGTTGTAACACCATTTCTAGACCAACTCGCGTAAACAGTGACTGCGAAAGTTTGATGTTTTTACTACTAACGTTAACTCGAGGGAAAAGAACTTCTGAGTAATCAGTGCTCACATTAGCGCTCAATTGTCAGTATTTCTTTTCAAGTAATCTTATGTCTCAGATAAAAAACCTGAACTCTGTCCTCCACTGAAATTTCAAGGTTTTAAACCGGCTACACGTGTGAAGTTAAGCATTAGAATAATGAAAATAAATTTGCCTCATGTGTACAATCAGTCTGCCGTATACACACCGCGTACGAGTTGTTTCTGTTGATTTTCAGAAAGTCTTAATCGGAATATTTTACCCCAAACCGCCGAAGCCTAAAAAAGCTATAAAACCCTGGGTACCAATACACTTCTGAAACTAATCAAAGAAAAAGATGCTCTATTTAAGCAATTTCTGACACAAGAAACGCGTTTTATCTAGTGAAATTTACGAAATTCTGATATCAAATAACTACAACTCTGAGGGAAGCTGGGAAAGATATGCTTCATAGGCTGTTTAATCCCTAAGCTATAAAGTGAATGGACGAAACGTGGAGCTACCTTAGCACAGCACTTATCATTGAACATCAGCATCCAGAGGGCATAC
Organism: Amblyomma americanum; assembly: GCF_052857255.1. Taxonomy (NCBI): domain Eukaryota; kingdom Metazoa; phylum Arthropoda; class Arachnida; order Ixodida; family Ixodidae; genus Amblyomma; species Amblyomma americanum. The sequence goes on from NC_135498.1 coordinate 97,676,597, forward strand.
GAAAATTGGTGCTTAATGGTGAACTTTTATTGGGCGCGCGTTTAGCTAACGCTTTTAAAAATTGTATCGTTCTTCTGGTTAATAGCTCGCAAAATTCACGGTCCATGGATTACCACAATTCCAGAAACCGCGATAGCGAATTTGCTACGTCCAACTAGCGCCGCAGAGATTTATCTCACATTCTCTGTTCTGAGAAACAGTAAAATCTGCAGCATTGATTACCTCGAAATCTGCCAGTAAAACACGTTTTAGATCTGATACGCCCAGTTCTTGTTGATGTATATAATTTGTGTTTTGCAAAAGGCATATATCCTAACCGCGTGCAGCTCGTTTGGGTTACAATCTTTTGAATAATAACAATTGGTTTTTTGGGAAAAAGGAAATGGCACAGTATCTGTCTCATATATCGTTGGACACTTGAACCGCGCCGTAAGGGAAGGGATAAAGGAGGAACTGAGAGAAGGAAGGAAGAAAGAGCTGCCGCAGTGGAGGGCTCCGGAATAATTTCTACCACCTGGGGATCTTTAAAGTGCACTGTCATCGCACAGCACATGACTCGTCGGGCTCCCGCATGGTTCTCGTTGTCACTAATGGTCAGGATCCGTCACCACAGACTCGTCGGAAATTGCAGAGGAAGCGGCCGTTGCACTCGCTCTCATCTCCACCTCTGCCACCAAAATTCTCTCAGACTCAAAATCCTCCCGATCCAATTTCGCCAAAGACCTGATATCCCGTACCGCGGCTCGGCTTCTACTCTTCTGGCACCCCACCCACCCCGTAAACCATATCTGAACCCCCGCACACGCAGACCTCCCGGGTAACGAGAAGGTTCAATCCCTCACCCGAGGTCTGACTTTCCGGGCCAGAGTTGGATGACCTCCACCATCCCAGGAGCGTCTGATTATCTTCAGAGATATTCTTACCTACTACCGAGATATAAGGCGCGTTTACGCACCGCCGGCTCCCTCTCTAACCTTAACCCAGGCCTCCCGCTGGCGCCGACTCCAGACACGAACTGCTCCCTACCCTATTCTCCTTCATGCCCGCTACGCCGATCAATTCCTTTCTTCTTGTAAGCTCTGCGGGAAACCGGAAGACTTCCTTCATGTTTTCCTCACATATCCTGCCTTCCCGCACCCTCCATTCCCCACCACGGCGGAGTCATACAGGGAGACTCTCGTGGCCAGCTCCGCTGCTGCTGACCAGCGCCGGATAATTACCGACGCCCTGAAGAGGATAGCTCTCCAAGGGCTGTCCTTTGCCCTGTAAGGGCAGCCCCCTAAGGGTTGCCTCGTGCCATGTTAGGGGGTTTGCCTCCATCTGTATTTGGCAATAAATGTTTCCACTACCACCACGGCCGTCTTAGCATTTCGCCTCCATCGAAACGCAGCCGCCGCGGAAGGGTTCGAACCCGGGAACGGCGGATCAGTAGCCAAGCGCCCTAACCACTCAGCCACCGCTGCGGGGGCACTCCTTTTCAATATTGGTGATAAAAACAACCTGTCTAATTATAGACCTATAACCACCTCTTTGCCTGTTTTTTTAATGTCTAGAAAAGTTAATAACACTGAGAATGACTGCTTTCTGGGGAAAACACAATGTTAGTACTGATTGACTGTCTCTTCGATTTCCCAACGAGCTGCTCGGCAGGGTTGGCTCTACTAACACAGTATTAACTAATACTACAAGCTTGTGAAAAAAAAAACATAATAACACTAGGCGTTTTCATGTAGTTCTAAAAGCCATTTAATATGATTAATCATACCACTGTGGTCATGAAACTACTAATGTGCGGTTTTAGGACGCCATTTTTAAGCTCAATTAAGAGCTATCTGCAGTTCAGGTGTCAGAAGATTTCAAAAAATTATTCTCTTTCATATTGCTTATCTATTAATTCTATTGCATCAAGGAAGCATTCTTCGACCCTTGTTATATAATATTTACATTATTGACATAAAAATATTGAGGCCAGCGCGCAATTCATCATATACGCTGAGGGCACGTCATTTTTTAATCCGGCTGTGCAAATAAACTGTTCAATGTGAACGCGGCTTCAGGTCAATTTAATGAATGGAGCTCACTTAAATTCACTGTGCATAAGTAATAACAAGACAAAGGCTGTACATTTTGAGCCTAAAAGCAATAAAAGATAGCATTGTTGGCCATCAGCAAATGGATCCTTTGTTAGTCCACTTTGTGCCGTCAATTACATGCCTCGAGGATGTATTTCAGGAGAACTTACGTTCGGATGCTCTTATAGACTCATTTGCTAACAAACTTGTTCGTGTTGGGGGAGTAATAGAGAAACTTCAGTTCTTTTTGCAGCTTGGTGTAAACTACTGCATAACTCCATTTTCCTTTCTCATCTGAATTACTGCCATTCAGTCTACGGCAGCGCCACAATGTCTAACATGACAAGACTTTTCTCACTGCACATGAAAGCAGTACGCGCTATTACTAATTCTTCAATGTTATTCACATACGCAGCCTCTTTCCAGCGCCCTTAACTCAGAATTGATCGCCACCATTTATGATTTTGTTTTACTCAAGCGTTTCAATACCGTGAAAAAACAGAACACCAAATTCTTTTAGCTATTATCGCTATTGAAAGCGAATACCAACAGTAAGAAAAAACGTCGCAGAGAAAGATAATAAGATCGTAAACCACGCACAAATTACGGTCAACAAATTTAGCAATACATACTGCCACCTTTATTAAGCTCATAAAACTTGATACAGGCCTATATATTCTTTTTAAAGGAATTATTGTGAATCATTTTTACACCTAATATTTTGTGCTAGTATCGTACTGACGAAGGTCAAGGAATGTTTAACCAGTTTTCTTTACTATGCTTGTAAATACCTTGTTACTTATGCAAGACAGTATTGGTTCGCCAGTGGGCCACCGTGGTGACACTGTGTTTATGGCGCTCGGCTTCTGAGGCGAAAGACGCGGGTTCGGTCCTGGCAGCGGCGGTCGAATTCCGATGAAGGTGAAACTCTAGAGGTTCGTGTACTGTACGATTTGAATGAACGTTAATGAACCCCAGGTGGCCGAAATTTTCAGAGCCTTTCATTACGCCGTCCATCATAGCCTGAGTCGCTTTGGGACGTTAAACACCATAAAACACACCTATTGTTTCTTTTGTGTTACTTTCTACACTAAAAAATTTGATTCCCCTTCAATTCTTGCACTTTTCTACAGCATTTTTTTACAAGCATGTATTTTTGTATTACAAAGATTACACGCTTTTCTTCTGCTTATCCGTCACTGCACCTCTGAATACTCTTTATTGAATATAGTGCCATTTTTGCATGTTGTGCAAGCAGAGTAACGCCGAATTAGTTTTTTTTTTTGCCGGTACTCCTGTCATCTGCACATGTATAGATGCAAATAAACTTGAAGTAGATAATTGTTTAGTTATAGAGATTTTCAATGAAAAATCTTTATTGAATAGTTTGTAACGCCCCGCATATTTGGAATCAACACATTGGAGCCTTGAATCACTAGACAGCAAAATTAAAAAAAAAACATTATCACTCTCATGGGCGTGACAAAAAGTTGTGTCATGTTAACGTAGTGAAAAAGACGGTGTCGGCAATAGGTTAACACTTAATACGTCATACATTTCCCTGAAAGATTTTGTGCTTGGGTAGCAGAATAAAAACAAATATTCTGGGCGACACAGTCATTGATGCAAGAAAACTACGTACCTGATGTCTGTACTTTTGAAGCTCTGAAAACGAATCGACGACGAAGACTTTCGCAGTGACACCTTTATGACCAGTCCCTACACTTCCCCCAAGGCCTAAAATCGGTAACTTCTTCAATCTTGGGTATCTCATCTGGGCCCCTTCTTTGCCTCGAACCCAACGTGGTACTGCCACCGGCTCTGTGTACACTTTGTCAAAGTCCTCACTTTCCAGGAGATGTACCAAGTAGTCGATACTTTTTTCCAGGTTACTGGTGCCTGTGAATCTTGAACCAAATTTATCCACAAACATAGCCAGCTCTTCGTACGTCCTGTTCTTCTCTGAGCCGTAAACAACGGCTTTGATGATCTTGTTCACAATAGGCGCGTAACTCTGTATCTCCTGGACCAGGCTCCTGCGCCGCATGAAAATGCGAATGAAAACGCAAATAACTAAACAAACACACAAACGAGCATGAAAAAGCGCTCCTAGTTATTGCTTTAATTGCGACTAGGTCTCACCCAGCGAGCAAGGTGGCATTGGCAAGGCTGCTAACAAAGGATCGAAATACTAGGAAAATGGGCTTGAAAGTTAAGCCAAACAGATAAATAGAAAAGCAACATGTAGTAAGGCAGCCGCTACAAGCCCATTGTTGTCCTCTGTATCGAACTTTTTTTATCTCAAGTAACCATTATTCTCTTTCTGTTAGCCATATCTCGCGACCACTGAACAACTTAGGACGCCACCTTACACTTGGGTGACCCAAATTCTTTGCATTCTATCTATTCGGCGAGCACAACCACCGAAGGGCTTCGAATATTGCGCCTGCTGTATGTTTGTCTCCATTTGATTTATGTTAATTGTCTTACAGCTAATTTTTATTTACCTGGAAAGTCTGGATGTGCTCTTCGCTCGCTGGCCTGCACCGAATAAGAAATAAATCCGCTGCGACTTCGCCATATTAGCGGTTCATCATCTTTTGTGTTATTAAAGCTCATTATAATGCAACATCTTGAGCAATTATCTTTATCACAGATACACCGAAAATGTGCACTGACTGCAAAAGAGAAGCTTGCAGCGCAAATTCATGAATTGAGCTCATTTAGAGAAATCACTTCAGTGGTCATATGTGTCAGGCTATCTGCACTGAAAGCTCCTAAGAAATAATATCTTCATAATTCTTATGTACGCTGTTCACCTGTGGCAGAAAACTGTCAATGGCAGCGTCATGTACGTTGTCCACACTTGTAGACCTGTATGCTCGTCAATGTTGGCGGTGTGGCAGTTAATTGTATTCTATGCATTAATCCATTTATACAACAGGCCCTATTCGAACGGTGTACAAACTACGCGCTTTTTTAAAAGGAACTCAGCTCTATCGTGTAAAAAACTTGAAAAAATTGAATATAGAAAACGGGGCTTAAACATTAAAATAACATGCCTGAAAGCTCTAGGTTTCGTGTTTTGTTCCCTTGTACGCCTAATTTTTGTTTCCCCCCAAGATAGGCTTCCAATTTTCTATTAAAATTTCAACACATTGTTACGCTGTACCATGGCAAGACCTGCTGATCTTCGCATGACGCTTGTATGTCATTGCAGGAAATAACTTTGGCGCCGCATGTCAACAAGGCGAGTGCTGTCAGCAGCCACCACAGACATGCTGGGATAGTGACGTGTGGTGGTAAACGCACCTAAGAGAGAAGAGTAGAGTGCAGTTTATTATTTTTACTAATGACCACCTATCGTTACAAAAAAAACACTTTTAAATGAAGCTACGACACATGACCTGTATATCTGGTTCGTTTAGAATGGTGGTTCTGATGAGTGCTGCATAATGCAAGCACCCATCAGTGCAGATGTCGGAAATTTGCGTCTTAAATATCTTCAGGAGTCTTATCAGCTCTTCGTGTTTTACCTGTTTCTAAACACCGCACTTAAATCCGGTTAGGGTACGCACGAAACGTAAAGACATACTTTTATTCGTGCGTAGATATGGCGCAATCCCGACATACACAGAAATGCTGGACAAGCGTATTTCTGAACATAAATTGCTTTAGAAAACAATTATTCTGCAGACCCTAAAATTGCTTCATAATAATATATACATATCTGCTGGTCCTCTCTTGGGGCGCTTGTAGATTACTGCTATTTACCGCCAAAGACGCACCCTATTTGTTTTATTTAGCAATCTTAAATGCTTCGTGTGAGCGTAGGAATAAGACACTAAACGCTAGGATTTGTTACCCGTCACAATTCAGACCATTCTCACCAATATACTCATAACAGTTCCTTACAATACTCAACAGTTTACTCAAAATTATAGGTTATGTCCAAGAAAGCCGATCTTGCAAGTTAAGCAATATTGAAACCATTGCACGCTCCTTAAATATACTTACCAGCGCCACCAAAATAGGAATCCACTTGGTTTTCGAGGCGGCTTTAGGCCCCACAATGACTGCTCTGCAGTTGCTGTATTTTAACGCGAAATTCGGTTTCGAAATGAACACTGGGAAAAGCATGCACTGTGTTAGCTTCGTTTGTAACAAAGTAGTAAACATTACAGGCACACATTTGTTTATCACAGTATAGAAGAAAAAAAAAGCGAGCAGTGGTAAAGGAAGGCAGGTTAACTAGAATAGGGACACAGTTAGCTAACATGCACTATAGAAATGAAGCAGTAGATATAAAGGGCAGAGAAAGTAAGGAAAGCGATGCCCTGTGTCGGTTAGGTGATTATTATAGCGCAAGCAAGAAACCTTTCTGTGCTCTCTATGCTTTTAAGGCTCTGTGTAGCTTTTGTCAATGTCTAAGAATTTTACGCTTCATAAGCAGACGAGGATCAAAGAATTCTACAAAAATGCCTAGCGATCGCTTGTCTCCACATAAAGTGCAGAAAGAGTACACGTACTCTCGACCTATCCCCCCCACTGGAGGCGCAAACTGTACGGCTAGTTATACAAAACAAAAATGCAGTTTGCGAAGGTTTCGCCGAGCCCCCAATGACAAAGCAAACCTGAATCAAGTAAATATAGGCAAGCAGAACTACAAAGCTGTAGCTCAGGGTGTTGCAATCTCACTTATTCCAGTCGGGCGAACTGGAAAATCAACTAGCCCGTCAGTTTACGATGTTCGGGCGAATTTTTCTTGAGTGACCTAACGTCACTTTGGCGAAGCCATTCCAGATGCAGTTCAAATGGAAATTGTGTTCCACTGAAAGACTAGAGACACTGCCTGTCAGACTTGGGTGAAAAAACAAATACCAAACGGTTGGTGGCTACAAGCAATGTGCACCTATCAAAACGCGTTTCATACGTTAACGATCGAGCATCCAGGTCGATTTTGGAAGCTCTGATTGGAGCATTCTCCTATTTCCAAGGCGTTTTTGTTGCTATCCCCGTACATTATATCCTTCTGAGAAATAGGCACTCATAATTTATTGCTGTTGCGTGCATTGCGGCAAAATACGCAACAAAGCACAGACCGGAAATCCTAATAACTTTGTTTCATGCCAGCTAGTACCCGTACAAACTGTTCCTGTGTTTAAAACACCACAGGTCCTCTGTTTGCACACTGATGGGCGTAGCAAAACGTATCAGTCTGATGAGCGCTTTCACGTAAATAATATTAATACACCTGAAGTTTTATCCCGCTTTGAATGCGGGAGATTCCAAGAGCCAGTAGTCGCTGCAATATGTAACAATAAAGGCACATAAATCCGTTAGAAGAATACAGAGATTCATAACAAAGCGAAGCAGTATAATTGGTAACGTTTCAACGCTAATGATGTAACAGTAAAGTTGCAACACTAACATTCGCAGCTCTGCTAGCGTTGTAAGCTAAATGTTTTACATTTCTCTAAGCTTGAGCAAGTAACTCACGCCGCGGATATAGAAATTAGTGGGCTCGCCTTTCTCAATGTCATTTTTCCCTGGTGTCCCGAATCAGTCAGTTAGATAAAAAAAAATTCGTACCTGACAAATATGAGAAACCGTTCTTCGCTTGTTTTGGCGGCCACATTTTCCCATAAAAGTAGTCCAGCGAAGGGCAAGTACTCCTCTGAAGTAGGCGGTTTCCTCTCCTATGTGTAGGTGGCTGTGGAAAAACCCAATCAGTCGAGCAGTTTTTTTCGCTCTTATATAGGAGAGCCTTTTTGCACCACCGTGTGACGTAATGCTCTCGCACAGCATAATTCTCTTGATAAGTTACGTCAGGAATAAAATAAAAACCCAATACCAAGTCTCATAGGCAACTGCTAATAAAATAAAGGATCGCAGGCAGGTTTCAGTCAAAAACCTTTTATTCACACAATCTCCCCCTGGCCGCTTTTCAGCCTCATTTTTCATGCACATTTCCTATCTCAGGAGACTTATACACCGCAGTGAAGCCTTCATTAAAGCGTGCCTTTGAGCGACCACATCAATAACTGCGGCGCACACCGTGACCTACAAAGGGGGAACAACAAGCGAGGCCGTTTGAGAGTGGGAAAAGCTTTTCTCGCCGCTGTGTGCTATGCTCTCGCATCACATCATTTTGCCTCGCGGCGTCTGTCAAACAGATCATTCCCACTGGATATTGTGTGGCCTCCCCGGAGGAAGAAAGACGTGCAGACGCCGCTGAAGCCCCAGCTGCGCTTGTGAGCCATTTTTTTCTCGTTTTTTCTTTGTTCCTTCAATCCTGACTTACTGGAGAATAAGGTAATCTTGTGTAATTACGAAAACATTAAGCAGAGAACGCAGCGTAAGGGAAAACTTTTTTCTTAAGCTATGAGGCCACAATTCCCAAGAATTGTGTTTTACAAAATTAATTTTCAAATTTTGTCTTATGAAGGTGGCTTGCATTCTTGAACTAGTTGTGAAATATTATATTTGTAACTGACACTGTTACAAAAATAGAGCCATAGCTGCAAGGCCGTGCGCATTTTGGCGAAACTGAAAAAAAATTTTTCAGCCAACTTCAGCGAATAAAGAAACAAAATTTTGCACTCCTAGCTACGTTTCTTTGTTAATATTTGAGCCTAGAGTTATACCATCTAGAATTTCTAGATTAGACAGAGTTTCATAAAATATTTGTCTATTTTGTTTGCGTTTTCTACACAAAACACTCGGCAATGCGACGCAAGACATTTGGAACGCACTGGGTGTTTATGTCAGGATACCAGAAATAAATGACGGTTTCTGTGATAGCTTTTTTCCAAAAGACAGTAGAGGTTTGCTATATGTCAGGCAGAACATTGTGACCAATCCTGGGCCGCGCATAAAAAAAAATGTTTCCTCACAAGTCACCAACAGCGGATCTTTCAGTGTAGAGGTGCCACAAATTCCAGAAGAAAAAAAAAGCAAGCCACCAGACAAGCAAAATCAATGAACAGCAAGACTAGGGAAGAGGAGAGCTAGATATAGGGTGGATTTCAACCGTCGTGGACAGAGGTTGAACGCCTTGCCTTGCAGGGAACGCGGTCCGCCACCCATGGTGTCGCTTGACGACTGACAAACTCACGGTCAGCATCAAAGTTTCGCGGCTGTCAACCAGACCAACGCTTCCAAAGCGGCACATCGTAGAATACAGCGGCAGAGCAGGGCATGCGGTCGACGCTCTCTACAGCGCAATGCAAAGGCTAAAAGAGAACAGAAGCTAACACCTGAGTACGGCAGAACAAAAAAGAACTGATTCCTGAATAGCACGAGGCTGCAGCGATAACGGCTCGAAGCCGCACATGAAACCTGGCTGCTCGCATGGTTGGCGCTGGCCGCCGAACACGTGACCGCGCCTCAGCGACGCCGCCGCCGGAATTTCTCTGCGCGATGCTTTAGCTGCCCTTATCAAGACGTCACCGCACTGACCACATGGCACATCAATGTTTGGTCATGCGCAGTTGCGCCGCATCCGCTGGCACCTAGAGGAATGGAAGAAAACGCGCTCAGTTTTAATGACTATAAAGGAACCAGTTTATTTATTATTTGCAGAGTACCCTAAAGGCCCAGCAGAGTATTACAGAGGAGGGGGGGAGAGAACGCATGAAAAAGCAGGATCATTTGAAACAACGACGCAGAGCAAGGATGCACAACACTTTCTGCAATAAAAAAAATAAACGATATGACACATCTAAGCAGGGAAAAAAAATTCAAAGTATTGCCCTGAATATATGCCTAAACAATATTAGAATATGAACTAAGCAACAAGAAGGAAAAAAAACACAACAACGATAACAAAATAATAAGAAATACCAATATTGCGAAGACAAAATTAGCAATACGTAGTGATAATGCGGCAAAGTTGGCAATGACACGATGTTGTATGGCAAAGAATTCCAAACGCTTTTGGCGTGAATGAGAGGTAAGTTTTTATTGTTTATTGCGCCAAAACTCTGGACAGACATTATGAGAATGGTTTGGTTTGGTTTATATGGGTTTAACGTCCCAAAGCGACTCAGGGTATGATAGACGCCGTAGTGACAGGCTCTGGAAATTTCGACCGCCTGGGGTTCTTCAACGTGCACTGACATCGCACAGTACACTACTAGCCTCTAGAATTTCGCCTTCATCGAAATTCTTTATGAGAATGATTGTGGTGAGTTGAAACATGGGGTGCTGGTCTGGTATTGACTTGAGAAAAAGGAAGGTAACGATAATACAAGGAATAAAGTAAATTAGGCGAGCATGTTTTCTGAGCGTGGCTAGTGTTTGATGATGTAGCGAGTGCTTTAATGCAGATACCTCTTTTCTTACCGCGCAAAAATTGCCAAAATTGGGTGCATTGAAAGAAATCTTTTTTGTGAGAATCGATAGACGCGTTCTCAAAAATATGGTTATAAATTTGCTGGTAGCACAAAAAATAGAAGAAAAAGATATATACATCTGAGCACTTGACCAGAAATTGATTAGAAAAATTTTAAATACACAAAACGTTGCGCGTGCTCTCAGATATCATTCTTTCGATTTTCAGCTGCGTGCATAATACATTGCACTTTCAGTGGCCTTTCGATATAGGCAGTATGACTGGTGTGCCACTAGAGAAAGCAAAGCCTGCGGACATAAATTGGAGGTTGATGTGGGATGTGCTGCACATTGAACTTGTTCTGAGTTCTGTTCTCGTTTTTTTATAGCAGAGCTTGTTAGTCCCTACTTTTTTTTTTTGCTTGGCACTAAAATAACACTGAAAAAGCCCTAAAACGTTGCGTGCCCTTTCTTCACATACATGCATTTTGTAAAATATTTGGCAGCATGTTACAAGACCTTAAAGGGCAAAATAAAACTACTATTATCTTTTACAAATAAAGCGCACTGCATAAAATAGCAATTTAACTGAAAAACAACACATGCGAGCACGCGCTGATAACCCGGGCCTCTGAGACTGTCTCCCAATCGAAACTGAAATCCGACGATTCTGCTTGGTTACCTAACTCAAAACTACTGTCCTAAAAAACGACAGCGTAAAAATTGGGAAAACCGCCCAGTGTAGCCTTTCGCATTTGAGGAGCACGCGGTTAAACGGAGGCCATAATCGGTGACCGGCGGACTGTCTCCGGTGAAAGTTTTATTTTCATGTCGCGTCCTCGCGTTAGAAAATAAAAAATGAAACCATAAAAATGGTGTTGTGGAAGGAAAATAGATGGCGCAGCTTGTCAAGGAGCACCCTCTTGAAGTTTCGGCTGAAGGTCCAAAACGTGGTTCATATATGACAAATGGCCTTTGGCGCGGTAACCACAGAGAGATGCTTTGATGACCTGAGTAGGATGAAAAGATAAACCTGCTCTGCTTTGAACCGACTGAAGATAATTAGTAACATTATCCTGGTGACAGTGCTATATCAGTGAAACGTATTTAAGTGAAATTCTGATAAGAGTTGTGCACTTGTGATGTCCTGTATCCTTCTTAGGGGAACCAAGCGACGTTTAAGAAAATTATTTTTTTTAACGCTTTGTTAGTTATGTGCTCTATGTGCGCGTTCTAGGATATATTTTAAATTGTTTTACTCGAGTATTTGTGGATTGTGTGCAGATTGAGGGGCGACCCGATTATAGTTGAAAATCTTAAATATTTAGTTTTATCGACAATAATCTGCTCCTCTCATCTGAGGCACTGTTCAGTTAATTAGGTAAATAGAATTGAAGAATACGCACATCGCATGGGTTAACTGTTTGCATGTAAATTACGCAATCATCTGCAAAAAGATGTATTGATGAAGCTAAGTTCAAGGCTATGTCACTGATATAAATAAAAGATAAAAAGAGTAAAGGGCCAAGCATGGACCCTTGAGGGACACCTGAGGTTACTGTGATGGTTTTTGAAATGCATTGATAAAGCTTCACTGCCTGAGAACTATTATTTAGAAATCGATCAACCCGATTAGTTGTTTTCTGGTCAAGCTGAAGGTTTTGAATCTTTGAAAGCAAGCATTTATGCGGCAAGAGGATCAAAAGCGTTAAAAAAGTCGATGAATATTGAATAGATGTCACTCGACACGTGTAATGAACCGTGAAGGTTTTTCGCAAGTTTGAAAAGCTGAGATTAGAATGACCATTTCTGTCTGAAGCGATTCTGACTATGAATGAGCAAGCTATTCCTATGCAAATTATTCATGACATAGGTAAACAAGATGTGTTCGAATAATTTTCAGGGAATAGCGGTCAAAGGTATTGGCCTCTATTTTATGGGATTTCTGTTGTTGCCTGATTTTTGTAAAGGTGTTATATGCACAGTTCTCCAGTCGTCTGGAATGATTCCTTTGTGAAGAGATTGCTGAAACAATAACAGGAGTATTCAACACCGGCCTTGTTGCGTGTTAAATTCTTGCTGTGCACTGCCAAGCGTTTGATGCGACATGTGAGAGATGGTGTCTTGAATGAATATTTCTTTACTTTGGTTGCTTTTACTGTTTCTCTATTGTCACATTTTTTCTGGCTTGCATTTAAAAAGCTGCTTGTTGCTCTCAATAAATACTTGGTAGTTCGGCTTCTGTCTTCTCAGCTTATGTGTTCGTCTTGGTCTTTCGCTCTGCTTCCTCTAGTCATGCAACCATACCCTCAAGTCAAAACCACTAGTATTGTTGTTAGGAAGACATTTTAAATATTTTTTTAGATGTCCCTCTTTAAATCAGAAACGGAGGCATTAATATTTTTGTGCATTTGAAGACTGATTTTAGTGCTCTCTTCAAACGATCTAAACCTCAACAAATGTTAAAAGTTTATTTTCCATAAAGAACCCTCTTTTGAACAGAGCTCAAAGCTGATCTGAAATGACGGGAACAGTGGAACTAAATTACCAGGAATAAACGGCATACAATCAGGAGCCGTCAACGCATCTCTGATTGTGAAAAAGGAACATGCTTTTCAGTCGCTGCGTAATTGAATCCAATGCACATGAAAACACAAAAAGAGACTGACCCGGATATTAATGTTATTAGCTACTGAGGAGGTAGGTTCACAAGTTTTGTTGGCACTAAAATGGTAAGCATTTGTATGGCGCGAAAGTGTCGAGCTGCGAGAAATTGTTCAAATAAAACACTTTCAGCCCCGGGCCTTGTTCACAATGAATGATTTGATGTGGAATTTTTTTTATGTAGACATCCGGGAAGAGCTCGCCGGGTGTTCCCAAAATCACTTCTCTTGCAAGAAAGATGTCGACTAGATGGCAAGATGAGCAAGTCAATTACAGCTCTGTTTAGCAGCCAGCAGAAATGAAAAAAACATTATGTGGATAAAAAGCACAGTTAGGTGTGCCTGAAATACTTAACTTGGAGTCAAGACAAGTAAGACCACGTCACGGCAAAGAGTGACAGTGCAGGCAAAAAATAAACGAACTAAAACAGACATAGATATGATGTGATTGTCAGTGCCTTATACAGAAGTCAGTTTCCATGGATGTCCTGACCAGAAGCAAAATTCAATCAGCCTACATACAGACAGAAAGCCACGTAGTCAGTTCGAAGTCAGTTCGCCTTGCCATAATATCAATTTTAGAACATTTACTTTCAGTGCTTTTTAACTTAACTGCTCTGCGTCCCTTCCCTGCATAAATGTCGAAGCCTTCACGTAGCGTCTATCTTTTGAAGGGTAGTCTTGCGCGGAAGTACAGCCTTATGAACCTGCAAGCAAGGTGGTCACAAGGAATTAAACTACAAGCATGACTCTTTTCTAATTTCACTTTTGACTGCGTGGTGCAGATTTCTCGAGCGCTCACCACAAGGGCGATGCCGACTGTACTCACAGCCGTACGATGCCAGCTGTATCTTCCAAACAGGATGTCTCTTATCTGCACGATGTGGCTGTATCAAAAGCCGTGGATGACTGAAAACCTGGAGCATCGCACGAAAACACTGCCAGATGCAACTCTCTTGGTAATACCTGCATCACTTCAATATACGCCAGAGGTGGGTTGAATCTTGGCCTTTGCATTCTGAGCCACAGAGGGAAACATCTGAAAGATAGCACAAATAGATTTGCATCTGTATAAGGTTCCTGACATTGCACCCCCAAACAAGTCCTTTCTCATCCGTACGATGTAGCTGAAATGAGGGCACGTCTGGCAACAGATCACTAACAGAACACCACAACAGGCATTAGTCCAGGTGATCCATTCAGGACTTCAACAATCTCCAGGCCAAGTCATCAAGATAGCCTTCTCACTGCTATCTGAACAATTCAGTAGACGGCGGTGCAGTTAACCTGTGTCGAAGTAGCCCAGGTGCTTGCTCCTCATGCTTACAGTTGGAGCAGTAAATATAAACAAACAATGGGGATTGTGGTACCCACATTAGAAAGCAGTTGCATCTTTACAAGAAAGCATGAAGTGAAAGAAACACAGTATAAGCTGCGAAGGGCACTTGCCAAAGTTTTAGAATTTGAGCAGGCAAGGAGGTCATCTCAATTTCCCTGTTGAGCAGCTTCTGCCTAAAAATAAATGCACTAAGTGTAACAGGCACGGACAAGGCCAGCTGTGCAAGGTGCAACGGTTTACCCCCCAAAAAATCTGTGAGCCCTGATTGCCAAGGAAACACTTTATTACATTGTCAAACAACCTGCGCACATACAGCGCAGCACCAGTGAGTAGACTACCTCAGTGCCGAAGCTCTCAATTGTAATGAATAAAAATCTTGACAAGTCCATGTGGTAACACACCTTGTTTCTTACGATACTCTCAGCTCCTTTTTACCCTCTGGGTCAATACCAATCACCTACCTCAGGCAAATAATAAAGCTTCTATGACAGCCATTAGCAACAACGCATATAAAGGGCACACAACAGATGAAATAACTCAAGGCAACCCCGCACAAGTAAACTAAAATCATGCAATAACTGTTTATCAACAAGCTACTCTTCCATTTTTATTGTGACCTGCAAGAAAACAAGTCATCATCAATATAATGCTGGAATTTTGGTTTGCTGGGCTCAAGCAATAGGCGCTGAATTTCAAGAAAGGAATACAATTTCAGTTTTATGATCGCTTGTAACTAGAGTGGTTAACGATGCGTAGCGACACATCAACTTTAAGGGGCGCCTTATTGGAGGACTCTGGGCTATTTTGTCTACAATGGGCTCTTTATCATACGCTGACTACGTAAACAGCATAGGGCATTTTTGTACTTCGACTCTAGGTACATACGGCCGCCACGGCCGGCATCGAATAAACCGCAACCTTGGGATCAGCTCCTGAAAGACAAAGCCTCACCGCAATTGCGCCGGCTTCCATGAACGCATCGTGATAATCAATACTGCACATGGCATTTCAATGTTGTAAGCATTACTGAATCCTTTGTAACCCATGTGTAACTGATGGCAATAACAACAAGGCGAATTGGAACATTCAGGAGACCAGAATGTTCTCGGCAAGAATGAAATCCTGAGAGATGTGGGGACTTTCACTCACGACTTCCTCTTTTGTTAGCTATTCCGCGATCCCCCTCCCACGACATCGCCTCGAAGAGGGTCGCGCCTCGTGACCCTCCCAGGTTAGTTTCCTTAACTAACAAGAGAGGGCGCAGTCGTCGCCGCGCCACAGACAGCGTGATTGCTGCGCGGGCGAGAGAGAGCATCATTCTCTTCATCTGGGGAACATCGTTACGAGCGGACGTGTCGCCCACGGGATGAGGCCTAATGGGGAGGAGCGTTCTCTCGCTTCTCGTCCCGTCCGGCCCCGGAGTATCCCCTGCTCTAGCGTGGGCGAAAATTCGCTCGTAACCTTGATTGTGAGTCGGACGATTTCGACTCCTTAGCGTGTTTGGTTGTTAGCTAGCGTTATTGTTGCTGTACCATTAGATGCCTATTTGTGTCGGTCAGAGTGTCGTTCCTTTGTTCACTCAGAGTAAGGGCCGATATGGTCGGCGTCCTCTTGGTAGCGTACGCGACCACGGGGTGGGATCCAGCTGATTTTGAACTGTTTCGCCGCAGTTAATTGGAGGAAAACTTATTCATCCCCCTATTAAAAAAAAACCACATCTTGTACACCAACGTGGGGCTTGCTTTTGGAACATTGCACAACTGACTGTCCGGTCCAAGGAACGCTCTTTGTCCGGACTTGGCAAGTGCTAGGCCTAATGTGAATTTTGATCACCAGGATATTACGTTGTAAAATAACCTCCATTTGCTCTCTCCCCTTTCTATCTCTCCCTCCGTTCCTTTTCTCACGTGTAGGGTAGCATAACATGCGTCGCCTAGTTAACCTCCCTGCCTTTCCGTTCGTCTTTTTCTCTGTCTCTCTTGGTCACTAGGACCTGCGGCATCCTTTCATGCGTGCGAGGCGGACAGTGCGGCAGCATGTTTGAACTTTTCGACATGCTGATCACGTTTTTCTTCTCTGGATTATCTTCATCACGAGAATCACTTGGTCCGCATCGAGGGAGCGCGTGGCCTAGCGCCCGCGGAGTTGCTGAGCCCGAAGCGAGTGTCGGAAGCCGCGTGGGTGGTCCGAGTTTTCTGTACATATTTTTCTCTGCTGTCTCTTTTTCGACTCTTGGTGTCGAAGTTCCGGGAGCCAGGTGGCGTGGGGCTACGGATGTCGCTCCGAGCTCGCTGGTAACGCAGCTCGGCGCTTGGGGTTCCGACACCATCCGATAGGGTGGGCGCCGACCGCTCAGAAGCTGCTTCGTGCGGTGAGCGGGGTAGAACCACCCCGCAGAGCAGATGTCTCCTTGCGGCTGCGCGCACGTAACCCTTGTCGGATCATTCCTTTGTTCACGGTCGTTGTCAATGGTAGTCAGACCTAAGGCTTTTCGTAGCGGCTTGCACACGTCAGGAGAGACACGACCACCAGACCGCGGTGTTAGGAGGGGCGCACTCTGCTGCCCACCCGTTTGTGTAGCCTCGCGCGAACTGAGCACTGTCTTTTAACTCAAGAATGGGATTTGGTCACTCTAACTTTGCGTTTGCAAAATCGCCCGACACGTTTTGCTGGGAAGTTAAGCATTGGGACACGAAGAACTTGCGGACACCGTTTCTCCTCCGTGACCTACGTTAAAGGCACGCCGAGAGCATTTCGGCAATCTTGCAGATCCAGTGGAGCCACCTAGGCTTGTTGTCCTCTGTATACTGTCTCGCTGCCGCCTGCTGCGACGGAGCTGCTTGTATCCTGTTCGGCGCATCCATCCGGGGCAGCCGTGGCGAGACCATGGAGCAGTGACCTCCGGCTCCTGTTCTGGCGACTACTGCTGAATCCTGGCCTGCAGTTTTCAACTGGCCCTCTCTTCGCGGGCCTGCAGACAGGTAGTCCACGGGCAATGCGTGTCGTCTCAGTGGAGACCTTCACGCCGCCTTCGGAACACCGCAGAAGTCTGCGTGGACACTGTCGGCGTGACCTCTGCTGCAAGACCTGCCTCGTGTGCATGTTGTACAGTAGAGTCCTCCATAGCACGTGGGTCTATTTAAGGGTGGGGATGTGGGGACTTTTCCTCACGACTTCGTCTTTGGTTACCTTTCCCGCGATGCACCCTACCATGGCCTCGCCTCGAGGAGGTGCGCCCCAGGCGACTCTCCCTGGTTAGCTACCTTAACTAACAAGAGAGGGCGCCGGCATCGCCGCGCCACAGACGGCGTGATTGCTGCACGCACGGGAGAGCATCATTTTTTTGAGCTGGGGAACATCGTTGCGACCGGACGTGTCTTTTGGCGCTACGCTCTCCGCCAGCGGTGTCAGGCCTCGTGGGAAGGAGGGTTCTCTCGCTTCTCGTCCCGCTCAGTCCCCGAGTATGCCCTACCCTAGCGTGGGTGAACATTCGCTAGTAACCTTGCTGGTGAGTCGAACGATTTCGATTCCTTAGCGTGTTTTGTTGCTAGCTGGCGTTGTTGCTGTAGCAATAAATGCCGGTTTGTGTCAGCAAGAGTGTCGTTCTTTTGCTGCTTCAGAGCAAAGCCCGCCGTGGTTGGCGTGCGCTCGGTAGCGTATGCTCACAGTAAGGTTCGGGCAGTTTTGAACTGTGTCAGAAGCGATTAATATGGGGAAAGCGTATTTATCCCGTAAATAAAACCCCACACAGAATCCAACTGAGCACAGATCTAAATAAATGTGTAGAAAAAAGTACCCCTTGCTTACTTAGGTGTAAACAAAGCCGGTCGCTTTGAAGCTGTGTACGTAGCCAGCAAAAGTGATGCCGCTTAATGTTGCTAGGGTTAAAACTTCTTGACAGATTTCGTACAGAAAGCAACTAATAGTGGACGTTAAATATGCAAAAGCAACCTAGCCGCACCCATTTAACGAAAGATCACACACATGGAAAAGCCCTGTTTTAATACATCCAATGTTACACTCTGGAATGAAAAACAATTGCTGATATTGCTTTGTGATTTGCAAACCAGCGAAGGAACACACTAGCCGACGGTTCAATCAGGCTCATTTGTGGCTTAGCCGAAGTAATGCTGATGCTTTAATCACACAAAAGAAATGGAAGGTGACTTTTTTGTGGCACATATTTCCGCGCAGCGCTGGTAGAAACCATATCGTGGGAAAATTGCCAACAGCAGCCTGAAACACCAAGGACTGCGGAACTAACCAACAAACACAAAAACTCCTCAAAATCTCCCAGAAATATCCCATCAGGAGATATGGAATGTCCCCAGGAGGTTCTCATTTTTCCCGAGGACGTCCAAAAAACTTCCCCACAACTAGCCGTGTCCAAAAAAGTTGTGCGTCCCAGGGACAGCCCCAAAAGGTTACTGCTAGATTTCTCGGCTCTGGCTGAAAAATTATTTATTCTTTTTCATGCAGACTATAGGCATCTAAGCGCACATATGTGCCAAATTTCAGGCACATGCTTACGTTACAGGTGGTGTAATACATCTGTCAACTCGCGTGAATGCTTGCTGGCTAGGCCATCCAGACTTACCTGCTTACATGAAATGTGCTTTAACAAGGTGAAAATTTAGGCTGTTTGGTGCATGATCTTGTGACGGGAGCAGCGCAGCACGAGACAAAGAAGAGGCGGGACACGAAGCTGAATAACAACCAGATTTTTAATGCACGTTCGTCGAATGTATACATCTCGCTCGTATGGGAAGAAAAGGAAAGAAGCATGAAAAACGCATAAGATGTACACGTGGTGAAATATCAAGACATCGCACGCAGATAACCAATTTCTCTGTCACGAAGCGCTATTGAAGGTATGCAGATGCATATGTCGCTCTTTGGTAGGATGTTGAAGGCTTCTTCAATCTCCCTGGTCCGTTGATCAAAATACGATGGGATGACCATTGTGTTGATAAGCTGCGGAGCGCATTCATGCTCTCTGAAATGTTTTTATAATTCACTGCTGATGGCGCCCTTTAGGAATCTTTTGTGCTCTCGAAGCCGTTTATTTAAACAGCGTCCTGTTTGACCAATGTATGTGCGTACGCATGACAGAGGTATTTCATAAACCCCGCTTTTCACACATTTCACATGTTTTTTCAGGTGTTTTTTCTTGCATTGATTTTTTTGCCTTGCTCGCTGTTGACTTTGGCGCACAAGCTCCTTAACTTGCTGGGTGCTGACATGAGCACTTTTACACCAGCTCTTGCTCTTGCTCTTTTGAGACTGTGGGAAATGCCATTAATGCAAGGAATGACCGCGTACGGCTTCCTTTATTCTGATGTGGTTGTGATATATTCTCTGCCTCTAGGTGCTTGCGGAATCCCTCCTGCGACACTGGATAGCAGTCTCGTCGGGAAACCTGCTGCTTTCAGCCGACGGTTCTGGTTGTCAATACTGCCTTGAACCTCGTGATGACAGGATCTCGTCAATGCGGCTCTCATTGCTGTTTTTTTCTACCCCCACTTGATGATCTTGGAGTGCGCAGGTGTGTAGGGGAGCAGTCCCTTCTAGATTCGTGGTCCGTACCGCCAGCATATGTGAGCGCCTATAAAGGCTAGCGTCAAGTCAAGAAATCGCATAACGTTGTTTTCTGGGAGTTAACTTGTTATTTCTAGTCCTAGTTCTTCTAGTACTTAGCAAAAGTAGCAATGAGAGTGGCATTGACGAGATACTGTCATTATAAAGTTCGAGGCAGTTTTGACGCCCAGAAAAGTCGGCTGAAAGCAGCAGTTTACCCGACGAGACTGCTATGCAGTGTCGCAGAAGGAATTCTGCAAGCACCTAGAGGCAGAAAATATGTCAGAACCACATCAGAAGAAAGGATGCCGTATGCGGTCATTCCTTACATTAATGGCATTTCCCACAGTCTGAAAAAGGTAGGCGCAAGAGCTGGTGTAAAAGTGCTCATGTCAGCACCCAACAAATTAAGAAGCCTGTGCGGCAACGTCAACAGCGAGGAAAGAAAAATCAATGCAAGAAAAAGCACCGAAAGAAAAAAACATTTGAAATGTGTGAAAAGCGGAGTTTAGGAAATAACTATGTCATGCGGACGCGCCTACATTGGTCAAACAGGGCGCTGTTTGAATGGATGGCTTCGAGAGCACAAAATATTCCTAAAGGGCGCCATCAGCAGTGAATTAGCAAAACATTGCGAGAGCATGAATGCGCTCCGCAGCTTATCAACACAATGGTCATCCCGTCGTATTTTGATCAACAGACCAGGGAGATTGAAGAATCGTTCAGCATCGGGCAAAAGAGCGACGTATATGCATCAGCATACTTTCGATAGCGTTTCGTGACAGCAAAATTGATTATCTGCGTGCGTTGTGCTGATCTTTTACCACGTGTACATTTTATGCGTTTGTCATGCTTCTTTCCTTATTGCACGAGCGTGATGTATATATTCGATGGAACGTGGATTAAAAATCTGGTTGTTAGCGTTGATTCCCGCCTCTCTCTTTGTTTCGTGCTGCGCTGCTCCCGCCACCAGAACATGAAATGTGCTAGAATTTTACACAGAAAGGAAATATTAATTCAAAAAGTCGCCCGATCCCGCCCATATAACAGGAAATAGGAGCTCAAGACAGATGTAAGTTCAGTTTATTAAATGTGCTCTTTGCATTTAAATGAATACAAACAGGAGACGCATATGTATGCACCATTTCACACAATGTACGGAGCACTACGACACCCGCAAATAATTATGGCCAAAATTTTCTTTAGCTCTGAGAAATCTGAAAAAAATGGAGCAATAAAACATAATACAGGCTGAAAGTTGATGCACCTTAAGCAAACATTCTAAAGGGTACAAAATCATATATGCACACGCAAAAGCAAACGTAGGTAAAGAGCAACCTGGGTGCCAAACGAAAAGACGATTTGAGCGTACGATACAGATACTCGGTTAAAAATAAAAAAATAATAATAATAATTGGTTTTTGGGGAAAGGAAATGGCGCAGTATCTGTCTCATATATCTTTGGACACCTGAACCACGCCGTAAGGGAAGGGATAAAAAGGGAGTGAAAGAAAGGAAGAATAGGTGCCGTAGTGGAGGGCTCCGGAATAATTTCGACCACCTGGGGATCTTCAACGTGCACTGACATCGCACAGCACACGGGCGCCTTAGCGTTTGCTGTGCGATGTCAGTGCACGTTCCAGATACGCGGTTCCAGGTTACGGATTTTCTGCAGGGTGAAACCTCCCTCTCGCTTTGCATCTCTCGCAAACGTCGGAGTAAGCTTGAGCGTGTTATCAAAACAGGAAACAAATAAATTCTACGAGGCGAAAATAAAAAAAAAACGAGCATAAACCACACACCTTGACGACGATGCCAACAGAAACCCGGGTTGAAATAAAATGCTGCCACTATACATATGAGTTCAACGCAGACTTCTGTCCTGCGCCTTCTCACGGCACAGCGAACGCTTAAACATACGCGTTACATCCTCGTTACACCCCCTTTTTATTTTCTTGTGACTAAGTGTGGGTATAAGACTGCTTGGATCCGGATGGAAAGTGTTGAAGTCTTGAGGTAGGAGCCCTGGCTCGCCGCACCCGTGGTACAGCAGACCACGCGTGCGACACAATACGGCGTGGGAGGCGAGATCAAGGTGATCAAGGCACAAGTAATCCGTTGGGGGTGGGTTGGAAGTCAGCGACGCGAAGACAACACAAACTATACCGCTGCGACAGGACGGCGATGTAGGTTGTTAAGGTTAATCAATGAGCACTCGCAGCAAGAGTCTGGTGGGCTTCCGAAGATGTTTCCCGCCTATGACCGCAGTCAACGCGCCACAGTCGTCGGAGGCGCTGAGGGATGCAAAGCGCGCTAGGAGTCGCCCATTGCCTTGAAATCCCCTGCCGCGAACGACGTTTGTAAGAGCGCCATTATGGTGTAGGGCCGTGAAGCTGTGCAAAAGACTTGCGATGCGCCGCGCCGCTGCGCCAGTTCCAAAAGGAATTAAGTGGGCACGCCGAGGTGCGCGGGAAAGCTGCCATGAATCCACAGCTACAAAGTTCACGACAGCCCAGTGATTAGAGCAAGAGCTGCTGCGCGCTGCTGCTTGCGCGTGAGCGGCTAGGGGCTGCGCGAATACGTGTGCGCAAGATGGCTTCCGTCCAGCGAGGAAGCCGGGCGAGCGACGGGAGGCCCATTACTGCGCCTCTGCTAGACAGCGGCGCAGCGAGGACTGCTGGTAGTTGGAGATGCCTGCAGGGACCGCCGCACCGTGCTGAAGTTGGAAACACTATTGAAGACAGGCACGTTGGTGACCGCCGCTCCCGGCGATGCGATGAAAAGGCAGACCGCCGTCGCCTGCCTGCCTGCAGCATGGAGCCGACGGCCCACGAGAGAGATGCGAGGTGAACTGCGTTTGTTTCGGCTATTCGAACAAAACTGTTTGATCTATCAAAACTGCGAGTGAAAGCGCAAAAACTTCTCTCCCCGAAGCTTTTGGCGCGAGGGAGAGAGAAAAGGGAGCGAGGAGTCAATTTGTATTTTTTTGTTGAAAAGCATTGGTCCCAAAAACGTTCTCCCAGATACCTTTCTGGGACCAAAATGATTTGATTTGTTTTTGTTTCTGCTTAACACCCTCGAAAAAACGGTTCTAGGACATTAGTGGGCACACTTACCTTTTGCTTGTGTTTCTATGTCTTGCCTCTACGGCCTGGAAATGTTCAATAAATGTTGTACTGGGACAGCGACATTCCATCCTTTCTGGGCGCTCCTGGGGAGGTACGTTGTTTGCTGGGTAAAAACATAGAGAAACGGTCGAAGCGTTCACATCCCGCGCGTCACAAGCAACCCCTAGCGACTGCAACGCGAAACTGCTAAACAGGGTACTAAATTCTCCAAAAAATTTAAATAAAAAAGGCAACAACACAAAAAGAATTAAAAAAACTGCAGCTCATACTTTTATGTCAATCTACGCGCTTAAAGCTTGCAGATAGATTTATTTTCGCATGTAATTCTTAAAAACCAAGCTGGCATTGGCTGTAGCCTGTAATTGCCAAGCAGCGGAGCGAAACCAAGGAGGAAGCTATAGCGTGCAGGACGCAACGAAGAATGCGCGCGAGCGGGTTGCCAACTGGCCTAAGACGGCGATGGCATCATACGCTACGCCCGTCCAGCCGGTCGTGCCGCCGGCCAGTCTAGGCGGAACGAAGAGGCGTTCGGATTATGAAGCAAATTTCATCACTCGCGCAACTGGCATCAGCTTTCAGTCCAGTATGCTGCCTAAGTCCAAGTTTACGATCGAGTGATCCGTAAGCTGCACCCGAACAAAGCAAAAAGCGTGGCCACGAAGCAAATTAAAATGCCAGACCGCACACTAAGCGATGTGCTCCCAATTTGTTCATGGCATCGTTTATCGGATTACCAAGTTATGCAAATTCAGTACATTATACAGAAAGGAAGGTAAGTCAACGACTGGACAATATGGCTCCCAACAGCAATAACAGAAAAGTCAGGCGCCAACCTTGCAATGCACTGCAGAAATTGCTAAAAGCAAAGAATCCCAGCTGGCCTTCGTAACGTCCGGACACTGAAAAAGAGCACATAATAGCTTAGTCGAGAGATCTTTGAAGCCTGGACCAAAAGTAATATTGGTGAGCAATGTGTCATCACGCCATCTATCGCCCTATCGAAGAAGTAACTTAATTTCCTGCTCGACGACGCAAGGAGATAAAGATAGAGAATTGATTGTAAGAAAGTGCCCGAATCCTGTTAGGTTATAAGTATGCGCGCTTGAAATAAAATTCAGTTGTCAATGCTGCATCGACCTTGTATGCATGCTCCTTCGCTGCCGTTGTTTGTTGTTGGCTGAAATATTTTATCGGTACAGATGATTCCGTTGCTTTCCATTGAAAATAACAAAAGACAGTGTGGCAACTGTTGCAAATGGGTTGCAAGCCCCAAGGGTAGCGTTGGCCTGGCGGCCTGGGGCACAGCTGGAAACATCTGAAGGTCCCGGCAAAGGATGAGTCGACTGGCAACAGAACAACTTGTTTATTCTGGCATCGCAAAAGAGCAGCCGGTCAGGGCGACCACGTTACACGAAGGAAGAAATCGAAGTCTCTCTTTGGCGTCCGGGGCAGCTGCTTTTTATACCCTCGGAGTCGAGGGCGAGAAGGAACGGCTAGGGATGAGTCGCACGAGACGGCGACGCACGGACATGTTGAGACGTGAAGTGACGCGTCCGCCGGGCCGGCGCCGGTCAGACCTCCTCGCCTCCCAGTTGGGGAGCTCCTCTCCCCGGCTGCCGCGCTTTGACAAGCGTGGGCACCAACATGCACACACACACACACGCACACACGACGACACGTGGCATTGAAACCTGCCTGGACGCGCTTGGCGGGAGGCGTTACGGCAGCACTGAGCGGGCCCAAAATGACCGCCACTTTGAACGAAGCCCCGGCGTCCGTTGCATCCGCGCCGGCTATACCGCGCGTCGTAGGCGAAACGTAACAGACCGCCCCGCCGGGAGAAGGAGATCCCGATGGTCAGGGGACTGCATCCGCTGTCCGGAGGGATGTCGCTCGATGATGCTCGTAATCGAAACCGGTCGCCCCTCGACGTTGCTTGAGCGCAGCGCACAGAGAAGGCCTCGTTCTCAGGTTCAGGTTCACACAGGGCACTGCAAAGTGACTTCGGGAGAGTTGCCATTTTTGTGCTCGTTCCCAGCAAGCGTTAGAACTACGCCGAAACGCAACCGCTCAGTCAGCAAGCACGAGACAACCCTCACTAAGCTCGGCCAGGCTCTTTCCCCTTTTATACTACTGCCTAGTTCCTTACAGTAGTCAAGCAGCACTCAGAACGCGTCCACAAATGAGAAAATTGCACTAGAAAGCACGTCATCACTTTGAAACACTAAACAAAAGCAATATGTTAAAAATCCTGCCTCAAGAAGAAAACATCAGTAACAAACAACTTTGAGGCGGATTCCTACGTTAGGGGCTTCGACTTAAGCCATCGGCGTTACCGTTGACACTCCCCTTTTTGTAACGCACCTCAAAGGAATATTGTTGCAAAGCGAGGCTCCAGCGCAGGAGGCGGCCATTTTTGGGAGAGATGGTCTGCAGCCATTGGAGAGGGCAGTGATCCGTCTCAATGATAAACCTCGAGCCGGCTAGGTAGCATGACAATTTCTGAACGGCCCACATGAGACACGCACACTCTTTCTCGGTGGCGCTGTACGCCTGCTCACGACAGGTCAGCTTACGACTAGCATACAGGACGAGGTGTTCCACTTCTCCATTGTCTCTTTGGCACAGTACAACGCCTATGCCTCGCTCACTAGCATCGCACTGAACAACGAACCCTTTTGTGTAGTCTGGCGATCGTAGCACAGGCTGGCTTGTTAGGGCGCTCTTTAGGGCGCTAAAAGCTCTTTCCTTTGTCTCGCCCCAGACGACTGTTTGGGGCTCTGTTTTTCAGAGCATCCGTCAGGGGATCCGCGATATCGGAGTACCTGGGGATGTACCTCTGATAGCAGCCGGCGACACCTAAGAACGACCAAATATCGGTCTTCGGCGCGGCTGCGGGAAGTCTCGCACAGCGGCCACCTTTATTTCAGAGGGGCGGCGACGACCCTGTCCAATCACGTGACCGAGGTAGACAACCTCGGCCTGTGCTAATTGGCACTTGGGAGCCTTGATTGTCAAGCCCGCTTCGCGCAGGCGGGATAGCACTGCCCGCAAGTGTGCCATATGCTCAGACCAGGATGCGGAGAATATCGCTACGTCCTCTAAATACGGTAAAGCGAATTCTTCCTGTCCCCGCAACACTTTGTCCATGAGGCTTGAAAAGCAGTATGGCGCGTTCTTCAAACCAAAGCTCAAAACTTTAGGACGGAATGTTCTCATTGGTGAAATGAACGCCGCATACCTACTAGCCTCTTATGTAAGTGGAACCTGCCAATAACCCCTGACAAGATCTAGGGTGGAAATAAACTGAGCGCTACTAACTTTCTCAAGGCGCTCCTCGATGTTAGGGATCGGATAAATTTGATCCTTAGTGATGGAATTAAGCCTGCGGTAGTCGACGCAAGGACGAGGTTCCTTGCCCGGTACCTCAACAAAAAATACAAAGGGAGGTATAATCACTCTCACCCGCCTCAATAACACCGAGCTGTAGCATCTTCTTTACCTCAGCCTCCATAATATCGCGCTGGCGGGGTGACACCCGGTACGCCTTGGATCGTACTGGCTCTGGGGAGGTAAGTTCTATGTCATGAGTAAGGACACAAGTCCTACCAGGCCTCTCAGAGAACTGCCCTTGAAACTCTTGTAAGAGTTGGTGTAGTTCGGTTTTCTGCTCAGGAGACAGCGGTGCTTTAATGATTAAGTCACTAATGACCTGATCAGTGTCTTCCCTGTTCGTCACTGAGCCTAGTCCCGGAAGCTCGACCGGAAGCTCTTCTAACTTGCCCGTGTCGGGCATTTCCTCTCCAGTACCTGGTGCCTTCAACGCTACAGGCTCAATTTTATTCAGTTCGGACGTGCTCTGAATATCAGCTTGCTGCGCCTCCGACCCTTTTTCATTGTTCGACAACGTCGGCCCCGCAACTTCCGCCTTTGCAGCGAGCTCCCGAACTCTCGATCTGGTTAAGGCCTGAACGCTAGCCTCACCAAACGAAAGCCCCTTCTCGCGCAGGAGGTGATCGGACCTGTTCGAAAATAGGTACGGGTACTGGGGGGGGGGGGGGGAGGCAGCATAGATGACACTACGGCCTCCGTCTCAAGTGCTCCGAAAGGTCCTTCAATAAGCACTTTTGCTACGGGCAGACACACGCTATGAGCTTCCACGGCTTGCTTGATCCATGCGCACTCGCCCGTGAACATGTCGGGTTCTACGTAAGAGGGGTGAACTACATCCATTGTAGCTGCGGAATCACGAAGCACTCGGCACTCTTTCCCGTTCACGAGGAAGTCTCGCATGTAAGGCTCGAGAAGCTTCATGTTCTCGTCAGTGCTACATAATGACAAACACACGACTTCTCTTTTTGTTTCTGGACACTGCGCCGAAAAGTGACCCGGCTTCTGGCACGTATAACACACGCGCGCTTGCCTCGTCTCGAACCGCTTTCTGCGTTCGGATTCGGCTGCCGCCGTCTCCTTACGTTCGGTCGGACTGCTTTCACTCGTATCCGCACTACGTGTGTCCCCCCTTGCTCTCATGGGGGTGAACTTCGGCCTCTCAGACTTGGAGCCAAATTCACCCTTTTGACCGTCCTTAGCTCCGCGAGCCCGACGCGTCACAAACTCCTCGGCTAGCTCGGCGGCTTTAGCCACTGTACTAACGTCTGGCCTATCCAAGACCCAGTACCGCACGTTCTCAGGTAACCGACTATAAAACTGTTCTAGCCCGAAACACTGCAGAATTTTCTCGTGGTCACCAAACGCTTTGTCTTCTTTGAGCCACTCCTGCATGTTTGACATAAGCCTGTAGGCAAACTCTGTATATGACTCACTTCTGCCTTTTTCATTTTCCCGAAACTTCCGACGGAACGCCTCCGCTGACAGCCTGTACTTTTTTAGGAGACTCGATTTCACTTGGTCGAAATCCTCTGCCTCCACTCTCTTCAAGCGAGCGACTACGTCGGCCGCCTCGCCGGGTAACAAAGTGAGCAAGCGCTGTGGCAACGTTTCCCGAGAGAACCCCTGCTTCTCGCACGTTCGCTCAAAGTTAACCAGGAACAAACCAATGTCCTCTCCAAACTTAAACGGCCACATCAGGTCAGTCATTTTGAACGATACTCGTTCTCCTGCACCGTGTGCCTGACTTCCATTACGAGCGCGTTCCATCTCTACCTCGAGACGCTTCATTTCCAAAGCGCGCTCTTCTTTCTCTTTATCTTTTTGTTCTTTACGTTCGCGCTCGTCTTTCTCTTTTTGCTCTTTACGTTCGCGCTCCTCTTTTTGCTCTTTACGTTTGCGCTCGTCTTTCTCTTTTTGCTCCCTCTCCTCAATGGTCTCAAGGCATTCCGACAGCTCGTCATCCTCAGCCTCCAACTCAAGAATAGCCCTTAGCAGTTCTGGTTTTCTGAGTTTGTCTGAGACATCCAGACCCAACTCTCTTGCAAGCTCCAGCAATTTCGGTTTGCGCAACGACTTCAAATCCATGGCTGCTCCGAATGCTGCTTTCTCTACTGCCTACTATTTTCTTGCCGCAAACTAACCCGGCAGCAACGACAACACAATTACCAGCTCTGTTTCTGACACTAACAAAAGCCTGGCAAAACTCAAAAGAAGAAAGTCCCGCACTCACCAAACCTCGCAGCCAAGAATTCAGCGCAGTCGTTCCGCTGCAGGCAACCAGTCATCACACAGGGCTCGTTGCACTGCTCCCGGATGGACGTTGTGCTGCTCAGCATACAGTTGACCGCATATCTTCGCTGCTGGCCTCCGTTGTCGGGATCTCACCGCTGGCAACCAGTTGTTGCAAAAGGGTTGCAAGCCCCAAGGGTAGTGTTGGCCTGGCGGCCTGGGGCACAGATGGAAACATCCGAAGGTCCCGGCAAAGGATGAGTCGACTGGCAACAGAACAACTTGTTTATTCTGGCATCGCAAAAGAGCAGCCGGTCAGGGCGACCACGTTACACGAAGGAAGAAATCGAAGTCTCTCTTTGGCGTCCGGGGCAGCTGCTTTTTATACCCTCGGAGTCGAGGGCAAGAAGGAACGGCTAGGGATGAGTCGCACGAGACGGCGACGCACGGACATGTTGAGACGTGAAGTGACGCGTCCGCCGGGCCGGCGCCGGTCAGACCTCCTCGCTTCCCAGTTGGGGAGCTCCTCTCCCCGGCTGCCGCGCTTTGACAAGCGTGGGCACCAACATGCACACACACACACACACGCACACACGACGACACGTGGCATTGAAACCTGCCTGGACGCGCTTGGCGGGAGGCGTTATGGCAGCACTGAACGGGCCCAAAATGACCGCCACTTTGAACGAAGCCCCGGCGTCCGTTGCATCCGCGCCGGCTATACCGCGCGTCGTAGGCGAAACGTAACACTACTGATCTCCTGGCTTATATACAACACAATGTTAAACACATTTTCCGCTGATTACACCCCTGTGGATACAAACCCTATTGCCAGTGAAATCACCGCACTCTTGCAACAAGACAGAAAGTCCCTGTCGCGCCTGCCCTCACCAACATTAGAGGGTCCAGAGGGTAGACTCGGTAGGGATATCCTCTAGCTAGGCAGTCGGCCCTAATATTGCCATCGAGACCTGCTTTACCTGGGACCAAGGCGATACTTGATCATATTGGAGATGGCCACCAAGAACGCGGGGATTCGTGTGCGAGAAATGACCACTCGTGTAAGCTCTACGCACGGTATAGGAGTCTGTAAAAATTTGTGAGCCCTGGTGTTGGGTGTTGCTGATTCTGATGATGGTTTCTGCGGCCGCGGGGTGCAGTGCCGTGAAGGAGACGCTATGATAGGGGATGTTCGCCGTCATATCTATGCACGAGAGCACTTTGCTTTGAATGCTACCGATGACCCCCCCCCCTGTTTAACTGCCACTCTGCAAACTCTTAGACTCACAAATCAATATCAATGGGCCCCTTCCCACTCCCACATGCCAGAAACACGGCCGCTCACAACCATGCCCATGGATTCTTATATCGGGGAGTGGGCGAACGGCGCCTGCGATCGGCGATAGTGCACATGGTCAGATATATGGCGACCATATATAAGGTGGACGTATATGACGGTTTGCACGGCCGCGTCCTCCGAGTGCAGCAGGGTCTCCAAATCCTGTCAGGTCGTGAGGTCCGCCACGCAGAGGGTGATGATATAGATGAAAGAGTCGAAGGGTTCTGTGCACAAGGTGCAGGCAGGAGTGGTGAAGGATAGATGATAGTGGGCTAGGCTCAGGGGTGAGGTGAGAGTGTATGTCTGTAGTTATCACCAGAGTGTTGCGTGTTTGTTATCTAGGGAGGGGTGGGGCGCGGGTACACCTGGCGCGAGGCCCTGTAGGCCTGCGTCAGCTCGCTCAATGAGTGCATTCCTTCCTTCGCGAATCCCGATCGGAGGCCACCTGAACCCGATTTAAAGGACCGCGAGATAAAAGGTTGTCGTCCTCATTTCCGGGGTTCCTTGAGTGCGCAGGTAACCATATAAGCTCCATATGGCGGGGAGGGGGTATTTCAAATGCATGGGTATGCCAAAAGCCCAGCATGCCAAAAGCAGGGACGTGTACGCGTCCTCGTGCAAAATTCAGAATTAGAGTTTTAGAATCTGTTAAAATGTACTGAGCTTCCTTGCGGGTTATTAAAATCGTTATGGCGGCTTCATTTGCAGCTTTTGGGGCGGTGACTGGGGGGGGGGGGGGAGGATGTAGTGTGAGGAGGACGAATGAAGAGGAGTCCACCGGGTCTTCATTGTCTTCATCTACCCTGTAGGCAGCGTCCACCCATACGGCGTCCGGCTCGGAGCCGTACCCTAAGTGGAGTGCCTTCTCACGGACTCTGCGGCGCTGCTCATGGTAGGAGGGGTGCATAATACTCGGCAGCGGCTTGATGACCAGCTCTCAGTGAGAGGGTTGAGGAATGGGGAGGAGGGTTGGGTTGTTGGCCGGCATTCTGATTCCGAGGGGGTCAAGAATATACCGGCCTGTGGAGGTTTGTGTAAGCCTTATGTATTGGGCGTCTCGATGGGCCTCCACGAGTTCCTCGATCGTGTTGTGGTAGCCCAGCACTAGTAATCTATCTGGGGGGTGTTCAGGGGAAGATTGCGTGCGACCTTGAATGCCTTGCCGATCAAGGCATCCAAAGCATTTATGTCATGTTTGGATTGTTGTAGGTGCGGGGTAGTGTAGAACACACGGCGGGGGAGTAAGACACTGATGAGGCGAAAGAGGTTGCGTTCCTTCATGCCCTTTTGATGGCCCAAAACTGAGAATTACTGCGAACTCTACCGCGGTAGCCGCGTGTTATGGAGGCAAAACGCAAAGACGCACGTGTGCTGTCCGATGTCAGTACATGTTAAAATCTCCAAGGTGGTCCAAATTATTCTGGAGCCTTCTACTACCAGACCTCTTTCTTCCTTTCACCTCTTTCTTCTTTTACCCCGTCCCTTGCGGTGCGGTTCAGGTGTCCGCTGATATGCGAGGCAGATAATGCG
Organism: Amblyomma americanum; assembly: GCF_052857255.1. NCBI lineage: Eukaryota > Metazoa > Arthropoda > Arachnida > Ixodida > Ixodidae > Amblyomma > Amblyomma americanum. The sequence continues at coordinate 97,708,201 of NC_135498.1, forward strand.
ACATTTTCTTGCCTGAAAAAGTATGCCGCCACCGTCTGGAAGACGAAGTAACGACCGTTAGATGTTTGGTAGAACCATCTATCGACCATGCGATGTATTGCCACGTGATTAGGCTACTTTGCCATTTTTCCTTACCTCAAGGCGGTAGGTGCCGGGTCGCCATAAGGCATGTAATCTTTAGCTACCGAGTGATGACGTCACGGCCGGCATGTTAAGCCAAACTCTAAATAAATATTAGCCTAATTAGGCGATATTGGTATCTAACATGTTCTACTCATCCAGCGCGTTACGAATATGCCATTAGTTAGATTATGAAGTTAACAATAAATTAATTATATTCAAATAAACATAGGCATAGCCATACCTTATATTAACACCCTTAGTTAGATTTGGTGTCTAGCGTGTTCTATACATCTAAAGGATTCTAAATATCTAATTCGTTTTATGATATGACCAAAATATTTACTGAGATATAAGCGAATAAACAGGCACGCGACTAGTTAATTATGACTACAAAACTAGGCACGTTACCAATCAATCACCAATTGGGTTACTAAATCGATTTACTATGGGGACCTTAGACTTTGAAAATTTCACGCCAAAGAGAGCTGATAGCAGACCCGAAGAAAACGAGAAACGTGATGAATAAGAGCTAACGCTTTTTGGTTTTGGATTTAGTTTAAAGGAAATGGCGCAGTATCTGTCTCATATATCGTTGGACACCTGAACCGCGCCGTAAGGGAAGGGATTAGGGAGGGAGTGAAAGATGAAAGGAAGAAAGAGGTGCCGTAGTGGAGGGCTCCGGAATAATTTCGACCATCTCGGGATGTTTAACGTGCATTGACATCGCACAGCATACGGGCGCCTTAGCGTTTCGCCTCCATCGAAACGCAGCCGCAGCGGTAGGGTTGGAACCGGGGAACTCCGGATCAGTATCCGAGCGCCTTGACCACTGAGCCACCGCGACGTGCGCTAATACTCTTAAAACCAATTTTCAAACAGGTTGCACGCGTTTTGAGAACATAAAAGAGTAATAATAATAATTGGTTTTTGCGGAAAGGAAATGGCGCAGTATCTGTCTCATATATTGTTGGACACCTGAACCCCTCCAAGGGAAGGGATAATGGAGGGAGTGAAAAAAGAAAGGAAGAAAGAGTTGCCGTAGTGGAGGTCTCCGGAATAATTTCGACCACCTGGGGATCTTTAACGTGCACTGACATCGCACAGCACACGGGCGCATTAGCGTTTTTCCTCTATAAAAACGCACCCGCCGCGGTCGGGTTAGAATCCGGGAACTCCGGATCAGTAGCCGAGCGCTCTAACCACTGAGCCACCGCGGCGGGGTGACCATAAAAGAGGAAAAGTGCACGAGCACAACGCTGTGTACATTGTAGCAGAAGTGCGGCGAAAAAAATTTCGTTTTTGGCGAAAGGAAATGGGGGTATCCGTCTCACATATCGGCGGACACCTCAACCACGCCGTAAGGGAAGGGTTAAAGGAAGGAATGAAAGAAGAAAGGAAGAAATAGGTGCCATAGTGGAGAGCTCCGGAATAATTTCGACCACCTGGGGATCTTTCCATACACAAACGTCGCACAGCACACGGGTGCCTTAGCGCTTCGCCGCCATCGAAATGCAGCCACCGTGGTCGGGTTGGAACCCGGGAACTCCGGATCAGTAGCCGAGCGGCCTAATCACTCAGCCACCGCGGTGGGTGCTAACGCTATTAAAACCAATTTTCAAACAGGTTGCACAAGATTTGAGACCATAAAAGAGGAGAAAGCGCACGAACACAACGCTGTGTACACAATAGCAGAAGTGCGGCGAAAAAAAATCGTTTTTGTGGAAAAGAAATGCGCCGTATCCGTCCCACGGATCGGCGGACACCTGGACCACGCCGCAAGGGAAGGGATAAGAGAGGGAATGAAAAAACAAGAAGCGCCGTAGTCTCCGGAATAATTTCGACCACCTGGGGATCTTAAACCTGCCCTGACATTGCACAGAACACGGGCGCCTTAGCGGATGGACGGATGGATGGAAACAACTTTTATTAGAAAAAAAGGAAAGAAAAATCTTCCAGGGTGGTATCCTAGTGGTCCAAGCGTCCACGAGCTTGTGCCTCACATAAGGCCTGATCCACCAGCCATTTCTGGCCGGCGGGTTGAGCGGTCCGTAAAGCAGCCTTCTAGGAAGAATGAGTGGGATTGGGGATGGGGGGATACTTCCTGTGGAGAAGGAAATTCCCAACAGTAGTGGAAAACTGTGCATCTGGGCACGCCACAGGCGTTACAATGAGGAAGAAAGGTGGGGTGAAAGCATGAAAGACGGTAGGGTGAAATAAAGCAGCCCGTCTGTAATTGTCGCCATGTGATGCTGGGTAAGGGCGACCAAGTACTGTGGGGTGGTGGTAATGTCATGCGGCTGAGTTTGTAAAAAGCGGTGATTTGATGATATGTATAAAGGACTGATGGGGCCTCTTGCGCAGGGTTGGGTGCCTGATCGTCCGGGGTCTCGGAGGAGAGTTCTCGGGCCGGCTCATGAACGCGCTCAATACCGGGGATCGAGGCATGCCCAGAGATCCACGACAGAGTAACCGCGTTTTTGCCTCCATTAGAACGCAGGCGCCGCGGTCGGGTTAATAATAGTAATAATAATTGATTTTGGGGGAAAGGAAATGGCGCAGTATCTGTCTCATATTTCGATGGACACCTGAACCGCACCGTAAGAGAATTGATAAAGGAGGGAGTAATAAAAAGGAAGAGGGAGGTGCCGTAGTGGAGGACTCCGTACTAACTTCGACCACCTGGGCATCTTCAACGTGCACTGACATCGCATACCACTCTGCGCCATTTCTCTTCTAAAAAACAGTTTACCCGCAATCGACGACAGCTAGCGCGGCCTTGATCTGTCGCTGAGCGCGGACAAATCGGTGGCCATGGCCTGCGTTTCGCTCTCGGGCCCGCCTTGCGGCACTGTCACGGGAAGGGACTCCGATTCTTTATCGTAAATCGGGGCGGTACCTTGGCCTGGACATCGACTGGCGCTTTTCCTACCGCTCCGCGGCGCCCATGGTCTGTCTGCAGAAGAAGCTGATCATGGCCGCCCTCCACAAGCTCACCGCTCGAGGCCAGAGCATCTCCCAGCAAGCCGCGCTGCAGCTCTGCAATGCCGCAGCTTTGGGGGTGGTGCTCTATGCGTTGCCGCTCGTCACGGTGCTCAAGCCGTGCTGGAAGAAACTCGAGCTCCAGCACCGTAAGTCCCTGCGCGTCTGCCTAGGCGCGCCCAAAACCTCCCAGTGCGCCGCAACGTTGGCTGATGGAGGAGCGTGGCCACATGAGCTCCAAGCAGCGCACAGGAACTGAACCACATCGACCGGCTTCTCAGAGCACCGGATGGCGGCTCACTGCTGCAGCGTATGCACTCGCACCCACGATCACGAGTAGCGCGGCGCTAATCGAGTATGAGCAACAGACTCAAGGCCCACCAACCTACGGTTCCTGCAGGCCTTGGTCTGCTGCCTAGGAGGTACAGCGAGAGATCGTCGGCAGCGCGTGAAAGTGGAGCACACCGCACTGTGCTGTGCAGCAGCTGGCCATCTACCCCTTGCGCTGGAGGACGTGCGTGAGGTCATCCAGGACATCTCCGACAGCAGCACCCCGACCCACGTATCGCAGGAGGTGAGCGCATCGACAGCATCACCGGCTGTCGTGCACGTACGCGGTCGCAACGTGCAATGGTCCTCTGCGCACGCATCGGCTGCGTGTGGCCCAGGGAGTGACGAGAGCGTCAAAGAACCGCGACAACTGATGTGTGTGACGGATGCGATGCAGTGGAAAGGCTAGAGCACCTACTCCTTCACTGTGCCGCGTTCGCCGATGCTCGTCCCGATATGCTAGCGGTCTATAGGGCGCTGGGTATACTACCAGACTCCCTGAAGACGCTATTATGGCCGCAAGGCTGCTGCTGTTGCTGACAGGAAGAAAGAAAAGTAAAGTGCACGGGCCTGCCTATTGGTTCAAGCCGAACCACGCTCGCTGCCGCGTTCTGAAAGTGGGAGAGTTAAAGGACCGGATAGAAAAGATGGACAGAAAAGGCGGGCGCTTTTGTGAGCCCGGTTGATCCCGGGGCGGGGCAATACTGGACCGACCCGAGGCACTGCGGGTAGCCCCAAGGCAGTGCGCGCACCCGTGAGCGAACCTTGGTGAGCCTCTGTTTATTCCTCGAACAGGCGGGCTTGACGTCCCGCTTTTTCTCCGCAGGGTAGTTACACGCAGTGAAAAAAACGCTCCCCGAGTTCTTGCTTGGACGATTGACAACTGGATGCCCCACTCAAGTTGTAGTCAACATAGTGCTGTGCGAGTGTGTTTTTAATGCACCATCGCGATCTAATCACGCGCACAACCTGGATATATTTCTTACTGTGTAAATAATTTGTGCATATTACCTCTGCCCCTATCCACTCTTCATGTCCTCTCACCTCTTCATTTCATTTCTCCGTTCTGCCTATCATTTATTTCCGCTGCTCCAACTTAGGTGCTTCAGTATCGATGGCAGATGCTGGGGCTAGCAAAAATGTTTTTCTCCCTCTTTATTATTATTTATATTGATACGTGCCACTATGGAAGAAGAAGAAGCGCCTGCATCCGTGGAGGAGGAAGATGTTTCTCTCCCGCTTGCGCTCTCGCACCCACGATCATGAATGAGCGCGGCGCTGCTCGAGTATGAGCAGTTGACACAAGGCCCACCCCCATACGGCTCCTGCGCGCCTTGGCCTGCTGCCTAGGAGGTACAGCGAGAGATCGTCGGCATCGCGCGAAAGCGGAGCACAACCCTCTGTGCTGTGCAGCAGCTAGCCAGAGCCGTCATACACGAGGAGCTCCAGGACCATCTCCTCGTGTACACCGAAGGCTCAGTGGCCCGGGACAGCCGTTCCCTTGCAGTGGCGGCCACCATCCCCTCCATGCGACTGCACAACCAGCAGCCCCCCCCCCACCTTCTTTGGCTCCTTCACCACTGCGAATTTGATGGGGATTGGCCCTCTGCCGCCCCGGAGTGCTCTGCGGTGCGACTTCCGCGCCGCTCTCCGACGCCTGCAATCGAACGGCCGCGATACCCCACTAGTGAGTGGACCAGCCAGGGAGCCGAGCGGAACGGACGCGCTTCACATGGGCTTTGTGAATTTCCTGCTTTATTCTGCCAATTACCCTTCATAGGGGCCGAAATTCCTACCTCAGGCTTTCGTGAACACCCAAGGAACATTTTTCGAGGACTTATTCGCCCGTGAGTATGCTGTATTTTGCACAAGCCGCTTACGAAGACCTCTGAGGCGGAGTTGACGAACTAAGCCTAATTCCCCTTGGCGGCGCACGGAGGAGCGGAGCGGCGTTCCACGTCAACGCATCATATTACTGACGCCGCTGAATTGCCATCCAGCCGCAGCGGATCATGCTCGCTGCCGACGGAACCGGAGGGAGTCCACGAACTTGTCGACATGGAAACTCAGGAATCCACACCCGGAATTTTTAACACCCACGCACCGGAGTTGGGCCTACCGCACGGGACGCCGCAAGGGGACCCGTACTCCAACTGGACGACACGAGACAAGACAAGCCTACGCGAAGGCCACGTCATGATTCAGGATGATCAACACACGAAAAAAACGATTCGAAGCTATAACGGAGGCAGAAGCACACAAACCTTTGGAAAGATCACGACCCGGTCGCCCCGTCAAATTACCGAGGCAGCCGCATGATGATTACAAGATCTTGATACGTCTACGCGGAGGGGTGACGCTGCGTAACAACTCCGGTAGGTCACTATTTGCCTCTTCACAATTCAATCTCAGCCGCCAATTAACACACGATGCCAGGGTCAGAGTCAAACCGGAGAAAAATATCGCTTTTCTGAGCAACCCGGATCCGGACTTCACTGAACAGATATGCAACAGCCAGGCAATCAATCTAGGAGGAAAGGAATATTCAATGAATGCTTATGCAGCATCTCCAACAAATAAACATCATTCAAGCAAGGCCTTTCAGCACAAAGGGGGCATGTCTATATACCTTTGAAGGAAACACAGTACCACGGTTTGTCTACCTCAGCGGCATAGAATACAGGTGCAAACCATTCCGGCCAGTGATGCATGTCTGCGGATGCTGCCTAAAAACAGGACACCGAGCTGACATTTGCCCCACTCCGCAGGAGAAAAGGTGCTACAATTGCGGAATGCGCAATCCTCCACCAGGGCATGTCGATTGCAAAAAGCACTGCATCGTCTGTTACACACCCAACCACTCCATCATTGACACGAACTGCCCGGCAAGACAGAAGAATTACAGCAAAGGAGGGAAAAAGACGGTCAAAACAGATGAAGCCACAATCCGACGCCATCCTGATGGAGACGTTGCTGCACAGAGCACTCTTTTAGATGTGCAGAAGAACCAAAGGACTGGGCAGAAGCAAAAGACTTCGCTGAAGTACAAGGCTGATCAGGAGCACAACACCGAGCATCAACCCAGGAATGAGCATCGGCCCAAATTGAACCAAACCAAAGTCCACCAGCCGGGAGAACAGCAAAGATATAACAACAGCCAAACACTGCCCATGAAAGTTAATCAGACCAACGGTCCAAGCAAGGCACCCATCGTCCACCAAAAGAAACCTTGAAACCAAAGCGCAGGAGAATGGTAACCTCTCCCACCACTGAGGAAGAACCCAGTGGTCACCACGGCCGCCCAGGCACGTTTGGAGCAGGCCATGGAGACCGAGAACTCGGAACCGTCGCACGAACAAGATAACAAAAACCAGCCGGAAAATCACAGTGTGGACACCGCGAACGCAGGGCATAATGTTTTGGAGCGTAGTGCTACCAAGACGGACGCCATCGAGCCGCGGGCCTCTACCTCGAAAGCCAGTGAATCCGCAGCCCGCATCCAGGAGAATAGGGAGGCGCCTGAGAAAGGAGCCGACCCTGCTAAAAAGGGTGAGTGGTCCATCCAAGCAGCCTCCCTTAGTACCCCTTATCCAACCCCTGATCCCCCTGTTACACCTCAAGAGGCGGTAAAGAGATACATACGTTCCGCTGAATTTCGTTCAGAAATCACTAGCATAATTCGCACTAAAGCAGCTGAACCACTCGGAGCGATGCTGCAACAGCTCATACAAGCCCAGGCACAGCTGATACCGTCCATGACGAACAGGATAGAAGTTACGATCAACACACGCTTGGAAAAACATGAAGCCGGCTTAAATAAGCTTTCAAAATTATACCTCATGAGGAATTGCCTCGCAAGTAACGCGTAGTTCAACCCGCTGCCTGTCCTGATACAGTATCTCCAGACCAGCAACATGGCAAAGAACAATAGCACACGAAAAGGTTGGCGGCGGCGCAAGTCCATTAAACCAAAAGAAACAATTATACGGCTATGGAACTGTCGTGGCATACGCCGAAAACAAGCGCAACTAGCGGCATATATCGCAAACTCCCCTAATCGTCCCCATGTAATCGCTCTGAAAGAGACGGAAACAAATAGCATTCATATCCGCGGTTATCGCACGACAGTCCTTACGCCACGTACGGCAATCATGACACTCGCATCCATGCCGGTGCTAGACCGCACACCGACAAACACGCCCACAAGCACGGGCACTCAGTATACCGCGATAGAGCTCAGCTCAACCGGGCACAAATATGGCCTCACTTAACATATACAGCAATCCCAAAGGTAAAGGCAGAGTAATTCCGGGCATCCTGGGCTCCTTTCGTTCCTCAAAGGTCCTTGTGCTGTGTGATTTTAATGCACGTCACAGGCACTGCGGATGCACCTCGGATGCCCCTAAAGGTAACCTCATTTCTATTGCAATGTCTGATTACAACCTTGGCCTGATCACAAACCCCACCATACCAACTTGCATTGGCACAAGTGTCACCCGCGACACCACACCCGGTCTCACATGGGCCACACCGAACATAATCGTTAAGTCTCTCACGGTGCTCCAAGACAGCCTTGGGAGTGACCACTTTCCAGTCTCGACTACTATTGCTTACGATTCCAAGATTTTCAGCACTCGTTCACAGCTCCTCACCATCTGGGATAAATTGCGCTTATATTTGACAGCTGATTCTACCGAACCTCGTACTCTCACCGACTGGACAGACTGTCTGTTGGAGGCTATCCAGGCGAACAGCAAGCGCATTAAAAACACCCCTGCGGCACCGCAGGGTAATCAGCATCTGGCTGATCTATGGGAGGTCCGACAGGTACTTTTCAAGCGCTGACATCACCAGCGACATAATCGTAAATTGAGACTCCACATAGCCGCTCTAACTCGCGAGGCAGAATACACGAGCACCTTAGCCTGCGCAAACTGGACAACCTTTTGTAATGACCTCAAGGGTACATTAAGCACTAAACACACGTGGTCCCTCCTACATGCTCTCTTAGATCCAAAAACCACTATATCTGAGACACAAGTAAGCACACAACGTCAATTACAACTAGAGCTAGAAAAGGGCACAGACGTAATTGGACAACTGCGGGACGCTTATATAACCCCATCCCTTCAGTCAGCAGATCCACCCAATCTATCTCCACCTAACCCGGAACTTGATGCCGACATTACCTTAATCGAAGTCCGCCGAGCACTCTTTAGTATTCACCGCTCTATGGAGCCGGGGTCGGATGGCATAACGTACAAGGCACTACTCAATCATGACGATGTCACGCTTCAGGAACTCACGGAGCTCTTTAATAATCACTGGCACGCTGGGACGCTCCCGTCAGCCTGGACCCATGCCAGCATGCGATTTATACCCAAACCGGGCAAACCCCTCACCCTTCAAAATTTGCGCCCAATCTCCTTAACGAGCTGTGTCGGCCAGCTCTTCGAGCATGTTATTCTCAACCGTCTGCAACCTCTCCTATAAACAACAGGATTCCTCTCCAACGTTCAATTTGGCTTCTGTCCAAACATCTCGGCGCAAGACGTACTTCTCGCCCTTAAAGAGTCTCTCTTTTACACCTAGCGCCGTACAGCCGCTACGCGAGCCATACTGACCCTGGATATTCATTAGGCTTTCGACACTATAAGCCGTGACCCTATCCTGACGACATTAGCCACCACCGGCTGTAGCACCCTCATATGACAATATCTTCGGGCCTTCCTTCAGGGACGCACGGCAAAACTCTATCTTAGGGATGTCGCCTCCCAGCCTTTCCCTCTGCCTAACCGGGGAACAACACAAGGGGCAGTCCTATCACCTTTACTTTCTAACATTGCCCTAGTGCCACTGGCAAAGGCCCTTGCTGCTATCACAGGGCTCCACACAGCCATATACGCAGATGATATAATCATCTGGGCAACGGGAAGATCCATTGAAACAGCCCAAGATATCCTGCAATCTGCCATAGAAATCACCATCACCTAAATAGCAAACACAGGCCTCCAATGCTTTCCAAATAAATCGGAACTCTTGCAGCTGAAACCCCGGCCCAGTAATCCCCCTCCCCCCATGGAACTGCACATCTACAGGAATCCAGTGCCCATTGTGTCTCAGGTGAAGATTCTCGGTCTTCTCATTAACAACGCACTCGATGCTACCCCCACCCTTCGGCTCTTGCAAAGACAGACCAAACAGGTGGCTGCACTAATCAAGCGGGTGGCTGCACGCAATAATGGGCTGTCTGAACGCGAGACCCTCAATATGACAAATTCATTAATCATCAGCCGCATTACATACCACCTTCCATACCACATACTCACTCAGCGCCAAACACAACAGGCAGACATCCTAATACGCACGGTGTTCACCTCCGCCCTACGTCTTCCACGGACGGTAAGCACGAAACGCCTCCTGGCCACTGGTACCCACAATACCGTGATCGAATAATAGAGGCTCAACGCACCAACCAATTAGTCCACCTGACTCGCACGGAAATAGGACAATGCCTACTGCGACAGCTCCGTCTCAATCCACCCATTCCAACCCAAACAAGTCCTGCACCTTACATGATTTCTCTGCCCATGCAGGATCACAAACATCAGAAGCCCCTACCGTGCAATATGAGCGCTAGCCTCCATCAGGGTAGGTGGCAGGCTCGAGCGAGCTATTACACCAAAACGTACAACAACCGATGCGATATCATTTATGTCCACGTGGCATGAAATTCTAAAGTAGGATTCTTCACACCAGTCGCAGCCTATGAAGACGGCACTGTGGGGGCCGCCCCCACTATCCGAACTACTTCACCTGCCGAGGCGGAAGGAGCCGCCATCGCACTGGCATAACCGAAACATAACCGAAATTTGCACAGCTTCCCAGGCCGCATACCGCCACTACCTAAAGGGCATGGCGACGCGGCCCACACAACAGATTCTTGCCACAGCCACCTCTCTCGACCGAACGATTGCTCTGTCATGGATCCCTGGGCATGCCTCAATCCCCGTTAATGAGCGCGTTCATGCGCTAGCCCGAGAACTCTCCTCCCGGACCCCAGATGATCAGGCACCCAACCCTGCGCAAGAGGCCCCATCGGTTCATTATACATATCAAATCACCGCATTCTACAAACTCAGCCGTATCACATTACCACCACCCCACAGTACTTTGTCGCCCTTATCCAGCGGCACATGGCGACAATTACAGACGGGCGGCTTTATTTCACCCTACCATCTCTCATGCTTTCACCCCACCTTTCTTCTTCATTGTAACATCTGTGGCGTGCCCAGATCCACAGTTTTACTACCTTTGGGAATGTCCTTCCCACAGGCAGTACCCCCATCCCCAATCCCACTCATTCTTCCAGGGAGGCTGCTTTAGGGACCCCTCAACCCGCCGACCAGAAATGGCTGGTGGATCGGGCCTTATGTGACGCACAAGCGCGTCGACTCGTGGACCAGTAGGAGACCACCCTGGAAGATGTTTTTCGTTCCTTTTTTTCTAAGAAAAGTTCTGTCGATCCATCCATCCACACTAGTGCGGGAGATCCGGTCGCGCATCGAGCGCCTCGCGCAGATGATGTGTTGTGCGTGCACAGTGTGTGGCCGATCCCTGCGGCATCGCCGGCAACGAAGAAGGAGACGACATCGTGACCGCCGCACATCAACTACCTCCCAGAGAGATGCCCCTTGCGCTGGAGGACGTGCGTGCGGTCATCCAGGAGCATCTCCAAAAGCAGCACCCCAACCCACGCATCGCAGGAGGTGTGCGCATCGACAGCATCACCGGCTTTCGTGAACTTACGCGGTCGCAACGTGGAATGACCCTCCACGCACGCAATGGCTGCGTGTGGCCCGGGAAACGACGAGAGCGTCACAGAATCACGACGACTGATGTGTGCGACGGATGCGGTGCAGTGGAAAGACTAGAGCATCTGCTACTTCACTGTGCTGCATTCGCCGATGCTCGTCGCGATTTGCTTGCGGCCTACAGGGCGTTGAGCATACTACCAGACTCCCTCAAGATGCTATTATGGCCGCAAGGCGGCTGCTGTTGCTGACAAGAAGAAAAAAGTGCACGGGCCTGCCTACTGGCTCCAGCCTAACCACACTCGCTACCGCGTGCTGAAAGTAAGAGAGTTGAAGGATAGAAAGATAGAAAGAAATGGCGCGCGCTAATATTGCCCGGGCCGATCCCGGAGGCAGAGAGGCTGTCCGCAAGGCAGTGCGCACGCCCGTGAGGAAGCCTTGGTGAGCCTCTGTGCACTCCTCGAACAGTCGGGCTCTACGTCCCATTTGTTCTCCGCGAAGTAGTCGCACGAAGTTACCAAACGCTCCGCGAGTTCTACCTTGGACGATTAACAACAGGATGCCCCACTCCAGGTGTAGCCAGCATAGTGGTGGGCGCGTGTGTTTTTATTGCACCATCGTCAACTAATCACTCGCACAACCTGGAAATATTTCTTATTGTGTATATAATTTGTGCATATTGCCTGTCCCCATATCCGCTCATGCTGTCCCTTCACCTCTTTCATTTCATTTCTGTATTCTGCCTGCTATTTATGATTTCTGCTGCTCCAGCTCAGGTGCTTCCGTATACATGACAGATGCCGGGGCTAGCAAAAATTTTTTCCTTCCTCTTTATTATTTCAATAAAACCAGTTACCTATACCTAACATTTTTTCCGCTCCTTAGCGTTTTGCGTTTTGATGGAGGTGCAGCGCTAAGGCGCGAGAAAAATGGAGAATTGGTTTTTAGGGAACCCGCTGCGGTTGCTCAGCGGTTAGTGCGCTAGACTACTGATCCGGAGTTCCAGCGTTCGAACCCGACCGCGGCAAATGCGTCTTTATGGAGGAAAAACGCTAACGCGCCTCTGTGCTGTGCGATGTCTGTAGTAGTAAGTGGATTTTTATTAAAATAGTTATAAAAAACCACTTACTACGATAGACTTCGCACAGCACACGGGCGCCTTAGTGTTATTTCTCCGTAAATAAAGTTGGGCTGAGGCTCAGCTATAGAGTTAAGCCTGGATATCTCAAAGCCAAAGGCTTCGTGGCGATGGTCGTGGTATAGCTTAAGGATTCATACAAGCCGGTTTTGAGCCAACTCTCACGCTACCACTTCTGGGTCTTCTTCCATGGCGAAAGGTCAGACGAAGGAGGCAGCACGCGGCGGCGGCGATGGCTGCGGCAGCAGCGACCACCTGCGCTCCGCGTGACGTAACTCGGTTTCGCGCATGAGCAGCGGTGGCAAATCTGTAGTGTGGCTCACGCAAAGCCCGCTGTTGACGAGCCTAGTTAAGCTTTTCGCTTCAAAAAGCAGCCGACGCGGCCGGGATCGAACCCCGGAACTCCGTATCAGTAGCAGAGCGGACTACCCACTGAGCCACCGCGCCGGGTTCCCCCCAAAAAAACCATTTTTCATTTTTTCCAAGGAATCGGAGTGCCGTCCAGGGACAGTGGCGCAGGGTGCGCGCGCGAGCGCGAGACGCAGCCCATGGCCACCGATTTGCCCGCGCTCAGCGACAGACCAAGGCCGCGCAAGTTGGCATAGATTGCGGTCAGGACTCCCTGAAAGCACCCCCGCACGCGGAACGCCTCGCCCGGTGGTCCCCGGCACCACAGAGCTATGTCGTCTGCATAGATGGACATGTACCCATGGTGTCAGCCGCTCGTGGGGATGGAGGCCCGCAAAACCGACATGGCCACATTAAACAGAAATGGGGAGAAGACAGAGCTCTGCAGCACGCCCATGTCCACCGGGCGAGGCTTGGAGAGCTTACCCCCTACTCGTACGCGCATGGTGCGCCCGCTCAGGAAGCCATGAACGTATCGCAAAAGGCGCCCGCTCACACCGGCCCCCTCAAGCACCGCGAGAATTTGTGCGCAGTGAACGTTGTCAAAAGCGCTCCAGACATCCAGTAGTAGCAGCATAGCAACCTGGCCTGCCGCCCTGGCATGCTCCAGCGCTGTAACAACGTCCGATGTAGAATTATCCGTGCACCGCATTCTACGGAAACCCGTCTGCCGCTCGTCAAACGAATCAGCCTCCGCAGCCCGCTCGTTGAGGCGCTGCAACGCCATATGCTCCATGAGCTTACCTGCCGCCGATGTTAATGCCACTGGCCGGAATCCACTCAGCTCCGTAGGTGGGCGCCCTGCCTTTCGGATGGGACAAACGACCGCGGTTCGCCAATCCACCGGTAGCTACCAGCGTTTCCAAACCAGGTTGATCTGCTGCAGGAGGATCTGTCCTTCCTAGGCATGAATCGTTGGCGTAAATCGGTGCGGTACCTTGGTCTATACATCGAGTGACGCCTTTCCTTCCGCCCCGCGGCGACCAAGGCCTGTCTGCAGATTAACAGGATCACCGCAGCTGTGCACAAGCTCACCGCTCGAGGCCAGGGCATCTCCCAGCAAGCCGCGCTGCGGCTATACAATGCCGCAGCTTTGGGGGTGGTGCTCTATGCGCTGCCGCTCGTCACGGTTCGCACGCCGTGCTGGAAGAAACTCGAGCTCCAGCACCTCAAGTCCCTGCGCGTGTACCTAGGCCTGCCCAAAAACTCGCAGTGCGCCGCAACGTTGGCCGAGGCAGGGAAGTGGCCACTTGAGCTCCAAGCAGCGCGCAGGGCACTGAATCACAGCGATCGGCTTCGCCGGGCACCGGACGGCGGCTCGCTGCAGCAGCGTATGTGCTCGCACCCGCGCTCACGAATGGTCGCGGCGCTGCTCGAGTATGAGCAATTGACACAATGCCCACCGCCCTACGGGTCCTGCGCGCCTTGGCCTGTTGCCTCGGAGGTACAGCGAGAGATCGTCGGCATTGCGGGAAAGCGGAAAACACCCCTCTGTACTGTGAGCAGCTGGTCAAAGCCGTCATAAACGAGGAGCTGCAGGACCATCTCCTCGTATACACCGACGGCTCAGTGGCCCGCGACAGCTGCTCCCATGCAGCGGCGGCTACCATCCCCGCCCTGCGACTGCACAGCCAGCAACGCGCAACCTTCCTGGGCTCCTCCACCACGGCGGAGTTGATGGGGATCCGGCTCGGGCTGGACCTGCTGCTCACCCTCGCCCCTCCGCCGCCCAGGAGTGCTCTGCTGTGCGACTCCCGCGCCGCCCTCAGCCGCCTGCAATCTAACGGCCCCGGAACTCCACTAGTGCGGGAAATTCGCTCGCGCGTCGAGCGCCTCGCAAAGCGAGGATGTGCCGTGCGTGCACAGTGGGTGCCTGGTCACTGCGGCATCGCCGGCAACAATGAAGCTGACGACCTCGCGCCTGTTGCACACCAACTACCTGCCAGCGATCTCCCCCTTGCGCTGGAAGACGTAGGTGCGGCCATCCACTTCTCTCCGAAAGCAACACCCCGACGCACGCATCGCAGGAGGTGAGCGCACCGACAGTATCACGGGCGGTCGCGGACTTACACGGTCACAACGTGCAATGATCCTCCGCGCGCGCATTGGCTGCGTGTGGCCCGGGGAACGACGGGTGCGTCACGCAATCGCGACGAGTGATGTGTGTCACTGATGCGGTGCAGTGGAAACACTAGAACACCTGCTCTTTTACTGTTCTGCGTTCGCCGATGCTCGTCGCGATATGCTCGTGGCCTATAGGGCGCAGGGCATACTATCAGACTCCATTAGGACGCTATTGTGGCCGCAGGGCAGTGCGCGCACTCGTGAGCGAACATTTGTGAGCCTCTGTGCATTCCTCGAATACGCGGGCTTTACGTCCCGTCCGTTCTCCGTCAGGTAGTTACACGCAGTGACCGAACGCCCCGAGAGTTCTACCTTGAACGATTAATAACTGGACGCGCCACTCCAGTCTAGCCAACTTAGTGCTGTGCGCGTGTGTGATTTATTTTCTCTAAAATGAACTAATCACGCGCACAACCTGGACACATTTCTTATTGTGTAAATAGTTTGTACATATTACTTTTCCCCCTATCCTTTCTTCCTGTCCCCTCACCTATTTCATTTTATTTCTCCATTCTGCCTGCTATCCTTTATTTCCGCCGCCCCAGTTCAGCTGCTTCAGTATCGATGGCAGATGCCGGGGCTAGCAAAAATCTTTTCCTTCCTTTTTAATATTATTTTAATAAACAACCACTACCACCACCACCATCATTTTTTCCAATGTGCGATTTCAGTGCAGGTTAAAGATGCCCAGGTGGTCGAAATTTTTCCGGAGCTCTCCACAACGGCACCTCTTTCTTCCTTCCTTATTTCACTCCCTCTTTTATCCCGTCCCTTATTTCACAGTTCAGGTGTCCAACGATATGTGAGAGAGATACTGCTCTATTTTCTTCCCCAAAAACCAGTTATTATAATAATAATTATTTTTTTTCTTGGGAAAAATGGCGCTGTATCTCTCTCACATCTCGGCTGACACCTGAGCCGCGACTTGAAGGAAGAGAAAATGGAAGGAGTGAAAGAAGCAAGGAAGAAAGAGGTACCGCAGTGGAGAGCTCCGGAATAATTTCGACCACCTGGGGATATTTATCGTGCAATGAGATCACTCCAAAAATTCTTTCCTCTCATTTCCTACCTTTCTGCCTCATTGTAACACCTGTGGTGTGCCCAGATCCACACTTTTCCACTACCTTTGGGAAAGTCCTTCCCCACAGGCAGTACCCCCGGTACCCATTCCCACTCATTCTACCTGGGGTGCTGCTTTATGGACCGCTCCGCCCGCCGGCCAGAAATGGCTGGTGGATCGGGCCTTATGTGAGGCACAAGCCCGTGGACTCCTGGACCAGTAGCAGACCACCCTGGAAAATTGTTTTTTCCTTTTTTTCTAATAAAAGTTGTTTCCGTCCATCTATCAAAAAACGTTTTTTTAGAAAAGGAACACAGCTGTGAATTCCTCACTTCGCAGCGTACACCTCAATCACGTAGTAAGAAAATGGAGCAAGGTGGAAGTGAAATGAAGAAAAAGGGACAAACAAGACCGCTAGCTTTTACAACATTGCAGCGCATGTACGAAACCGAGTTATATGGCCTATAGGGCGCTGGGCATACTACCAGACTCCCTCAAGATGCTATTGTGGCCGTAGGGCAGTGCGTGAACCTGTGTGTGAACTTTGGGGAGCCTCTGTGCATTCCTCGAGCACAAGGGCTTGACGTCCCGTCTGTTCTCAGTCAGGTAGTTACACGCAGTGACCAAACGCTCCGCGAGTTCTACCTTGAACGATTAATAACCGGACGCCCCACTCCAGTTGTAGCCAACACAATGCTGTGCGCGTTTTAATTCCTCCAACATGAACTAATCACGCACACTACCTGGACACTTTCTTATTTTGTAAATTGTTTTTATATATTACTTCTCCCCTATCCTCTCATCCTGTCCCTTCACCTCTTTCATTTCATTTCTCCGTTCTGCCTGCTATCCTTTATTTCCGCTGACCCAGCTCAGGTGCTTCCGGGGCTGGCAAAAATCTTTTCCTTCCATTTTTCTATTATTTTAATAAAACCCACTACCACCACCACCACCGCATCCCTCCTTCTATGAGAACCGCGCAGTTTCCGTTTTCTTGGGGGCAGCATACCATAACGCACCTCACACGTCCAACTTGCTCCTTCGACCAATTCCGATAATTTTATAATGTTTTTCCTGCACATTTGACGTAATACCGCCAATTATAATGCACCTCTTTTGTTTAGTGATGAGACCAGAAAATTGGGAAACTATGACTAATAAACCAATCAACCATATAGTGTCTAAGTGTGCAGCGATCGTCAAAGGAAAATAGGTCGTCGGGAACATTACCTTTAGGCAGTTACCGGTTGAGCATAAGGGGGCATGTCCTCATAGAAAGAGCTGTATCGAAGAATAGAAAAGATCTGAAAACCAGAAGTCAGCATATTCGCAGATTAGTTTCTGTCGAAATGCTGGAAACGTTAACCACACCAATACGTGACAGATAGAAGAAATGAATATTTCAAAACTACTCACCTACCTTTTTGAAGACGAATGCGATAGGGTTAGGATTGGCCACAGGAAACATTTTCCGACTAAACAAATTTGGGCGCGCTGACTAGGTCACTCCTGCTGGCGCCCGACGGCCGTTTGCTTCAGCCTCTCCTGTAATGCGAGAACATTGCTTGTCCCATTACAAGATATGCCGGCAATGGATGCTTGTCTTAGCGCGTGTCCTCTGAGATGGTACAGAAATTCCCAACAGTAACAAGAAAGAAGTTGGAGGACATTGAAGCTTTGCCTTTAAGTGTGGAATGTGATAGCGTTATCGCACACCATTCGCACCACCCACTATTCGCTCGGCATGCTTTTGAGTCACACAATGACATAGTTAACATAATACAACACCTCTAAGTCCACAGCACATTTAAGTCCATAGCAGAACTTCATCTATAGAGCAAGCGTAACGAACCAAAGAACTCGGTGCCTCGGAGGGAGAAACGATTTACGCGAGCGAAACGTCGTAATCGGCAAAGACAGCCAGGCCGCGACATGAAGGCGGACGCGGTGACGGGGCTGACGCCCGGATGGGATCGTCCTCTATCTCGCTTGGGAGCACCACGCAGAAGCATGACTCCTCGCCAGGAGCACTGCACACATCGCAGGGGACGCTTTCCCACAGGACGCGCAACGGCGCAGCGATCACGTCCGAGGCGTCCCGCACGGGACGCTGCAGCCAAGAATCGCGGTATGAGCGGAAAGAGAAGCCGCGTTGCCGAAACACACGGGTTCGGGTGACACACTGGTTCGGGTGACACACGCTGGGAGTTGGAAGGGGGGAGAGCGAGAAAAGTTATTAAACGCAAGCGTATTGGGGCACACTCGTACCGGTCCCCGCATGGCCCTAATGCACTCAAACGAGACGAATGGCAGAAGCGGGCGAGTGGCGCGCCATCTTTCGTGGCAGCGCCATACATTGTGAGTAGGGGGTCTTCTGTGTTTGCCGCACGAAGGCGCTGCGAGCGCGCCATTTTTATTTATGAACTTGTAATTAGTTTTTGGGGAAAGGAAATGGCGCAGTATCTCTCTCATATATCGTTGGGCACCTGAATCGCGCCGTAAGGGAAGGGAAAAAGTAGGGAGTGAAAGAAGAAAGGAAGAAAGAGGTGCCGTGGTGGAGGGCTACAGAATAATTTAGAAAACCAGTGGATTTTTAACGTGCACTGACATCGCACAGTACACGGGCGCCTTAGCGTTTTTCCTCCATAAAAACGCAGCCGCCGCGGTTGGGTTCGAACCCGGGAACTCCGGATTAATAGTCGAGCGCCCTAACCACTGAGCCACCGCGGCGGGTTTATTTATGAATTTGCTTCCGGGATTTTTCGCTCACGGCCGACGCCAAAGACACCGGTTCTTCTGCGAAACAAGGCCCTTAACTCTGGCGGGTTAAAAAGTTGGGCTCTCGATTAGCGGAGCTAATCCAGGATATACAAAGCGCAAGCTATCGGCATTCGCTGTGTTATTGGCGTTGGCTTTGACAACGTTCTAGACTCCAATGATTTTGAAGAAGCGAAGGCGCATAACTGGCTCCCTAAGTCAGCAGACGCCTATATCGCACTTTGAGGCACGTGGCGGTGGTGAGAGAGATGTGGGCTGCATACATTAGCGCTGGAACGTTGTGGCAAGCACGCGCCACTGCAGCAATAGGCTGCAGCGTTCATCGGGTGGATGGATGGATGGAGTGAATGAGTGAGTGAAAACATTTATTGATACAGTCAAGAGATTCGCGGATTCGAAAGCTCAGTCGTCTTCGTTCTTGGCGCTGGCGATCGGAGTCTTCTCTTCAGCATGGGTAGGCCCCTATTCCAGGGCTCCACTGAGCCGTGCTACATCGCCCGCGTGCCTCAGTAAGGCCCGTTGGGTCGTGAGCTCGCTGCAGATGAGACGGCTCTCTCATTGCTCCGCACTCGGGTGTTGGTGTTTGTGGAATGCTTTGTTGCGTTCGCACTCCCAAGTAATGTGATAAAGTGTCGGTGTGGCTCCGCACCACGGGCAGGTGGCCCTGTATTGTGATGGGAACATTTTTTGAGTATGTGTAGGTTGGAGAAGGTGTTTGTAGTCTACGCAAGATGGTGGCCTCCTCCTTTGTCAGAGCTTTGTGTGGTGGTGGATATTTGATTATGATCCCCTTGTGTAAGTTTAAAAGTTCTGCGTATCCCCACTCGCAGGCTTGCAGATGGAGCTCCGGGGCGTTAGACTGTCCTGCTCGGATTGCTTCGCCTCGAGCTAGGCTGTCTGCCCTTTCGTTTCCCTCTGCCCCCGCGTGGCCTATGATCCAAAGCAGATTGTGTCTGGGTTTAACTCGGTAGGGGCTACCCCGCTGAATATATCTTGAGGGCCGTTTTGCTAATTCTGCCCTCCGTGTAGTTTTTGCACGTTTCTTTAGAATCTGTTAGAATCTTTAGGGGGCGGCCGGTCCTATAGCCTTCTGCTGCCGCCAGCGCGACGGCAATTTCCTCGGCCTCCGCTGCGCCATCGACTTTCGCCGTGGCGCTCGTCACTACGTGTCCTTCGTTGTCTACTACCACCATTGCGGCTGCATGTTCTGCTCCGCATGGATAGACGGCAGCGTCTGTGTAGACAGTGTTGTCTTTTGGGGCTAACGTTTGTTCGACGTATTCTGCCCTAGCCTTGCGTCGGTTTGCGTGGAGATTAGGGTCCATGTTCTTTGGCATAGGCCCTATGTTAAAGGATTTTCTGAGGTGGTCCGGAACCTCCGCGTATTTATCGACTAGTCCGCGCGTGTCCCGACCCAGCCTTTTCAGGAGCGCCCGTCCTGCGGCGGTGCCTCCGAGTCTGATGGTCTGTGCACCCAGCAGCGCTTCCGCAAGTTCGCTGAAGGTGTTGCTGACGCCCAACTGCAGGAGTGTCTCGTTGGACGTGTTTCTGGGTAGGTGGAGGGCTGTCTTGTAAGCGTTTCTGAGGATGGTGTCGGCTTGTTCTCTTTCCGTCTTGGTGGTTGCGTGGTACGGCAGGGAGTAATTGACTCTGCTGACGATGAGGCTGTGGAGGAGTTTAAGGGTGTCTTCCTCTCTCATTCCGTGTCTTTTCTGGGAGACTCGGCTGATCATGCGGCCCACCTGTTCCGCTGCCTTGCTTTATTAGGCTGATGTTGTAGCTGCACTTCCCAAAATTCTAATCATGTTCTTCTCGGCGATGTGTTGTCCCTCGAGGGTGACTTCTAGTGTTGCCTGGGTGGGATATTTGCCAATTCTGAGGAGTTCTGATTGTTCTGTCGAGCATCGTAGGCCCCGTTCTTTGGTGTAGTTTTCCACGCAGGTGGCAGCCTCTTGCAGCCTCTCTTGCTTTTCACCGAGTGATCCCTGAGTGGTCCAGATTGTGACGTCATCGGCGTACATCGCGTGCTGGATACCTTGGATCTTCTTTAGTCTGTTTGCTAAGCCGATCATTGCCACGTTGAAGACGACGGGCGATATGACGGATCCTTGGGGTGTGCTTTGCAGGGGGTGTGAAAGACGTCGCTTCTCAGCTCGCCCAGGCCCACAGTTGCTGTTCTGTTGCTTAGGAAGTCCCTGATGTAGTCATGGGTTCTCTTCCCACAGTTGGTATTGTTTATGCCCTCCATGATGGCCGCGTGGCTCACTTTGTCAAATGCCCCTTTTATGTCGAGGGCCATGACCACGTTTTCGCCCGCTTTTGGCATCGTCTCGAGCACTTCCTCCTTGAGTTGGAGTAGCACATCTTGTGTAGAGAGGTTGGCCCTGAATCCAGACATACTCTCTGGGTACAGTTGCTCTTTCTCCAGATAAGATTGAATTCGTCTGGTGATTACTTTCTCGTAGAGTTTTCCCAGGCACGACGTGAGGGATATCGGCCCGAGGTTCTCTATTTGTACCTTCTTGCCTGGCTTCGGACTCATTTCGACGACGGCATGTTTCCATTCCGCCGGAACTCTTCCTTCTTGCCAGAGTGTGTTGAGGTATTTGGTTAGTTGGTCGATTGCATCGTCACTGAGATTTTGGATCAGGGAGTTCCGAATCTTGTCCGCTCCTGCTGCCGTGTTTTTCGTTGCCGATCTGATCGCTTCTACTACTTCTTCCCTCGTGATTGCTCTGTCCATAGTGTGGTCGTCTTCCCCACGGTATTCTTTGTAGTTTTCGACCTGATCTCTGCCGTAGCATTTGATCTTGACTTCTTCTAATAGTTGTTCGTCCGTCCCTTGGTACTGGTGGGCTAGCCGCTGTATAGCCTTGCTGCCTTCTGACTTGTTTTTGCTCGGATCCAGGAGAGCTTTGAGGATCTGCCACGTCCTAGCTGTGCTGAGGGTTCCGCTCAGCGAATTGCTGAATTGCTGCCATCCTTGTCTGGCCAGCTGGTTCGCGTACTCCTCCGTCTGCCTGGTAATGTCCGCAATTTTCTTTTTGAGTTTTCTGTTGAGTTTCTGTCTCTTCCACCGCTTGGTGAGTCCACGTCTTGCCTCCCATAGTTTGAGGAGCCGCTTGTCCACCTCGGGTGTTTGCTCTGTTCTGTCGAATTCTTTCGTGTAAAGGTCCTGGATTTGCCTTAGTTGTTGACTCCAGTCCTCTGCTGAGCTGATGGTGTTTCTCTCGAGCTGTCTGCAGTGCGCTCTGAAGGCGTCCCAATCTGTCAGCCGGGCAGTGCCAATCTTCCTCCGGACGTTTTCCACCTTGAGGCTGATTTTTAGGATGTGATGGTCGCTGCCAAGGTTCTCGAGCAGGTTCTGCCATTCCGCGTTCATGGCGCCCCTTACAAAGCTTAGGTCAGGACACGTGTCTGGACTCACGTTATTTCCCTGTCTAGTTGGTAGGTTTTCGTCGGTTAGCAGCTCGCAACCCGCGTTTTCTGCCGCCGTGCATATGCCGATCCCCTTTCTGTCCTCTTTAGGGTAGCCGCACCTTGGACTCTTGGCGTTGAAATCGCCTGCTATCACTAGGGTGTTTTGTCCGCCATCTTTTTGCCTCCGCGAAGAGCCTAAAAAATCTCCTTTGGTTTGACTAGGCGGGCTGTATAGGTTAATGATAAAGGTGCATTTAGCTTTACTTTTATTTTTGGGTATTATTTCCGTAATTACGTGTTCGATCTGGGTGTCCTCAATTGCTTTGTGTGTTATGGCTACTACTTGGTTACTTATAAGGGTTGCCGTACGGCCGCTCTCCTGACATGTGTAGCCCCTGAGTGTAGGGGTGGTGTTAGTTTCTTGTAACATGATTACGTCTGGTGGGGTTGTTTTGGTGTGAATAAACTGCTGTAGAAGGCCCTGCTTACGCTTGTACCCCCTACAGGTCCACTGCCAAATTTCTAGTTGTTGTTTGCGTTCTGCCATGTTTGGTTATTGTTGGGTGTGCTTGGGCTGTCTGTGCCGAACCTACGTTCGTTAAATAGTCTGTCTCTAGCGTCGTTAGTGGTTCTTTTGGTGTTTTGGTTCTTAACGTAATTTCTGAAGCTCTGCTCTTGCAAGGCAAACTTTTGTTGAGTCTGTTTTATTTCGTTTCGCATTTGCTGCATTCGCTCAAGTATTTGAGTGATGAAGGTTTCTATTTTTTCGTTGGGATTGCTTCCCTCACTGATGTTTCGTTGCGTCTCCATAGGAGGAGGGGTTGGTGTTCTAATTGGCGAGTAGCCTGTTCTCATCTCTTGTTTTTCTCTAATGAGCTCGTTGAGCTGTCTTTTCAGCTCGTTCGATTCTCTGCGACTCTGCTCGAGCTCGCGCCTAAGGTTTTTAATCTCTGCCATTAATTGATTGTTTTGTGTTTGTGTGTATGTGTTAGAGTGCGGAGCATAAAGCGATTTGGGAGGGCCGTCTCCCCAGCTCACCTTAACGCCGCCGCTCTTCTTCTTCTGCTGTTGCTGTCGCTGCCCCGGCTTGCCGGCGTTGTCCAGGGGCGGGAAGGGCTCGTCCCGGCCTTGCGGTCCCCGACTCCGACTCCGGCTCCTGCCCTGGCTGCGGCTCCGTGACTCGCTCCGGCCCTGGCTCTCGTCCCGGAACCACCGCGGTCGCCTTCCACTGCTGCGGCTGCGACTGCGTCGCTGCTGTTGTTGAGGGCCCCATCTCAGCTCGCTCGCTGACTTGAGGCGTTGCTTGCAATGCTTGGTCACCGCCGTCGCCACACAGCAAGCACTTTGGCTTGCACTGGTGCATCTCCTCCGGGTTTTGGCAGCCGCACTGTCGGAGGGTCCTGGTCTCCGGGATCGGGCAGACTTCTATTCGGTGCCCCTGTTGGCCGCAAGCGTAGCACACCTACCTTGTGGGCCGGTAGGGGTAACACCACATCTCCCCGCCGTAGTACAGCACCTGCTTCGGGAGCGCGGGTCCGTCGAAAGTGATGACGGCCGTGCTGGAGTTCCCCAGCATGCGGGCCGCCAGGATCTTCACGCCTTGCGTGCGGACTCGAAGTTTGGTCTTCAGTTCCTCCGGCGAGGTCCCTGGGTCCACGCCGTGGATGACTCCGCGCAGCGTGCCTTCCGGAGCCGCCACGTGGCCGTTGACGGTGTAGCCCTTGCCCCCGAAGCTCAGTTGCGTGATGCACCAAATCTTCTGGGCCGCAGCTTCGTTGTCTGTGCTTACGATGATAATATTCGACCCGTTGCGCAGTCGGATGATTAGGTCCTCCGCCTTACACCCTTGCGCGGTAGCCGCGACTACCGCCCGCGCCACTTGATGTGTCTGCAGGTCTTTAACCGCAAGTCCCCTCGGTCGCAGGGCCACCTTGAGGTCGTCTCTCGGAAGCGTCGGGAGTCTCCTCCTCGGCGGCGCTCCTTCCCGCCCTAGGGAATTCCCTAGGGAATTTCCGTTCCCTAGGCTCTGTCCCGCCAAAAGTTGCTGCTGCTTGCCGCGTTGTTGGCGCCTTTTCTGTCTTCTCGACATGGCGATTTCCCAATCCGCTTTGGATCCGTCATTAGTGCTTACTTGTGAAAGTTGCGTTGCTGGGGTGCTGCTTCCTAGGGCTTGGCTACCCGCCGCGGCCGCCGCCGGTCCGTCTAGGACTTGCTGCTGCTGCTGCTCGGGCAGCACCTCGATGTCTTCCTCCATTTGCGATTCGGCCGAAAATCTTGTCAGGCCTGTTGCTGAGGGTCGGACGTAGTTGAGGAGGTCTGTTCGGGACATCGTGCCGGGTCTTCTCTACCTCGAGCCGAGGCCGGGGAGGCCGCGGAGTCTCGCTCACGTGCTAAGCCTCATTAGGCTTAACGCTTGGTCGGCCACTCGGAAGATTCAAATGCCGATAAAATCTAAAATATTGGACCTACCGGCTTGAATTTTGGGTCCTCGTGGTCCTTTTCACTTCATGCGTCGATCCCAGCCAATATTGTGGTTGTGCAGTCGGATTATCCGGGTCCAAAAGCCCGAAAACTGAGGAGCGCATGTGACACACGTTCGCTCGCTTCGGCTGCTCGAAGCGCCCCCTTTTTCGGGGAAAACAAATGGATGGAAACAACTTTTATTACAAAAGAAAAACCCGTGGTGGCTGCGTTTTTATGGAGGAAAAACGCTAAGGCGCCCGTGTGCTGTGCGATTTCAGTGCATGTTAAAGATCCCCAGGTGGTCGAAATTATTCCGGTGCCCTCCACTACGGCACCTATTTCTTCCTTCTTTCATTCCCTCCTTTATGCCTTCCCTTACGGCGCGGTTCAGGTGTCCTATGAGATATGAGACAGATACTGCGCCATTTCCTTTCCTCAAAAACCAATTATTATTATGATTATTATTATTATTAATATTATTATTATTATTAGAAAAAAAGGAAAGAAAAAATCTTCCAGGGTGGTGTCCTACAGGATCAGGAGTCCACGGGCTTGTGACTCATAAGGCCCTATCTACCAGCCATTTCTGGCCGGCGGGCTGAGCTGAGCGGTCCGAAAAGCAGCCTCCCGTGATTAATGAATGAAATTGGGGATCGGTGGTACTGCCTTTGGGATAGGACATTCCAAAAGGTAGTGGAAAAGTGGATCTGGGCGCGCCACAGGTGTTACAATGAGAAGGAAAGGTGGGTGAAAGCATGAGAGGTGGTAGGGTGAAATAAAGCTGCCCATCTGTAATTGTCGCCATGTGGCGCTGGATATGGGCGACAAAGTACCGCGGGGTGGTGGTAATATCATGCGGCTCAGTTTGTAGAATGCGGTGATTTGATGATATGTATAAAGAACCGATGGGGCCTCTTGCGCAGGGTTGGGTGCCTGCTCATCCAGGGTCCGGGAGGAGAGTTCTCGGGACAGCGCACGAACGCGCTCATTACCGGGGATCGAGGCATGCCCAGGAATCCACGACAGAGTAACCGTTCGGTCGAGAGAGGTGGCTGTGACAAGAATACGGTGTGTGGCCGGCGTCGCCATGCCCTTTAGGTAGTGGTGGCATGCGGCCTGGGAATCTGTGCAAATTGCGGTTATGTTTTAGTCAATGGTGGTATGAGCGATGGCGTAGAGGTAAAACATCCGCCTCGCGTGCAAGAGGACCGGGGCTCAAATCCTGGTGCCGCGCAATTCTCCACCGGGTTTAAAAAAAATCCGCGTGTCGATGGAATTGCATAACCAGGCCTGGGGTGCGGCCTGATCTCGGTGACCAGAACCGACAAAGCACTCTCTCACCAGAGCAGGATTTGGCCACCCTGGTGTAGTACTTGGCCACAACCTTCTATGATCAAACCAATTAACCCTCGGCCCTCAGTCCCTAGCGGCTGCGGATCAACTGACCGCGGCGGCGGTCAGACCTGTGACGCAGCAGAGGGTGCTAAGAATCTCTGGCTCCGGACAGGCCGCCATTGAAATCTGAACCTGGCAACGTTTAACGCTAGAACTTTAGCCAGTGAGGCTAGCCTAGCAGCGTTCTTTGAGGAACTAGCGGGAATTAAATGGGATGTGATAGGGCTTAGCGAAGTTAGGAGGACAGGTGGGGCGTATACAGTACTAAAGGAGGGACACATACTGTGCTATCGCGGGTTAGAGGATAGACGAGAACTAGGTGTGGGATTCCTCATTAATAAGGATATAGCTGGAAACGTAGAGGAGCTCTGTAGTATTAACGAGAGGGTAGCAGCTATAGCAATTAGGCTGAATAGGAGGTACAAGCTGAAAGGGGTGCAGGCCTACGCACCCACATCCAGCCATGATGACCAGACCGTTGAAAGGTTCTATGAGGACGTACAATCTGCAATGGATAAGGACGCTGCTCGTTCTCTTGTCACCTCAGCTCAGTAATTTTGCCTTGTTTTCTAGTTATTAACTAGGTTATTTCCATCCTTGGAAGACGGCCGCGTCTTTAAGGCGGTACTGTCCCTACGGGAAGGGTACGGCAGCTCCGGCGCCGGTATCCTTAAAGGGATAGCGCCATCCGAAGGAGCCCAGTGGGGCGGAGGCGGCCATGGCCTCACATGGCGGGGATCTGCCAGTCATCAGGGACGTCCAGCAGTGCAGTGCGTCATCATCGCTCAGTGGGGACGACTCAACTATCGTCGCCTCTGACGAGGAAGTGGCTGACATGGCGGAAATGGACAACGATGGCTTCAAAGTGGTGAGTCATCGAAAGCACCGGACAGTCGGCATCCCAGTGATAGTTCAGCCAAAAGAGAAAGGTGTTGACTTCAGAGAGTGGAACCCTATCAGGCTGTTCGATGATACTAAAGTACTACTGGGATCTGCTCCGATTTACAGTCGCTTCACAACGCAAGGGGCTCTGCATCTAGATATTTCAACGGAAGAGCAAGTAGACATTCTTCTGCGGTGCTCTCAGATCGGTGGCATACGAGTTCAAGCCCGGTTGCCACACTCCTACATGACTAACACCTGTGTTATAAGGGGAGTACCAGTGTGGTATTCGGAAAGTGCCCTTCTTGACTACTTGAAACCGCAAGGAGTTCTGCACGTGCGACGGCTAATGCGCCGGGTGGAGTCTGGAGAACAACAATAAGCAGCGAAGCCTACAAACTCAATTGTGCTAACGTTTGCTCCCAACACCGAGCGCCCTGGAATAATTCACCTTGATTTCACCAAACATGCAGTCCACGAGTTCGTTGAAACTCCTCCCCGGTGCTTCAGGTGCCAACGCTTTGGACATGTGGCGAGAGTTTGCACCAAAGATCAACGTTGCAAGCGGTGTGGTGGTGGCCATGATTACAAAGAGTGCAAGGCAGATTTTGCTTGCGCTAATTGTGGAGGTGACCATCCAGCCAGTTTCAGTGGCTGCACATTCCGTGTAAGCGCCTTACACCGTCGCAAGTCCTTCATTAGTGGCCCTAAACCACAACCTACTGAGAAGTGAAGAGTTCCCTGCGCTCGAGTCGGAAGCTCGGGACGTGGTAGCAAGCGACGTCGCCGCACGACCTGATCCGAGCAAGTCGGCAACGGCCTCCGAGGGTGAGCTGGCTGTTCGATCTGCTTCTGCAAAAAGTGTCCATGTTCCTCAGCGACCAGATCACAGCAAGACTCGACAACATGGAGGACATCCCCTTGTCTTAAAATAGATGCAGACACCAGCTACCGTGGCCAAGAGTGGGTCCCAGTCCCCGTCTTTTGTCGAAGTGGTTCGCCAGTGCGTGCACCAAAATAAGGAGCTCAAAAGCCGGAATCTCTCCGACCTTCTACGCGTTTTGTTTGATGTCCTGCGTTCATATAGCCAAGCGATGCAGCATGACACTTTGAAGAACTTTATACAGCTGGTGCTTTCCTTTGAGACCTTGATCACCGCCTTCGCAGAGAACTTCAACTCCTAGATGGCTAGTTTTCTTCAACCTGTTGCAACTAAAAACCCTGGAAAAGTGCCGTTTATCATGCAATGGAACTGCGCTGGGATTATAAGTCGATTAGTAGAACTAAAATTGTTCTTGAAAGAGACCTGTGTTCTAGTACTGGCCCTCTCGGAGGCTGGCTTGCCAAGCGGGAGGTCTTTGCCGGGATACGTCGCCCACAAGAATTGCAGCATAAAGTCTTTTCCCGCAGGACGTGCTGCCCTTCACATACGAAGGGAGATTCCTCATGTGGCTTTGAACGTCACCGATTTTTGCACCGACAGTATTGAGGTAGTGGCTGTGAGGACTCGGCTCGCTTTCCGGACTCTGTCCATTGCATCAGTATACGTGTCCCCGCGGAAGAAGGTCGATATGGCTTTGTTCCTCCAGCAACTTTTTGACCGCTGCCCAGCACTCAGAATCATCTGCGGTGACTTCAACGCCCACCACGCTGCCTGGGGCGACAGGAACACAGATCCTCGCGGACGCCAACTTGTAGAAGTCATCGACAGTTTGGACCTGTGCGTGGCCAATGACGGAAGTCCGACTTTCTTTCGGCCTCCAACCTCACCCACATCTATAGACCTGACCTTACATTCACCTGACGTCCGTGTGCAGTGGTCAACTAGAACTGACCGAATGGGAAGTGATCACTACCCGATATTTTTGTTTACTGCCGACTTCCATCTGCGTGGTCCTAAAATTTGCAATGTTGTTAATTGGGACAAATACAGGGAGCACTTAGCCTGTGTTTCCGGTGATGTGACAGACAAAATGATTTATGCTAAGATGGCTGCTACCACGGCGCTCAAGCTTCCTGATCATTTTCCGACTCCGTATTTAAAACTCAGGAACCTCTGCGCAGCGCGCAGAAGGGCGTAGCGACAACTGTTGCGGAAGAAGGACGACAGAGCCTTGAAGACAACTTTCAACAGGCTCAACTCTGCCATTAGACGTCATGTGAACAAGCTCTGTATGTCCCAGTGGGCATCCTTTTGCGCTATTTGGACTGTTTTCTCACCGATAACGAGAATTTGGCGTGTCGTTGGCAGTCTTGCTGGTGGCTCTCGTCCGAGTAAACCTTTCGAGGCGCTTGCATTGCGCACGCAGAAACATCTGGTGTGCTTGACAGAGGAATTTGCGGATGCATTTGTAAATTCTAGACCAGGCATTCATCCCTGCGCTCTGCCTGCTACGTCTACGTCTGTTATGGACGCCCCGTTCACACTTCGAGAACTACAGACAGCGCTCCGCAGCCTGCGGCGTCGCTGTGCACCAGGTCCTGACGGCATTACCAATCAAATGTTACAGAACCTGCCTCTGGAACACCGGAAGATGCTCCTAACCTATCTCAATCGAGTGTGGGAGTCTGGTGACGTTCCCCCTTCATGGAAGGTGGCTTGTGTAGTCCCACTGCTGAAGGCCAGCAAAGAGATGACAGACGTGGCCTCGTATCGTCCTGTATCGCTGACGTCGTGTGTGGCTAAGCTCATGGAGAAGATGGCACGTAAGCGTTTGTCTTGGTGGCTTGAGGATAGAAGGGCACTACTAACATGCATGACTGGATTCCGCACAGGTTTAAGCGCGCAAGATAGCGTCCTGGACTTGATAAGCCACATTGAACATCAGAGTGCTTTTGGACTTTCAACACTAGCTATTTTCCTAGACGTATCAAAGGCTTATGATAGCGTCCTCCAGAGCTCAATACTGAATAGTCTGCAGGTCATAGGCGTACAGGGCTATCTTCTGCGATTCATTCACTCATTTCTCAGTGATCGTAAATTTCGAGTGCGGTTAGGCAGTACAATGAGCTCCGAAAGGGCGGTATCGCGAGGCGTACCTCAGGTAGTGTCCTGTCGCCAACGCTCTTTAATGTTGTCATGGCTGGTCTTCCAGCAAAAGTGCAAAAACATTGTAGGCATGTCCATATGTCGATATATGCAGACGACATTTGTCTTTGGGTAACCGGATATCAACACAAACGCTTAGCTTTATTAGCGCGACAGGCCGTGCTTTCAGTTAAAAGTTACCTTCAAGGTGTTGGGTTGACTCTCTCGGCGGAAAAATCTGGCTCCGTCCTGTTTCCAGGTAGGGGATGACGGTATGCGCGGCTGAGCATAGACCTTGGTCAGTCTTGCTTTCGTCAGGTTAACCACATACGTTTTTTGGGCGTCACTATTGACTCACGTCTACAGTGGCGACGACCTGTGGACTCGATTGTGGTTTCACTATCTTCGCGTCTCAATGTGCTTCGTAGAGTTGCTAGTGAGCAATGGGGAAACCATCCTGCTTCAATAATCAGGCTTCACGATGCCCTGGTGACAAGTCGCATAATGTACCAGCTCCCTTTAATTTCCCCCTCGGTATCGCAGCTGGAACTCCTTGAGGTTTTGCACAGAATGGGACTAAGGAGGGCTCTCGGCGTTCCGCAGGCTGCTCCAAACAATGCAGTACTGTATGAGTCTCAATCGAAACCTCTTCGGCTAGCCGCTTCACAAAGACTCTTCCTGCAAACTGGCCGCCTCAGAGAGACTGTTGCCGGGAGAGCGCTTCTACAGCGCCTTCGAAAGGGATCTGAGTCCCGGGCGTACTTGGCTTTAAATACTCTTCGTTCTCTGGGTCTCGACCTTTGAGACCGACCTAAGACGTTGAAGCCACCTTGGTCCTTTCCGAGCCTCGATTGTTCCTTGACAATTCCCAACGTTCGCGCTAAGCGGAATTCTCCTTTAGCGACAATGCGTTTGCTCGTACTGAAACATCTTGAGACCGAATATGCCAGTCATCTTCAAATTTTTACAGACGGCTCTGTGGACAAGGTCAGAGGATCTAGTGCAGCTGCTTTTCATATTCCGTCTTTTAAGTATGATTGGTCTGTTCGTTTTACTAAAGTCGTGTCCTCCACAATGGCCGAAAGCGTTCCCGTTGAGGCAGCTCTAAAGAAGCTACGGTGTTGTACGCCTCAACCTACTGTCAAAATTACGGATTCAAAATATGCCCTTCAAAGGTTAGAGTACGGGCTCCCCACTGATGCCTTGAGTTATTGATCCATACGTTTGGTGCAGACTCTACATAGCAAAGGCTTCTCTATACGTTTTCAATGGGTGCCCTCGCACATAGGTGTCTTAGGCAATGATATAGCAGACAACCTAGCCCATACAGCTCTCTCCGGGATTCCAGTACATGGAGTCCCTCATGAAGTCAAGCAAATGTTCAGAGATATGGTGTTGTGCCACTTCAGTTCTTTGTGGAGCTCTCCTCATCAGCCATGTGTGACCAAGGGTCTCAAAAGGTACCAAGCCACTTTGCTGCACCGCGCTCGCACGGATTCTGCTCGTGCGCCGGCGTGGATGTATAAGACTGGCCTAGCGTTGTCACCATTGTGTTCAACGTGCGGTGTGTGCGGTGACAGAAAAATACTTCTTGTGCTGTACTTTGTACAACGCGGAACGGGCTGTGTTATTCGGATCCCTCAAGAAGGCAGGAGTTCCTCACAGTTCTCTTCAGGACATTGTTTTCCCGCGCGGGAGCCAGTCGAGTAGAAGGGATGCTTCTCGCCTTCTTCTACTTTACCTGCAGGAGACGGAGGAAACAAACACGGGTTAATGACATCCTAGTCGAAATCAAGAGAAAGAAATGGGCTTGGGCAGGGCATGTAATGCGAAGGCAAGATAACCGCTGGTCCTTAAGGGTAACGGAGTGGATTCCAAGAGAAGGTAAGCGTAGCAGGGGGCGACAGAAGGTTAGGTGGGCGGATGAGATTGAGAAGTCTGCAGGCAAAGGGTGGATGCAGCTGGCAAAGGATAGGGTTAATTGGATAGACATGGGAGAGGCCTTTGCCCTGCAGTGGGTTTAGTAAGGCTGATGATGATGATGATTATTTGTCAATGGTTGATAGGGCCATCGCAAGTGCGATGGCGGCTCCTTCCGCCTCTGCTGGTGAGTTATTTCGGAGAGTGGCGGCGGCCCGCGTGACCAACGTCTCGCGATCAACCATTAGTTTTAAGTGCCACCTGCCAGGATTGTAGGGAGCGCGTGCTGCGTATCCAGTGCACAGAACTCACTGCACGTTGCAGACGCCAAGCCGCGTCTACTTGCCTGAAACACCACAGCTTTCGCTCTCTAACCGGCTTCAGGAGAAGTTAAATCACACCATACTTTTAACGCGAAAGCGTTAAGGAGCTCGTGTCGAGGAGAAGCCGATTTCGTCGGCGGCATTGGCCGTGAGCGATGAATGGCGCATCTCAGTGGACACCTCATCTGAGTCGTAAGGGAAGGGATTTTCATTCCCTTACTTCGCGGTACGGCTGTCCAGCGAAAATTGTGCGACAGGCGTCATTTACTTTCCTCAAACCAAATTTTCATTTCAGTTTCCTTTCCTTACGGCCCGGTTCGGGTGTCCACCGAGTTATGTGAGACAAGCTTCCTTTCCTTAAATTGACCAACTGGCCACGCGTCGCGCCGAAAGAGCGATGGCGTTCCGTGCACTCCATAGGAACGCTGCAACACGTACGCTCACGCGTCTCACACTTAAAGACCAAGCTTAAGCATCGTCTAAATCTCTTTTATCCATCTGAGGCTCGGGTAGATCACGTGGTGAGGCACCGGCCGCTTCGCGGCGGCTGTGGAGCCCCTTTGCAGCGACGGTATACTCAGCTCGGCAGCGCGGCGAAGTGACGACATGCATTGCTATGGCAGGGGCGCCACGTCATGTGGCGTCACTTCGTGGTGACGTGGAGTGCCTAGCTCACGCGATGATGAGGACCTTAAAGAGGTGCTACACAATGAGATAACGTGCTGTGCATAAAGAGCAAAACAATGGCCCTATCGCACCATAAGTAAGACGCTTAGTGAAAAACACGAGCGTACGGTTTGAAATCTCTTCACAGCAGTTCTGCAGTTTTATATTTGCAACCGGACGATTCCATTCTTCATCACCGAAATTCTCTCAAAATTTTATTTTGGCAGAATCTTTAGAGCTGAACGCACTTATAACGTCGCTTGTTTGGGTCGGCATCACAGAATGAGAAATCACCCATCATTGGTTAATTCCATTATAACAGAGGCAAACAACATGACCAAAAGTACGTCCCGAAGTTTACCACAGAACTTAACTTCAGAACTTAACTTCTTGTGCTTCTTGTAAGAAGTACAATTTAAAATTGAAACTAGAGGGCTAGAGGGTTGCACAGAAATTCACTGGCAGCCATCGGGTCTGTTCGGTGTGAGGTAAGGCTTCAATGATAGCTGGTTCCCTCGCGCACAAGATGCGGAGGAAAAGGCACTGTACTGTGAATATCCGGTTTGCCTTGATGTGATACATTGTTCTTTCGGCGGATATTCCCAAGCGGCATAAAGGAATTTATGTTGCTCACAAAAATATCTGGCTGCACTTAAGTTCCTAGCGTGCGTTTAAAACGAAATCATCACCACTTTTGACACCCTGCGGCGCATCACCGAACCACAGGCAAACCGTCAACCACTGGCCGCCCTCGCAATCACCAGCGGGCTCAGCTTTGTAGAGTTGGCAGAGCGGTTTGCCGATCGATTCGCGCCTCCCAGCCCCGCACACGCCGCTAACATAGCTGCTCCTGAGAGCCCCAGAAGCGACGCCAGTGCCTCGCCTGACGCCTCGGAAGGTCCATGTGGTGCGCCGTTCACTGCGGCGGAATTGAACAATGCGCTGCAGCGCTGCCGCCGCCGTTGGGCGCCCGGACCGGACGGGGTGACATACCAGATGCTGCGAAACCTGGATGCGCAGCAACGACAGATCCTCCTGCAGCAGATCAACCTTGTATGGGAACGCGGGGAGATACCAGAGGATTGGCGAACCGCGGTCGTTTGTCCCATCCAAAAGGCAGGGCGTCCACCTACGGAGCTGAGCGGTACCGGCCAGTGGCATTAACATCGGCGGCAGGTGAGCTCATGGAGCATATGGCGTTGCTGCGTCTGAGCGAGCGGGCTGCGGAGGATTATTTGTTTGGCGAGCGACAGACGGATTTCCGTGGGATGTGGTGCACGACTGATTCTATACAGTTACAGCGCTGGAGCATGCCAGGGCAGAAGGCCAGGTTGAGCGGCAGGTACTATACTGGGCGTCTCGTGCGCTTTTGACAACGTTCACCGCGCACCAATTCTCGCGGTGCTTGAAGGGGCTGGTGTGAGAGGGCGCCTTTTGCGATACGTTCATGGCTTCCTGAGCGGGCGCACCATGCGCGTACGAGTAGGGGGTAAGCTCTCCAAGCCTCGCCCGGTGGACATGGGCGTGTCGCAGAGCTCTGTCTGTTTAATTCTGTTTAATGTGGCCATGTCGGTGGTGCAGGCCTCCATCCCCACGAGCGGCCAACACCATGTGTACATGTCCATATATGAAGACGACATAGCTCTGTTGTGCCGGGGGCCACCGGGAGAGGCGTTCCACGTCCAGGCGTGCCATCAGGGAGCCCTGACCGCAATCGATGCCAGCGTGCGCGGCCTTGGTCTGTCGCTCGCGCGGACAAATCGGTGGCCATGGCCTGCGTTTCGCGCTCACGCGCGCACCTTGCGCCACTGTCACTGGACGGGACTCAGATTCCTTGGCGTAAATCGGTGTGGTACCTTGGCCTGGACATGGACTGGCGCCTTTCGTTCTGCCCCGCGGCGACCAAGGCCTGTATGCAGATGATGATCACCGCCGCCGTGCACAAGCTCACCGCTCGAGGCCAGGGTATCTCCCAGCAAGCCGCGCTGCGGCTATACAATGCCTCAGCTTGGGGGGCGTTGCTCTATGCGCTGCCGCTCGTCACGGTGCGCAAGCCGTGCTGGAAGAACCTCGAGCTTCAGCACCGCAACACCCTGCGCGTGTGCCTAGTCCTGCCCAAAAACTCGCAGTGCGTCGCGAAGTTGGCCGAGGCAGGAGCGTGGCCACTTGAGCTCCAAGCAGCGCGGAGGGCATTGAATCACATCGACCAGCTTCACCGCGCCCCGGACGGCAGCTCGCTGCTGCAGCGTATGCGCTCGCACTCGCGCTGACGAATGGGCGCGGCGCTGCTCGAGTATGCGCAATTGACACCAGGCGCACCCCCCTACGGCTCCTGCGCGCCCTGGCCTGTTGCCTCGGAGGTACAGCGAGAGATCGTCGACATTGCGGGGAAGCGGAGCACACCCCTCTGTGCTGTGCAGAAGCTGGCCAGAGCCGTCATACACGAGGAGCTCCAAGACCATCTCCTCGTGTACACCGACAGCTCAGTGGCCTGCGACTGCTGCTGCCTTCCTGTGGCGGCCCCCATCCCCGCCCTGCGACTGCACAGCCAACAACACGCAACCTTCCTGGGCTTCCACACCACGGCGGAGTTTATGGGGATCCGGCTTGGGCTGGACCTGCTGCTCACCCTCGGCCCCCCGCCGCCTAGGAGTGCTCTGCTGTGCGACTCCCGCGCCGCCCTCATCCGCCTACAATCAACCGGCCACGGTACGCCACTAGTGCGGGAAATTCGCTCGCGCATCGAGCGCCTCGCGCAGAGAGGTTATGCCGTGCGTGCACGGTGGGTGCCCGGTCACTTCGGCATCGCCGGCAACGAACAACATGACGACCTCGCGACCGCTGCACACCAACTACCTGCCAGCGATCTGCCCCTTGCGCTGGAGGACGTGCGTGCGGCCATCCACGACAATCTCCGAAAGCAGCACCCCGACCCACGCATCGCGGGAGGTGA
Organism: Amblyomma americanum; assembly: GCF_052857255.1. NCBI lineage: Eukaryota > Metazoa > Arthropoda > Arachnida > Ixodida > Ixodidae > Amblyomma > Amblyomma americanum. The sequence continues at coordinate 97,744,005 of NC_135498.1, forward strand.
GCGCATTGACAGTGTCACCGGCTGTCGCGCACTTACACGGTCACAACGTGCAATGATCCTCCGCGCGCGCATTGGCTGCGTGTGGCCCGGGGAACGACGGGTGCGTCACGGAATTGCGACGAGTGATGTGTGTGACGGATGCGGTGCAGTGGAATCTTTAGAGCACCTGCTCCCTCACTGTGTCGCGTACGCGAACGCTCGTCGCGATATGCTTGCAGCCTGTAGGGCACTGGACATACTACCAGATTCCCTCAAGACGCTATTGTGGCCGCAAGGGAGTGCGCGCACCCGTGAGCGAACCTTGGTGGACCTCTGTGCATTCCTCGAACACATGGGCTTGAAGTCCCGTCTGTTCTCCGTCAGGTTGTTACAGGCAGTGATCGAACGCTCCGCGAGTTCTGCCTTGAACGAATAATAACTGGACGCCCCACTCCAGTTGTAACCATCACAGTGCTGTGCGCGTGTGTGATTTAATTCCTCTAAAATGAACTAATCACGCGCAAAAGATGGACACATTTCTTATTGTGTGAATAGTTTGTACATATTACTTCTCCCCCTGTCCTCTCTTCCTGTCCCCTCATCTCTTTCATTTCATTTCTCCATTCTGCCTTCTATCCTTTATTTCCGCTGCCCCAGCTCAGTTGCTTCAGTATCGATTGCAGATGCCGGGGCTAGCAAAAATCTTTTCCGGCCTTTTTACTATTATTTTTAATAAAACCACTACCACCACCAGAAGTTGCAATCATCGGGGGCTTACATCGCGCATTCTCGTCTAAAAAGTTTGAAAATTGGAATATTGTAAGCTACTGGTGTGTATTAATAATAATAATAATAATAACAATATTAATTGTTTTAGGGGATAGGAAGTCGGGCAGTGTCTGCCTCATATATCGTTGGACACCTGTACCGCGCCGTAAGGGAACGATAGGTGAAGGAGTGAAAGAAGAAAGGGAGAAAGAGGTGAAGCAGTGGAGTGTTCCGAAATGACTTCGACCACCTGGAGATCTTTATCGTGCACTGACATAACTACAAGAAAGCTTTTCTTTTTTTGAGGAACAGAAAAGGGCCGCAAAAGCTCCTACGCATGACGCGCGCCGTCGTCCATAGAAGTAAGCAACTCGCCGCACTGCCGGCGGGAACCATCAGAGTCGTCTTTCGCCCGCGAGGCGGCCTCTTCCTGGAGAAGATCCCGGCTCCCAGTATCCTGCAGGCACTTCACTCGACTCTCAGCTGTTCAGTGATTGGCGAGTTGCACATAAGAATCCACCCAACCAACAACACCTTCACAGTGGCGACGGTAGCGGAGGCAACAGCTCTGGCATTGGTCAAAATTCAACAAATTACCTTAGCTGGACAACAATACCCGGTAGCCGCGTACATCGCGGCCCCTCCAGCGGCAGTCAAGGGCGTCATTTCCCGGGCCTACTGGAATGAAACACCAGCGCAAATCCTGACTGACTTACAGTACAGAAACCCGGACGCTAACATTATAGCGGCCCGACGCATGGGGAAAACAGCGTCCATCTTAATAACTTTTGCCTCAGGTCCCGTGCCTCACACAATTAAATATATGTGTGGTACACCGCTGCACCAAATACAAGGGTAGCCCCGATGCCTGCACAAACTGCAGGAAGCCTGGACACAGGTACGACGTGTGCCCTCTCCCGAAGGCTGGACTCTGCCCGCGGTGTGGCGAGAAGCACACCCCTCAAGAGACCCCATGCACACCAAGCTGCAATCTTTGTGGTGGTTCACACCTTACCGGTACCGGCTCGTGCAAAGCCAGGACCTCTCCACCACGTAGACAGACCGCGCTGAAACCCAAGCAACCAGTGCCCACGCCCAAGGACTTTCCACTGCTAGTGCCTCATCAAGATCGCCAGCGAGCCTGGACCAAACCCACCAGTACACCCCAAACCTCACAGCGGGAGGAAGAGATAGCTCTCCTGCGGGAAGAGGTAAGGCATCTTAGGGCAGCCATTAATTCTATCCATCCTACCGTTTCTCCACCCACTCCTTCACAAACACCCCAAACCTATTCACCTTCACCCCAACCCTCCACACCCCCTCCACAAAAGAAACGCAGACCAGAAGACATTCCAGACATGGATTCTAAATTACAAACCTTTGCCCAACAGCTCGAAGCCAGTATTCTGGCTCAGGCTCAAAATTACATTGAAGCCGCCATCACTAAGGTTACAGAAACTATTATCAGTCAAGTAACCACTGCCATTCTGCAACAAATTCCACAAATAATTGCTGGAATGTCTTCACATCTCCCAGCTAGCAACCCCATAGCTGCTCCCATCCTCCGCCCCCCCCACCCTCCAGCATGGCCCAGTTGACGGGCAATAATCTCCAATTAAGCATCCTACAATGGAACTGCAGGGGGTTTCGTCGCAAACGAGACCCCTGCAGCAGCTCCTCTCTGCTTCCTCCACACCCCCTGATATAGTAGCACTTCAGGATGCTGGCACAAATTTATCGCTGCCAGGATACGCTCTGGTACCCTCTGACACCACTCCAAACCCCAGGGTTACCACGTATCTCCAACATTTTGTACCATACACTTGTCATGCACTAACCTCGCCGGTAGCTCACACATTCCTAGAATTAATCCCCTCCACTCACAGATCTCATCCCCTTTTCATCATAAACTGTTACCTCCTTCCGAGGCAACCGGTCTCAGATTTAATCTCTCTAATTAAAGCCGCCTCCAACGCTGCAAAAAGGAACCCCCGCATTATATTAGGGGATTTCAACTGCGCACATGTAGACTGGGGGTACACCCGCACTAACAAGAGAGGAGCGGAATTGCGCAACACCCTTCAGATGCACGGCCTGTCCATATATAATGATCTGAGCACACCTACAAGAATTGGCAATAGTGTCACTGTCGACACAAGCCCAGATCTTACTTTTGGTCGCAACCTTCCCACACCGGTGTGGACAAACACAAATGAGGCCCTGGGCAGTGATCATTATATCATAACTATACAGCTTGATTTCGCCAAAAAAGCTAAAAACTACCGTGTCCGAATTACCAGCTGGGATAATCTTCGGAAGCACAGAGAGGCCAAAACATTAGAATCCCCATTTAACCTCCACACATGGATGACAGAGCTGAAACAAGATGTCCAGGCATTCACGCAAACATTAGACGCCACCCCCGAGACTCCCGTTGCACAGTCGCTTAGCGTTCCTACTCCAAGCTCAGAACAGTATCCTCACACGCTGGAAAACCCAGAAGCAAAATCGGAAACTTAAGCTAAAATTAGCGCAACTACAGAAACAAATAGAAGAGCACATTGCCGCACTCAGTAAATCTAACTGGCAGCAATTATGTGACGGATTACGTGGTAATCTCTCCTCCACCAGGGCCTGGCATCTTCTACGGCATATGATAGACCCCACTGAATCTAAAAAGCAAACACGGCTTACACTCAAAAGACTTACCCATAAAAATCGTCAAAATCATCAAGCACTGTTACGCCAACTACAATCAACTTATACCACAGTGGGCCAAGCTGTATCATATCCCGACTATGTAGGCCCCGATCAACCCTCCCTCGACGCCCCCATTATGGAGGTTGCAGTCAGAGCAGCCCTTATCAAGCTCCGAAACTCAACCCCTGGGGAGGACCAAATCACAAATGTCATGCTCAGAAATCTAGATGGCCGTTCAATTTCAATTCTCACCGACTACTTCAATGAGTGCTGGGAAATGGGGCGCTACCCGCTGAATGGAAACACGGGAAAATAATTTTCATTCCTAAACCAAATAAGCCCATTAACGCCCAAAACCTCCGTCCCATTTCGCTGACTCCCTGCTTGGGAAAACTGTTTGAGCATGTCATCCTCACCCGTCTCACACAACACATGGAATCCCATGGACTATATCCCCATACTATGGTAGGATGTCGAGCCCACCTCTCGGCACAGGACCCCCTACTGCAGATTTCACACGCTATCCTCAATGACATGTTACATCACAACAGAGCAATCCTGGCAGTCGACCAAAGCATTCGACAAAGTTACGCACAGCGCCATCCTGCAGGGCATCCAAGAGCTGCAGTTGGGGCCTAAGACCTACAACTATATTCGGGCCTTCTTAAACGGTCGCACAGCCTCACTGCATATAGATGATATCCAGACCCCCCCCCCCCTTCACACTTGGTAATGTTGGTACCCCGCAAGGAGCGGTGTTATCTCCCTTCCTCTTCAACCTCACCCTCATCCCCCTGGCCAAGGCTCTCAGCAGCATTCCGCACTTAGGACACACACTTTACGCGGATGATATAAGGGTTTGGACCACATACGGCTCGGATGGCGACATAGAATCGACCCTTCAGGAAGCCGCCACAACTATAGCTACTCACGCGGCAAACATTGGGCTTGAATGCTCCCCCACAAAGTCGGCACTTCTCATAATCCGCCCGCGGCGCGTCCCTACCTCCCCCATCACGATCTACCTGCATGACACTCCCATACCGCAAACACCTACCCTCCGCATTCTTGGCCTGCGTTTACAGGACACGGGGGAAAACAACCTTACCCTGAAAGCACTAAAACAGTCCACTTACTCCGTCATCCATCTTCTTAGAAGGGTTTCACATTCACGAGCCGGTCTAGACGAAGCAGACAATCTAAAGGTGCTGCATGCCTTTGTGCTTAGCCGCATTCTTTACGCCACTCCTTGCCTGAACCTCTCCTGTGCGGATAAAGACAAGATCAATGCTCTAATCCGCATGGCTACCAAAGCAGCGCTAAACCTACCAAAGAGCACTAGCACGGACAGGCTCTTCAAATTAGGAATGCACAACACTATACAAGAAGTTATAGATGCACATCGCTACACACGGTACCTTCGTCTGGCTGGCACGGAAACCGGACGATATATACTGGATTCTCTGAAAATTCGCATACCGGCCCACACGACAGACTTCATCTCTCTCCCTCGCGCCATACACACCGTGCTTATCCTGAAACCCCTTCCTAAGAATGTCCACCCTGAATACAATCAATCCCGCCGCGTCGCGCGAGCCAAAGCTCTTCATAAAGAATATGGCACTTCAGAGGATGTGCGCTGGGTGGACGCCACATGTGGTCCAGACCGTTCAGTAGCTGTGGCTTACCATCCAGCAGCCCCCCCCCCATTTACCTATTTGATAGACCCCCCTTGTACCCCGGAAGAAGCAGAGGAAGCAGCTATAGCAATAGCCATTGCCCAAACCAATGCGGCTTGTATACTTGGCGATTCCAAAACAGCCGTTCTTAACTTCGCCCGCAGACGCGTCCATCCCCCCGCGTGGCAGATATTGAGAATGTGCACCCTAAATCCCGATAGGCGTATTGAGCTCGTGTGGGTGCAAGCTCACTCTGGCAATCCCGGAAATGAGGCCGCCGATAACATAGCCCGAGGACTTATTTGCCGGGCAAATGGCGACCCCAGCCGGGATTTCTCGAGGGAGCGGGCACACACGTTTTCAGAACTAACTCAACAAGCACGCCTTGCCCGTCGACTCTATCCCCCTCCCCACCCCCGCCTATCCCACTCCCAACAAATCCTCTGGAGGCGACTCCAGACCCGAACTCTTCCTACCCCTCAGCGTCTCTCCTACTTCCGCCATGTTTCCCCAGAGTGCACTCTCTGCGGAGCTCCGCACGCCACCCTGGACCACATCCTCTTCGGCTGCCCTGCCGATCCTCCCCCGCAGGGACAGCCCGCCATCGGTACATGGGAGGAATGGGAGGCCCTCCTCGCGTCGCAGGACCCGGACACGCAACTTCGCTGTGTGCACCGGGGGGCCAGTGCCATGGCCCTACGTGGCCTGGACACATGCGCGTAATGTGAGGGCTGTGCGGTGGCCCTGAGACCTTGCACGGTCCAAACTCGCTTGCTTAATAAAGTTTTCCATCCAACCATCCACACTTCACACTGTACAGTACATCTCAAACACGCAGTAAAAAAATGGAGTAATGTGGCAGTGAAAGCAGAAAAAGGCGCAAACAAGACCGCTAGCTTTGACAGTATTGCACCTCATGTAGGGAATGGAGTTATACCGCATCCGACCTTTGATGACGACCACGCAATTTTCGTTTTCTTGGGAGCAGCATAATATACCGCACCGCACAGGTCCAATTTGCTCGTTCGTCCAATCCCGATTATTTTATAAAGTTTTCGCTGCGCAGGTGACATGATGCCGCAAATTATACTGCACCTTCTTTGTTTAGCTACGAGACGAGAAAATTTCAAAACAATTACTAATAAACCAGTCAACCATATAGGGTGTAAGTGTATAGCGATCTCCAAAAGAAAATATGTCGTTGGGTACACTACCTTTACACGGTGGCTGTTTTAGCATAATGGGGCCTGTCTCTAAGAATAACAAAGAGCTGAAAGCCATAAATCAGCCTAATCGCAGACTAGTTCAGGCGAAACGATGGAAACGTTAACCCCACCAATACATGACAGGAAGAAGAAAGTAATATTTCAAAACACCTCACCTACCCTTTTGGAGACGAATTCGATAGCGTTAGAATCGGCCACAGGAAACATTTTCCGACTATCCAGATTTGCTGCGCGCTGACTAGATCACTCGTCTGGTGGCGCCCGGCGCGCCGTTTGCTTCAGCCTTTTCTGTAATGCAAGCGAGTTGCTAGTCCCATTACAAGGAATGCCGGTGGTGGGTGCTTTTGTCAGCTCGAGTCCTCCAAGATGTAACAGAAAATCACAGCAGTGGCAAGAAAAAAGTTAGAGGACGCTTTCTTTTGAAGCGATGTATATTGCCTCTGGGCATAAAAACTATGAAGTGAGAGATGAGTGAGATGCTTAAATAAGTAAGAAAAAGGTGGGCTGATCTAATGAAATCAAGCAGTGAACGATGATATGGACCCTGTGTCCAGGCAATATAGGAATCCGAATTGTTCGTTGATAGACCCACTGCCGCCAGTGCCGAATTGTCGTCGGCTTCAGCGCTGGGCAGTCCCACAACACGTGGTGGATATCCGCCTCACAGTCTCTGATCTGGCAGACTGCACTCCCGGGGCGGGGATATAACTGTTTGAAATGTGGCTACTAGCGTGGCACAGCTGGAGTTAGGGCAACACCGACCCGTATCCTCCGAAGCGCAACCTCCTCTGCACGGGTAAGACCACCGGGGAGGGTTACCGCACACGGAGGAATTAGAGCACGTGTGCGGTGCCGGAGATGTTCCTTTCTTGTTAAAAGGAGGGTGGTGTCATCCAGAGTGAGGACTCGAGGCAAAGACGAGGTTGGGGTCGAAAGGCGGGTCCCAAAACCTGCGCGGCTCTGTGCGCTCAGGAGGCCACGTGGGACCCACTCAATACGGATTTGCTGCGGGATGCGTGCCGCTAGACGATGGATGTCTTGGCAGATTTCTGGGGTGCGACTGACTCGTCGTAGTAGGCGTGTGACGTGAAGGGCATCGTTGCGAATGACAGTGCACGCCGTGGGTAGCATGGGAACGGCGGCCACAGAGGAAAGTGCCTCTTGAACCGCAAGCATACCCGCCGCGGTGGCTCAGTGGTTAGGGCGCTCGACTACTGATCCGGAGTTCCCGGGTTCGAACCCGACAGCGGCGGTTGCATTTTTATGTAGGAAAAACGCTAAGGCGCCCGTGTGCTAGTGCGATGTCAGTGCACGTTAAAGATTCCCAGGTGGTCGAAATTATTCCGGAGCCCTCCACTACGGCACCTCTTCTTCCTCTCTTCTTCCACTCCCTCCTTTATCCCTTTCCTTACGACGCGGTCCAGGTGTCCAACGATGTATGAGACAGATATTGCGCCATTTCCTTTCCCCAAACACCAATTATTAACCGCAAGCATCTCCGCACAGAAGGAGGTTCTGAGAGGCGAAACCTTAGAAGGACTTTGGTGTAGGCAAGTTGGTGTGACATCATGAAGAGGAAAACCGCACAACAGGACGGGACTGAGGCAGGCGACAATACAGGGCGGTACTGACATCTGAACATTTATTGAAACACAGCAGAGCTTATAAGAATCAGTCGCGCGTGTAATCTGGAAAGCAATCATAAATCATAAAAAGATGAAGCATGTAGAAACGGTTCAAAGGCAACCATGACGAAAACATTCAGTGCGGTGAAAGGAATGAAACCGAGCAAGAATGATGCAACTAACCTGCGCAAAACCAAGCAAAAAACAACCTAGTGAAATGCTGACAAAAATGCTAACTCTTTCTGAAAAATAGACACAGAAGGCTTGATGACACACTTATCAGGCTCCGATTCCAGGATGGCAACAGCCTCGACAATTTCCCTTTCCAACTGCCCCTTTCTTCTTCCTATGATCTCTGTACAATTAAGCTTACGATAGCAGCCCTTACAACTGCGACAATGAACGGGCAGGGCAGGTCCTCCGGGCCTACTCAAGGAGCGCGCATGCTCTTGCAGACGAACGTTTAAACATCTGCCAGTTTGTCCGACATAAAATTGACCACAGCTGAGGGGAATCTTATAAACCACCCCTGACGCGCATGAGGCATACTTCTTCGAATGCCTCATGCCGCAAACTACATGCGTTGAAATCTGCTTCCTCACCAAATTGAAGAGTTTTGAGAGCTTGCAGGGCGCAGACGTCACCACGTCAACGCCATATCTGCCTGAGATCTTCTTAAGATTGTGGCGGCTGCGTTTTTATGGAGGCAAAACGCTTAGGCGCCCGTGGGCTGTGCTATGTCAGCAGTAGTAAGGGGTCTTTTATTATTTTTATTTTTATAATTATAGTAAAAAAACACTTAGTACATACGTCGCACAGCCCACGGACGCCTTAGCGTTTTGCCTCCGTAAAAACGCAGCCTCCGCGGTCGCGTTCGATCCCGGGAATTCCTGATCAGTATTCGAGCGCCCTAACCACTGAGCCACCGCGACGGGTCACGGACATCACTGGTGGTGGTAGTGGTTTTATTAAAAATAATAGTAAAAGGAGGAAAAGATTCTTGCTAGCCCCGGCATCTGCCATCGACACTGAAGCACCTAAGCTGGGGCAGCGGAAATAAAGAATAGCAGGCAGAATGGAGAAATGAAATGAAAGAAGTGAGAGTACAGGAAGAGAGGGTGGGGGGAGAAGTATGTAAAAACAATTTACAAACTATATACAAAATATGTACCAACAATTTACACAATAAGAAATGTGTCCAGGTTGTGCGCGTCATTAGTTCGTTTTAGAGGAATTAAATCACACACGCGCACAGCACAGTGTTGTGTACAACTGGAGTGGGGCGTCCAGTTATTAATCGTTCAAGGTAGCACTCGCGGAGCGTTCGGTCACTGCGTGTAACTACCTGGCGGAGAACAGACGGGACGTCAAGCCCGTGTGCTCGAGGAATGCACAGAGGCTCACCAAAGTTCGCTCACGAGTGCGCACACTGCCCTGCGGCAACAATAGCGTCTTGATGGGAGTCTGGTAGTATGCCCTGCGCCCTATAGGCCGCGGGCATACCGCGACGAGCATCGGCGAACGCGGCACAGTGAAGGAGCAGGTGTTCTAGTGTTTCCACTGCACCGCATCCGTCACACACATCACTCGTCGCGATTCCGTGGCGCACCCGTCGTTCCCCGGGCCACACGCAGCCAATGCGCGCGCGGAGGATCATTGCACGTTGGGACCGTGTAAGTGCGCGACAGCCGGTGACACTGCCGATGCGCTCACCTCCCACGATGCGTGGGTCGGGTGCTGCTTTCGGAGATGGTCGTGGATAGCCGCACGCACGTCCTCCAGCGCAAGGGGCAGATCGCTGGCAGGTAGTTGGTGTGCAGCGGTCGCGAGGTCGTCAGCTTCTTCGTTGCCGGCGATGACGCAGTGACCGGGCACCCACTGTGCACGCACGGCACAACCTCTCTGCGTGAAGCGCTCTATGCGCGAGCGAATTTCCCGCACTAGTGGGGTACCGCGGCCGTTAGTTTGTAGGCGGCTGAGGGCGGCGCGGGAGTCGCACACCAGAGCACTCCTGGGCGGCGTAGGGGAGAGGTTGAAGAGCAGGTCTAGCCCGAGCCGGATCCCCATCAACTCCGCCATGGTGGAGGAGCCCAGGAAGGCTGTGTGTTGCTGGTTGTGCAGTCGCAGGGCGGGGATGGTGGCCGCCGCAGCAAGGGAGCAGGTGTCGCGGACACTGAGCCGTCGGTGTACACGAGGAGATGGTCTTGGAGCTCCTCGTGTATGACGGCTCTGGCAAGCTTCTGCACAGCACAGAGGGGTGTGCTCCGCTTTCACGCAATGCCGACGATCTATCTCTGTACCTCCGAGGCAGCAGGCCAGGGCGCGCAGGAGCCGTAGCGGAGTGGGCCTTGTGTCAATTGCTCATTCTCGAGCAGCGCCGCGCCCATTCGTCAGCGCGGGTGCGAGCGCATACGCTGCAGCAGCGAGCCGCCGTCCGGTGCGTGGTGAAGCCGGTCGATGTGATTCAATGCCCTGCGCGCAGCTTGGAGCTTAAGTGGCCACACTCCTGCCTCGGCCAATGTTGCGGCGCACTACGAATTTTTGGGTAGGCCTAGGCACACGCGCAGGGACTTGCGGTGCTGAAGCTCGAGTTTCTTCCAGCACAGGTTGCGCACCATGACGAGCGCCAGCGCATAGAGCACCGCCCACAATGCTGCGGCATAGTATAGCCGCAGCGCGGCTTGCTGGGAGATGCCCTGACCTCGAGCGGTGAGCTTGTGCATGGTGGCGGTGATCCTCTTCATCTGCAGACAGGCCTTGGTCGCCGCGGGGCGGAAGGAAAATCGCCAGTCGATGTCCAGGCCAAGGTACCGCACCGATTTACGCCAAGGAATCGGACTCCCGTCGAGTGACAGTGGCGCAAGGTGCGCGCGCGAGCGCGAAACGCAGGCCATGGCCACCGATTTGTCCGCGCTCAGCGACAGACCAAGGCCGCGCAAGCTGGTATAGGTCGCGGTCAGGGCTCCCTGAAGACACCCCCGCACGCGGAACGCCTCGCCTGGTTGTCCTCGGCGCCACAGAGCTATGTCGTCTGCATATATGAACATGTACACATGATATAGGCCGCTCGTGGGGAGGGAGGCGGGCACCACCGACATGGCCACATTAAACAGAAATGGTGATAGGACAGAGCCATGCGGCACGCCCATGTCCACCGGGCGAGGCTTGGAGAGCTTACCGCCTACTCGTACGCGCATGGTGCGCCCGCTCAGGAAGCCATGAACGTATCGCAAAAGACGCCCGCTCACACCAGCCCCCTCAAGCACCGCGAGAATTGGTGCGCGGTCAACGTTGTCAAAAGCGCCCGAGACGTCCAGTAGTAGCAGCAGCGCAATCTGGCCTGCCGCCCTGGCATGCTCCAGCGCTGTAACAACGTCCGATATAGAATCATCCGTGCACCGCATCCCACGGAAACCCGTCTGCCACTCGTCAAACAAATCAGCCTCCGCTGCCCGCTCGTTCAGACGCTGCAACGCCATATGCTCCATGAGCTTACTTGCCGCCGATGTTAATGCCACTGGCCGGTACCCGCTCAGCTCCGAAGGTGAGCGCCCTGCCTTTCGGATGGGACAAACGACCGCGGTTCGCCAATCCTCCGGTTGCTCACCGCGTTCCCACACCAGGTTGATCTGCTGCAGGAGGATCTGTCGTTTCCGCGCATCCAGGTTTCGCAGCATCTGGTATGTCACCCCGTCCGGTCCGGGCGATGAGCGGCGGCGATAGCGCTGCAGCGTATTGTTCAGTTCCGCGGCGGTGAACGGCGCATCACATGGACCTTCCGAGGCGACGGGCGAGGGACTGGCGTCGCTTCTGGCGCTCTCAGGAGCAGCTATGTTAGCGGCGTTTGCAGGGCTGGGCGGCGCGAATCGATCGGAAATCCGCTCTGCCAACTCTACAAAGCTCAGCCCGCTGGAGATTGCGAGGGCGGCCAGCGGTTGACGGTTTGCCTGTGGTTCGGTGATGCGCCGCAGGGTGTCAAACAGCCTCCGCGAGCTGACATCTTCCTCCATATTTTACATAGTGAAGCCTACTGCCGGAGGTATAGCTTGTTGGTGTGGCGGCGCGCTGCTGTGTAAAACGGTTGTAGACAGTCCAGTCGGCGGCTCTGTCAGTCCGTCGCTCTGCGCGATCTCTCTTCTCGCGCAGATTGAGCAGCTTCATATCAGGTATGGGCTGCCCTGCCCTTACCTCTGCTCGTTGGGTGGCTGCGAGAGCGCTTCGGACTAGACTAGAAAAGAAATATGCGCCAGTGGCCGCCGCCTCGTCGACCGCCCGCCTGAACGCACTCAAGTTGGTAATGGAGTAGGAACGTTTTGGGCGCACCTCCAACGCAGTGGGTTCGATTAGGATGGAGTAATAATCTGAGCCCCATAGAGATGGTGATCGGCGCCATGTCGCCTCGATGCCTCTGGATGCGAAGGCAACATCGATGCAGGAGCCGGTTGATCCGCGTCGTCGAAAGGTGGGCTCGCCGGTGTTCAAGGGGGTGAGTCCCAGCTTCGTTGCTGCGTCGTGCAGGTCGTCTCAACGCGCGGAGTGGCGCGCACTTCCCCGTGCACTATCGTGGGCGTTAAAATCACCACAGATGATTTGGCGCGGGGCACAGCACGAAGACACAGCACGAAAACACAACGCGTTCCATGCGACAGCTGGACGCACATAAACACTTGCCACCGACGTGTCAACACCACCGACGCGCACTGTCACCACCACGCACTCCTGGGCGTCAGATGCCGCCGCCGAGCCGACTAGGGCGTGCTGGACGTCCTGCCGCACGTATATCGCGCACCTTCATTTCACGGGGCAATGAGATTTGTCACAACAGGGCACTGCGGCACAGGTGGGTTCCTCGCACGTGGTGGCTGAGTCGTAGCCAATGTAGCCAGGCAGCCGCATCTAGGGCTCCCAGTCATGTGAACGTACGTACGTCTCCTGCAGCGCGATAACTTCCGGCGAATCCTGTGCAATGCGAATTCGCATTTCGGCGTACCGCGCCGCAAGGGAGCGCACGTTCCATTGCAGGATGGATGGTATGCGGGAGGGAGTCCTGCGGCTAGGCATCATGCTGGCCTATCTGTGCGGGAGCACCCACTGCTTCTAAGCAAGCCCGGTGTCCACCGGTGCCCTCCGGGAAACGTGCGCTGAGGGCGCGCGATCTCCGCGTCCCGTGCGTCAGGGGCCTGGGCATGAGAAGATGCCGCAGGCTCGGGCCGCGCTTTACGGGACGGCGGGCAACCGGATCGCCGCTGCCGTTGCTTCGGTGGCAGCTGCTGCTGGGGTGTTACCCTGAAGACCTGCGCATAAGAAAGCGCGCGCGGCGTCTGCTGATGTTGCTGAGCTGGGGCAGCTGTTTCAGCCTTGATGAAGGCTCGGACAACCCGCCTGGACATCGGTGCCATTGATGCGGCCATTAAAGTGGCCACGTGACACTCTCGCTGCCAGTGCGGGCACGCTGGGTAAATGGCTGCGAGCCGCCCACCGCAGTTAATGCAGCGGCGCTTGCTCGCGCAGGTACCAGGCTCGTGGGTCCCGCCGCAGCGCTTGCATCGGGCAGGAGCACGACACACCTCAGTGACATGCCCCAGGCTGGCGCACTTGGCACACTGGAGCGGCCGGGGACGGCAGGGGCGGACCGCGAGCCTGCGCTTGAATATGGTGATGAACGCCGGGGGTGTCGGCGCCGCAAAACGGAGATCGAGTGTGCTGCCCGACAGAGACGCCGACACCATCGGTACCGTTGATCCGCCGCCGCTAGCAGCTCCTCAGCCGTCCTGCGCCCGTCCACACCAAAGACCAGGCCGGAGCCTTGATTCCGAGGAGGAGGCTCCTTGGCGCAGACCGGCACGCCGCGGATGACGGCTGTGGCTAGCAGGGCCTGGAGAGCATCGTTGCCCCCCGCGTCCACTGCCACCACATTCCGCCGCATGTTTACCCGGACGGCGAGGACGACCGGGCGGGATCCGATCTCCTCAACCAACGCCCAGCCCTGTTCCCTGGTGAAGGCGGTGCCCCGGTTCGCCGGCTGAAACAGCACCGTCCCCACCAGGCTGAACGGGACCTCCACAGCAGGCGCGGCTCGCTCCAGGGCAGCTCTCCGACGCCGCTGCGCCTTTGTAGTGATGGTGCGCCACGGGACCAGGCTGGCCCCCGCATCAGCGTCACCGCTGTCTGCGGCGCATTGCTGCGGCGCGCCGCGGAGTTGGGCGCGCTCGCTGCCAGCAGATGAAGCCCCAGCCGCAGCCTGGTCTCGTGCGGCGGGATTTGGTGAGGTCGCACCCGGTTTTCTTCCGGACGCCGTCGTCCCAGCAGCAGTATCAGCAGCAGGCTGGAGGTGGGCTCCATGGGGCTCGTGCTGGGAAGGCCCTGCTCCTTCGAGTGTGGAGGAAGAGGGAACAGTGACGGTGGGGGGGCTTCGAGCTTCCAGCTTGGCTTCCGCGATGTCCCTTTTGGTTCCCGAGTCCCTCTCCTCCTCAGACCCCGTTGAGCGTCACCGTTTCCAGAGAGCAAACTCGTTCATTGGAGTGCACATGCTCTCCTCGGCTGCAGGTGTCCGCGTTGAGTCCGCAGCAGCAGCATAAGGGGGAAAGGGCATCCCAGCCGGTTCCCCAGGTGTAGCAATGGCGGCAGGAAGCGCAGGAGTGGCCAGAAATGGAGTTCTGCGTCTGGTGAGCGAGCGCCATGGCCTCCCACAAGGCTAGAACGCGTGGGCCTGCCGGCGACACATCGAAGGTCCCGATGACGGACTCGAGGTTCTCCGAGGTGGTGATGAGCGCCGCCGTCAGGCACCTCACCGTGTCCCGCAGATCAGCTATCTCGGCCTGCATTCGCCGAATGGTGCTGGACGACCTTGCTCTGGTTAGCGTTCGTCTCCGTGATCGTGAGCGTGAGTGGCCTGCCCTGCGTTGCTCATTGTCAGCGCCGAACACAGGCCGTCGCTCGTTCACGGTGTGTGTGGCCTCCATATGGAGACCCCGCTACGCCGCGAAGTTTTAGGCCCAGCGTCCGAAGGAGCAGAGAGCTAAAAAAGGCGTCTGCTCGCTTCGAGCGCCCGACGAAGAATCCGTACATCACTCCAAAAAAACCTTTTTTTTAGGAAAGGAAAAGAGCCGTGACTTCCTCACTTCGCAGTCTACACCTCAATCACGCAGTGAGGAAAGGGAGTAAGGTGGCTGTGAAAGAAGAAAAAGGAGCAAACAAGACCGCTAGCTTTGACAACATTGCAGCGCATGTAAGAAACAGAGTTGTACCGCATCCCTCCTTCGATGAGAACCGCGATTTCTCCGTTTTCTTGGGAGCAGCATACCATAACGCACCGCACAGGTCCACCTTGCTCCTTCGTCCAGTCCCGATAAATTTATGATGTTTCGCTGCACATGTGACGGGATGCCGCAAATTAAACTGCACCTGTTTTGCTTACTGGCAAGACAAGAACATTGGAAAACTATGAATAATAAACCTATCAACCATATAGTGTCTAAGTGTGCAGCGATCGGCAAAAGAAAGTAGGTCGTTGGGTGCATTACATTGATTCTGTTGGTTTTGGCGCGTAATGGGGTCTGTCTTCAATAGAAAAAGCTGGCTGCATCTAAGAATAGTAAAGAGCTGAAAAGCAGCCTATTCGCAGACTAGTTTCTGGCGAAAGGGTGGAAACGTTAACCGCACCAACACGTGTCAGAAAGAAGAAATGAATATTTCAAAAGTCCTCGCCTACCCTTTTGAAGACTAATGTCACAGCGTTAGGAGAGGCCGAAGGAAACATTTTCCGACTATCACGCTATGTCACTCATCTGCTGGCTCCCGACGTGCCGTTTGCTTCAGCCTCTCCTGTAATGCGAGAGCATTGCTGGTCCCATTACAAGATATGCCGGCGGTTGGTCCTTTTGTTAGCGCGTGTCCTCGGAGATGGTACAGAAAATCACAACACGGGTTCCCGGGTTAGAACCCGATCGCTGCGGACGCGTTTTTATGGATGCAAAACACTAAGGTGCCCGTATGCTGTGCGATCTCCGTGCACGATAAAGATCCCCAGGTGGTCGAAATTACTCCGGAGCCCTGCACTACGGCACCTCTTTCTTCCTTTCTTCTTCCACTCCTTCCTTTATCCCTTCCCTTACGGCGCGGTTTAGGTGTCCAACGATATATGAGACAGATACTGCGCCGTTTCCTTCCCCCAAAACCAATTAATATTATTATTAGCGAGACAGAAGTTGGAGGACGCTTAAGCTTCGCCTTTAAGAGCTGAACGTGACAGCATTATTGCACCCCGTTCGCACCGCCCACTATTCGCTCGCCACGCTCTTTAGTCACACATTGACATAGTTAATATAATACAACACTTCTAAGTACACAGCACAATTAAGTCCATAGCACAACTTCATCTATAGAGCAAGCGTAACGAACCAAAGATCTCGGTGCCTCGGAGAGAGAAACGATCTACGCGAGCCAAACGTCGTGATCGGCAAGGACATCCAATCCGCGACGCGCTATGAAGGCGGACGCGGTCATGGGGCTTACGCCCCGATGGGATAGTCCTCTATCTCGCTTGGGAGCACCACGCAGACTTATGACTCCTCGCCAGCAGCACGACACACATTCCCCTGCGACTGCACAGCCAACAACACGCAACCTTCCTGGGCTCCTCCACCACGGCGGAGTTGATGGGGATCAGGCTTGGGCTGGACCTGCTGCTCACCCTCGGCCCTCCGCCGCCCAGGATTGCTCTGCTGTGCGACTCCCGCGCCGCCCTGAGCTGCCTGCAATCTAACTGCCGCGGTACACCATTAGTGCGGGAAATTTGCTCCCGCATCGAGCGCCTCGCGCAGAGAGGATGTGCCGTGCGTGCACAGTGCGTGCGCGGTCACTGCGGCATCGCCCGCAACGAAGAAGCTAACGACCTCGCGACCGCTGCACACCAACTACCTGCCAGCGATTTGCCCCTTGCGCTAGAGGACGTGCGTGCGGCTAACCAATGTTCGCTCACGCGAACATTGGTGAGCCTCAGTGCATTCCTCGAATACACGGGCTTGACGTCCCGTCGGTTCTCCGTCAGGCAGTTACACGCAGTGACCGAACGCCCCGCGTGTTCTACCTTGAACGATTAATAACTGGACGCCCCACTCCAGTTGTAGCCAACATAGTGCTGTGCGCGTGCGTTATTTATTTCCTCTAAAATGAACTAATCACGCGCAAAACCTGGACACATTTCTTATTGTGTAAATAGTTTGTACATATTACTTCTCCCCCTATCCTCTCTTCCTGTCCCCTCACCTCTTTCATTTCATTTCTCCATTCTGCTTGCTATCCTTTATTTCCGCTACCCCAGCTCAGGTGCTTTAGTATCGATGGCAGATGCCTGGGCTAGCAAAAATCTTTTCCTTCCTTTTTACTAATATTTTTATAAACAACCACTACCACCACCACACATCGCGATTTGCCAACAGACGCGTTACGGCGCAGCGATCACGTCAGAGGCTTCCCACAACGGACGCTGCACCCAGGAATCGCGGTGTGAGCGGAAAGAGGGGCCGTGTCGCCTAAACACGAGGATTCGAGTGACGCACGCTGGAAGTTGGAAGACAAGAGAGCGAGAAAAGTTATTAAACGCAATGGTATTGGGGCATGCTCGCACCGGTCCCCGCACGGCCCCAATGCACTCAAACGAGACGAAGGGGAGAAGCGGGCGAGCGGCCCGCCATCTGTCGGGGCAGCACTGTACATTGCGAGGAGCGCGTCTTCTGTTTGAAGCATAATGGCGCTGTGTGCGCGCCATTTTTATTTATCGATTTGCTTCCGGAATTTTACGCTCACGGCTGACGCCAACGACACCAGTTTTTTCTGCGACACGGGGCCATTACCGCTGTCGCGTTGAAAAGTTTGGCTGTGGATTAGCGGAGCTAATCCAGGATAGAAAAAGCGAAAGCTATCGGCGTTCGTTGTGTTATTGGCGTTGGCGTTGACAACTTTCTAGACTCCAATGACTGAAAAAAGAAGGTGCATAACTGGCTCCCTGAGTCAGCGGACGCCTCAATGGCAGTTTGAGGCACGTGGCAGTGGTGAGAAAGACATGTGGGCTGCATGCATTATCGCTGACAACGTTGTGGCAGACACACGCCACTGCAGCAATTGGCCGCAGCGTTCATCGGGTGATCAACCTCTCGCGATCAACCATTAGTTTAATTGCCACATGCCAGGGTTGTTGTGTGTGCGTGCTGCCTATCCAGTGTACGGAACTCACTAACGTTACAGACGCTAAACAGCGTCTGCTTGCCCGATACACTACAGCTTTCGCTCTCTAACCGGGTTCAGCAGAAGTTAAACCGCAGCATGTTTTAACGCGATATCATTAAGGAGCTCGTGTCGCAGAGAAGCCGATGTCGTCGGCGGCATTGGCCGTGAGCGAAAAGTGGCGCATCTCGGTAGACACCTCAACCGCGCCGTAAGGGAAGAGATTTTCCTTCCCTTACGGCGCGGTATGGGTGTCCAGTGGGAATTGTGCGACGGGCGCCATTTCGTTTCCCTAAAACTAATTTTCAGTTCATTTTCCTTCCGTTACGGCCCGGTTCGGGTGCCCACCTAGATAGGTGAGACAGGCACCCTTTCCTTAAATTGTCCGACAGGCCACGCGTCGCGCCGAACGCACGATGGCGTCCCGTGCATTCTTTGGGAACGCTGTAACACGCTGTCGCGTCTCACTCTTGAAGACGAAGCTTACGCATCCTCAAATTTTTTTGTCCATCTGAGGCTGGGCTAGATCACGTGGGCAGGCACAAGCCGCTCCGCGGCTGTGGAGCTCCTGTGCAGCGACGGTATACTCAGCTCGGCACCGCGGCGAAGTGACGTCATGCGTTGCCATGGCAGGGGCGCCACGTCAAGTGGCGTCACGTGGTGGTGACTTGGAGTCCCTGGCTCACGTGGTGATGACGACTTAAAGAGGTACTAACACCATGAGATAACGGGCTGCGCATAAAGAGCAAAACAATGACCCTATCGCACCATATGTAAGACGCTCAGTGAAAAACGCGAGCGTACGGTTTGGAATCTCTTCACAGCAGTTCTCCCGCAGTTTTATTTTGGAACCAGGCGATTACGTTCTTCACCAAATTTTTCTCAAACTCTTATTTTGGCCTAATTCATATTCGTAACAATTTCGTATGTCTAATAATATTAAATTCTCTCACAGCTTGCTTAGGCATTCAGACAGCGTCTTTACACCGGAGCATATTTATAAGGGCGCTTGTTTGGGTCGGTATCACTGAGTGGTAAATTACCCATCGTTTTTTAATGGCAGCTTCTGAAGTGTACCAGAGAACTGAACATTTTACCGCACTTGTAAGAACAAGAACAATTCAAAACTGAAATTCGAGTGTTAGAGAGTTGCACAGAATGACACTGGCAGCCATCGAGTCTGTTCGGTCTGAGGTAAGGTTTCAATGACAGCTGCTTCCCTCGCGCACAAGATGTGGAAAAGGCACTGTACTGTGAATGTCTGTGCCGCTTTGATGTGATACATTGTTTCTTCGGCGGATGTTCCTAAGTGGCATAAAGGAATTTTTGTTGCCGACAAAAATATCTGGCTGCAGCTAAGTTCCTTGTGTGCGTTTAAAGCGAAATCATCAGTAGTTCCAATCATTGGGGGTGTACATCGCGCATTCCTGTATAAATATTTTGGATATTGGAATATTGTAAGGCACTGTGGTGTAATAATATTATTAATTATTATAATAATTGGTTTTGTGGATAGGAAATGGCGCAGTATCTGTCTCATATATCGTTGGACACCCGAACCGCGCCGCAAGGGAAGGGATAGAGGAGGGAGTGAAAGGAGAAAGGAAGGAAGAGGTGCGTAGTGGCGGACTCTAGAATAATTTCTACCACCTGGGGATTTTTAACGCGCACTGTTAAGTAAATATTTAAGCAAAAATTAAAATTGGCTTTTTTGGGAAAGGAAATGGCGCAGTATCTGTCTCACATATCGGCGGACACCTGAACCACGGATTAAGTGAAGGGATAAAGGAGGGAGTGAAAGAGGAAAGGAAGAAAGAGCTGCCGCAGTGGCGGCCTCCGAAGTAATTTGGATCGCCTGGGCGATCTCGAACGTGAGATATCCAGGCGGTTGAAATTATTCCGGAGCCCTCCGCTACGGCACCCCTATCTTCCTTTCTTCTTTCACTCCCTCCTTCATCCCTTCCCTTACGCCGCGGTTCATGTGTCCGTCGATATGTGAGACAGATACTGATACAGGAAGCCTGGGGATCTTTAACGTGCGGTGCAGTGGAAACATTAGAGCACCTGCTCCCTCACTGTGTCGCGTACGCGAATGCTCGTCGCGATATGCTTGCAGCCTATAATGCACTGAGCATACAACCAGAGTCCCTCAAGTCGCTATTGTGGACACAAGGGAGTGCGCGCGCCCGTGAGCGAACCTTGGTGAGCCCCTATGCATTCCCCGAACACACGGGCTTGACGTCACGTCTGTTCTCCGCCAGGTAGTTACACGCTGTGACCGAACGCTCCGCTAGTTTTACCTTGAACGATTAATAACTGGACGCCCCAGTCCAGTTGTAGCCAACACAGTGCTGTGCGCGTGTTTTTAATTCCTCTAAAGTGAACTAATCACGCGCACAACCTGGACACATTTCTTATTGTGTAAATAGTTTGTACATATTACTCCTCCCCTATCATCTGTTCATGTACGTCCCTCAACTCTTTGATTTCATTTCTCCATTCTGCCTGCTATCCTTTAATTCCGCTGCCCCAGTTCAGGTGCTTCAGTATCGATGGCCGATGCCGGGGCTAGCAAAAATCTTGTCCCTCGTTTTTATTATTATTTTAATAAAAAGCACTTACTATTACTCTTTAACGTGCACTCACATCGCGCAGCACATGGGCTCCTCAGCGTTTCGCCTCCATCGAAACGCTGCCGCCGCTATCGGGTTCGCACCCGCTTACTCTGGATCAGTAGCAAATAAGTATTGATGGTAATGACCTATTTTTCCGATGCGTATTAAAATGTTTCTTTTAAAGTTTTTTAATCGCTTGCGTCTAGCTCTTAGGACTGCCATAAACAACCAATAGGCAACGTTTTCAACGTTTGCAAAAGCCTAAATGGGAATAAAATGCAAGCCTGTGCAGGAGAGGTCCGAGGAAATATTGATTTTTTTAGTGAAATTTTAAAATATATGAAAAAAAATTCCGTTCTCAGTCTTTCCTGTTGAGAAATGCTTTTTTCAGAACTGGTGGGTATATGTCGCCTTTCAGAATAGCGCGTTCCTGCATTCCCGCCCTCTCGCGGTTCTGGTTATGGTCACCGCACTTTCTACTGCTGCCCTCCTGGCTCCTCTCTTTTTCCCGCGCATTTGAATTTTTCCTTCACTTTTGGTAATTCGCCACGCAATCGATCTAAATTCACGCGCCTTTGGCTTATGGTTTCTGGAGGTTTAACGGGCCAAAGCGATTCAGGCTATTGGGACGGCATAGTGAAGGGCTCTCCAAAATTCTGATCACCTGGGGTTCATTAACGTGCACGGACCTCTCACAGTACACGAACCTCCAGAATTTCGCATCCATCGAAGTTCCACCGCCGCGATCGAGGCGAAATTCTAGATGTCCGTGTACTACTTTTCTTTGGCGCGGGTTCCCTTAGTTTTGGTGCTTTCCTGCGATTATTAGCAGCAGTTATGTATACCTAGTGCTGATCGGTGCATAACTAACAATTTGCTTTTACCTACTATTAATTAGATGATGCTTATTTTAAGATAATGTAAATTTTCTATGAATTAATCACCAGTACCTATTTTTGGGCGTTTACTAATTATTACTTAGTGTCTACTAATTATACCTTATGACTTGTTGACTGCCATCAATTAACTATCTATCAAATACTGACTACACTCAACTAGTTTTGACTATTTATAAGCTGGCCCTGTTACGTCATTAGGTTTCGTGTAGCCACTTTTCGCGTTCACGCCGGGTACGAAGCTGACTTGTTCTTGATATGCCTTCGCATTACTATTGTTTTCTATTTAATGTTTTGGAAACAAGGTGGAGGAGCAGAACAGCAGCAAGGTTCGCAACGTAACTATGGCCTTGTCAGATCACGTACTTTAGTCAGATACATGGGGGCAAACATGGTGGTGTTGAAGGATGTAGAGGTACACCTTACGCAATCGCACCTAGTGGGAAATATAACACTGGAAATAACAAACTATTCGGCATGTGAAGCAAACGTGCGTAACACAGTAGCTCCGAAATAATTTCATGCTAATGAAAGCTCTATGCACCTAATACAGAGTCCTGTAGACCTGGACAAAGAGCAAGAGTACTGGGAAAAACAACGCAGCATCCGCTCGAATTTGCAACTGAAACATAATAAAGAAACGACGCCTTTATTGTCAGGTCAGAATAAAATAAAACCACCGAGCTATTTAACACCATGACTAATCACAGCTAAAGCAGAACAGAACAGAAAAAAATTACGCATACTTTTTGAGTCACACAACGCTCCATTAAGCATGTCGTTTCCATTATCTTGATGTTAAACTACTAGCTTAATTCTTCAATTTTTGGCTGCTATGTTTAAATGACGTATTAAAGTTTTTAAATCGCTGCGAAGGCCCCGTCGCGGTGGCTCAGTGGTTAGGGCGCTCGGCTACTGATCCATAGTTCCCGGGCTCGAACTCCACCGCGGCAGCTGCGTTCTTATGGAGGTAAAACGCTAAGGCGCCCATCTGCTGTGCGATGTCAGTGCACATTAAAGATCTCCAGGCGGTCGAAATTATTCCGAAGCCCTCTACTACGGCACCTCTTTCTTTTTTCACTCCTTTATCTCTTCCCTTACATGCGGTTCAAGTGTCCAACGATAAATAAGACAAATACTGCGCCAAAATATTTCCCAAAAACACAATTATTATTATTCACCGCTGCGAATATCTGCACCCATTATTTAGAGAAGCTGAAATTGGGTAACTCTAGTTGCCTAATGTAATCTCTTTGCGCGTATTACCGCGTCGAAACATTACGCCTATTTTTTGAAGGCCGCAAGCAAAAACAATTCGGCGAGCATTTTGTTGTAAACAAAACGGAATCTGTTACTTGTGCCCAGGACATCGAGCAATGTTTTCAGTACTGGAACTGTTAATCAGCTACTTTGCCCTACAGGGAAAATTTTCTTTGTTATCCCGGACGGGAGGTGCTAATTTTTGAGCTACCTACTTAATGGCATAGGAAAGCTAGTTTACATGAACTTCCATTGAGAGAACTTTGCGGGATGCGAATTCATGAAAGAATATTGCTCCATGGAGATTAGACCAATAAGCTTAGTTAGTTAAAAGCATGCTAGCATAATAGGAGATGCGCAATCTGTCAGTTCGGTGAATAGAGAGGCAACTCAGGAATACAGTTATTTTGCAAATGCGGATTTCTTAAACTTCTGCGGGACTGTACATTTACTGCAAGCTTCATTCTTCTACCACATAGTGCTCGGCCGCCAGCGTGATTCATTCTTTTCTTAAAACTTTTTCGAGCTGACAGGAGGATATCATTGAAACAGCAATGTTCTAAAGATCATCTATACTCTAAACAACTATAATCCAAGAAGAAGGCATAAGCCATCAACATTCCGCTGTTGATACCTTTAGTTTGTTCAGATGGCTTAATTACAAGAGGCTGTTCGGATCTCAATACAAATAACCAGCGTACGCTGTTGTTTTCCTCGGTTACAGTTTGTAAGTCTAAATATTGTTGAACCTTTCCAGTACGGTCTCACTTGTAAACGGCCAATGTAAGCCGCTTTTCCTTCCAGATGGAAGTCTTCAAATTTCTGAAACCGATAAAAACCATCCTTCACAAGACCTGCAGAGTAAAAAAATTATCTGTTATATGTTCAATTTTTTAATGATATATCGTTAAGTCCGCTTGAACTAAACATTTTACTGAGGATTTCACTGTAATAGTCTTGGTTGTTAGGCCAACTCAGAGAGTCGAACGTAAATTGAGAGCAATGCAGCCAGCTATAGAAAGAATGGGAAGTGTTACTTTAAGATACAGTAAGAGAGCAGAGTGGACCAGAGAAGAAACATGAGTTGGGTTAATAGTATATTTGTCGAAGTTTAGGTATGAGTATGGCAGGGCGCGTATTGCGAAGGCACGAAAGTGATAGCCCCTTAAGGTGAGGATGTATACTCCAAGAGAAGGTTATCGTACCCGCCGCGGTGACTCAGTGGTTAGGGCGCTCGGCGGCTGATCCGGAGTTCCCTGGTTCGAACCCGACCGCGGCAGCCGCGTTTCGATGAAGCCCAAATGCTAAGGCATCCGTGTGCTGTGCGATGTCAGTGCACGTTAAAGATCCCCAGGTGGTCGAAATTATTCAGGAGCCCTAGCTCCACTACGGCACCTTTTTCTTCCTTTCTTCTCTCAGTCTCTCCTTTATCTTTTCCCTTACGACGTGGTTCAGGTCTCCGCCGAGATGCAAGACAGATACTGCGCCATTTCCTTTCCCCAAAAACCGGTTTTTAATTAGCAGGCTGCGTGGAAAGTGATGTGAGGGTTTAGGATGGAAAATTTGTGGCGATAAGGTGGCGTCAGCAGGGTCGGGGTTTGGTTAATTCGAGGGAAATGGTAGATGGTTTTGTCCTGCAGTAGCCATAATTATGCTAATGATGATGATGTGAAAGATAGACATGTATTAGGAAAATGCTGCCGCATCAGGAAGTTCCACAGTGCTGAATGGATAAAAATCTGCGCGACTATTCGGCCTTTCGGTAGCGGAAGCAACACGTGCCGCATCGTGTAGCAAACACATGGATTAAGCGGTGGCTCAGTGGTGAGGGCGCTCGACTACTGATCCGGAGTTCCCGGGTTCGAACTCGACCGCGGCGGCTGCGATTTTATGGAGGAAAAACGCTAAGGCACCTGTGTGCTGTGCGATGTCAGTGCACGTTAAAGATCCCCAGGTGGTCGAAATTATACCGGAGCCCTCCACTACGGCACCTCCCTCTTTCTTTCTTCTTTCACTCCCTCCTTTATCCCTTCCCTTACGGTGCGGTTCAGGCGTCCAACGA